>NC_134861.1:18703750-19030625 GCF_049852395.1 Peromyscus maniculatus bairdii
TGAGGGTAATACTTTAGAATCAAGCCTGATTTGGTTCTTCTCAGTCAATTTGTGCTGAACTCACAGAAGTTTTACACAGCCGTAGTTCTTCCCAAGTTCTGAAAACAAGCTTTCTGAGTTTTCACTTTTGTTGTGGTAAGTTTGTGTATTGAGTAGGAAAGTGGGAAATTGACCATAGGAGCTAAACATTTTGTGTCATTAAGAAAAAAATAATGAACAAACAAACAAAAAAAAACCCTACCTCTTAGAAAAAATCTCTATATTTTTAATACCTATGTTTAACCATTTTCCACACAACTTTATGAATATGACACTTCCGTTTTAAGCAATAAGTTTGAACTCATTTTTAGAATGATTGAAGTATTGTAAGAATGTTGCAAAAGAATATTTACAAAACATTAATTATATTCAGAATTGAATAAGAGCCAATTTCTGTCTAGGAAAGTAGCTATTGCATATCAAAATTCACAAACCTTTTGTTTGTCTATGGAAAGTATTTTTAAAGGATATTTGAATGACTTGGCAGTAAATAAATATGTGTACTCACTACTGATACTGTCTGGAGGTTCTGACTCATGGAAGACGCCCCTCCATGAAAACAGTGAGGACTTGGGTCCCCGAGCATAGCCTAGAATAGCACTTGCTTAGTGTATATGAGGACCTAGGTGCAATCTTCAACTCCATAGTATCATATTTTCAGGTGACCTGTTCATATATTCACTACCATGTCAGGACTATGGTCATCTATTTCATTATCCTAGAAGGACAATTGCATGAAAAGTTTTATCTGTAGTATTATGGTTCAAATAGTGATAAAATATAAAATACACAGACATCAATTGCTTTCCTAACAATAAGCCAGAAAAGTCAGAAATAAAATAAGTTGGGGGAAAAAAGGCATGGCTTACACATTTCATAACCCAGAGCTGAGTTTCTCTAGGTATAAATGATTCATCAAATTTCAAGTCTTAAAACCTTGGAATACAGGCAGAGGACTGTGCAATTTTCAACACATTTCAAACAGATACCCAGCTGGTGCTTCAGCTCTGTGAAACTTGGGGTTCCCTGATGTGGGAAGTAAGAGGAGACTTAGAATGAATTTGATTGAATTATGAAACCTGCTTGGGTTCAATGTCTGTATCAGCATGAGTGATTAACTCAGCAGCAGTCTCACTTGGGTGCAAGATGTGAGGCAACATAAGGAAGGACTCAAGAGTCTCCCTAGTGCACAGCAGCTGCTCAGCTGTTATTGTTGTGTTGTGTATTAAAACAAAACACACTAAATAATTAGAAAAATTAAAAAGATTCCAAATTTATTCCTAGATGCACTAAACGCTAAAATTAAATGTATTAAATGTATTTGAAGTATATACAATAATTACACCTGGACATACTTATTCTATTGTTAATGTGCATTGTTAATGAAACAGAATCTATATAACAAGTGGTTTATGGAGCCATTTTTAATCCAGAAAATGTAAGGAAAGGGATAAAGATTGAGGATAGGGTAATGTAATAATTATAATCTTTGATCATAAGAAAGAAATGAGCCAGGAACATTCCAAGTTGTACAGAAAACATTCTGGCTAAGACTAATTTCCATGAACACCATCGTGATTGCCTGAGGTACTTGGATACATTTTGCATTTTAATGCTACAATAATTAGCAAAATCTCATTCAAATTATTCAAGTGCATAATTATTGAGGAATGATGAGATGGTGAGGAAAGTTCCAGAGAGCTTTGTGGTGAGACCATTCTCACAGTCCAAATATGGTGTCCATGTCTGTCCTCCATGTCCTCTGCTACAGTATCACAACTGTCCCATATGGTGTCCATGTCTGTCCTCCATGTCCCCTGCTACAGTATCACAACTGTCCCATATGGTGTCCATGTCTACCCTCCATGTCCTCTGCTACAGTATCACAACTGTCCCATTTGGTGTCCATGTCTGCCCTCCATGTCCCCTGCTACAGTATCACAACTGTCCCCTATGGTGTCCATGTCTGCCCTCCCTGTCCCCTGCTACAGTATCACAACTGTCCCATATGCTGTCAATGTCTGCCCTCCAGGTCTCCTGCTACAGTATCACAACTGTCCCATATGCTGTCAATGTCTGCCCTCCATGTCTCCTGCTACAGTATCACACCTATCCCATACATTTTTCCTTCTGCCTCTCTGCCACATACCCAGGTGTTTCTACATTTTACATTTTGTTTTTCTTTCTGGGGATGTTGTCAGGGAGCAATCACTGTGTTTGTTGACCAAATTTTAGAAACTAATTCTTTTGGCAAAATCCCAAAGAAGGTTAAGCCACCAGGTTTCCATTTCAATAAATCATACAAGATTTTCAGGTTAAAAAAAAGTTAGGAATCGAGCCCAGTTGTGTTCCCCTGAGTACAATGCAGGGAGAAGTCCCCTATGTGACTGTTTATGCCCAGCATTTGTCATCCTCCATTTTTCTTTTAAAGGACCAGAACTAAGGAAGAGGGGCCTGGATCTTCTCAATGTACTACCAATCAACACTATCATGTTTAGAATAATCTAGGAGATGTGTTTCTGGCCAAGTCTATGGGGGGATTATCTTGATTATGTTAACTGATGTGGGAGACCCCATCTAATTGTGGGAAGGACCCTTTCCTAGACATGGAACCCTGAAATATGTAAAATCGAAGAAGGGAGCCACACACCAGCAACCATGCATTTGTAGCTCTCTGTTTCTTGACTAGGATGTAGTGTGAGCAACTTCCTCAAGCTCCTGCCACTGTGAGCTCCTGCCATGATGGACATGGAAGGTAGAAATATGAGCTGAATAAAATTTTTCTTCCTCAAAAAAAAAATTAGTAGAGCACATTGTTCAGCTAATGATACTGAACTGAACTTTCAAGATGAGAGAACATGGTGGCTACTGATTTGGGATCTTTGCACCTAGGAGCCATTGAAACACAGCCAAGTAATGTTGCCCATGTTACTGTGAAATCAAAACTAATGACACCTTGAAGTCAGTGGTTCTCCACCTGTGAATCACGACTCCTTTGGGGGGTCCAATGGTCCTTGTATAGGGGTTGCCTAAAAGCATCATAAGACACAAATATTTATATAACAATTCATAATAGTATCAAAATTACAATTATGAAGTAGAAAAGAATATGATTTCATGGTTTGGTGTCACTACAACAGGAGGAACTGTATTAAAGTGTCACAGCATTAAGAAGGCTGAGAACCATTGCTTTAAACCAAATGTCAAGTCTTAGCAGAGCTTCTACCACCAACAAAGCTTTGGGTAAGAAGACAAGGGAATGGTGGCTTAAGAGAATTAAGAAGACATCCGAGGATATAAAACCATCAACCTAGACAGAAGAATCCAACAGCAATTCCCATGTTAATACAGGACTTGGCAGTTCACAGCACCAGGCAGCAACAAGAGAATGAGAAAAATGGAGTGATGGCCATGAATATCTAGACCATGGATCAGGGGCACTGTTTAGGAAACACACAGTATCCTGTGTTCTGGGTAAAACAACAGCATGACAAGACTATATATTCACTTAAAATAGAATACAGGTAAAAAGCAGGAAGGGAAATTGTAAAGGAGAATGATATAATTAATTATTGCACATGTAAGAAATATGGGTATGAAATCTTAGTTTTCTCCAATATAGTTTCACTGGGGTTATAAACCATACTTAAGAACAGGCCTCAGCCAAGGTGACAGCCAGGCCTGAGCTGCTGCCAAGGAACATGTCGGGGTCTGTGGTTCCTCCTCAGCCAGGGTCTATGTTGCTGTCCATGGCCTATGTTGCCACCAAAAGCCACAAGGAAGCCTGGGTTCCACCTGAAACCTGAGAATACTTAATAAGCGATTCTAAATGTGGCCAAAAATAGGTTCCTGTTTCGTATCTCGTGCAGGCCACAAGATGCCTCAGCATTTAGACCTAAGCACAGAATGGAGGAATCCCGCTGTGGTACACAGAGGTGTCTCCAAGCCACACAGTATTCTGCATGGTTGATTTAGCTTTTGCCAATACAGACAAAAAAAAAAAAAAAGGTTTCTGGGTTCTGAGCTATAAGCTGCTTTAATGGAGGCATAGACCCACTGTTTCTGAGAGTTGATGGTACATATGGCCCAGAGCTGGAGGTGAATTACCTCCGCTATGTTGAAAAGCTGAAATGGGTGGAGTCAGCAGCTAAGTCTGCTGCTTTTCATCCTGGCCACACAGTTCAGCAGTTTAAAGTCTCTTCTAGCCAAAAGAGGATTATAAATTTACAATAAGGCAGATTTAGATGGGATAAACCCTAAACAGTTTGCAATGTGTGTAAAAATGTACATAGGCTTGGAAGAGAGAGAAAAAGGAATATAGACAGTTATATAAAGAAATAGAAAGTTTTTTTTAAAAAGTCTTTAAAGAGAAAGTAAAAGTAATATAAAAAATAAGCCATGGAAAGATGGAAATCACACAGAAAGTCTGGATTATATTTTCTTTGGTATTTTTAACGGCAGAGAGACATTTGATTGTAAAAACTGCTGAATTAAACCAATGTGTATATTTTAAAAAATCTCGATTTCAAAATCTTATGTCTAAGGATATGTTGCTTTGGAAAAGAGGTTCTGGTTTTGTTTCCACAGAAGATGAGAACCTGTGGATTGCTTCCAGGCTAATATGGTTTAAGCAACCAAGAATGGAATGGTCCCCCATGACAACCATGGCCTAGATGATTCAACATCCAAAACAGCTTCAAAGCAACTGACTGAGACAATGCAGCCTCACAGACTACTCCAGTCAGGACTTGACTATAATTCTTAATTTTTCCAGAATCCCATAAGATTATCAGGACCCCTATCAGCAGGAAGTAGTATAAGAAGCTACTCACAAATTTCCAAAATACAGTTTATGAATTTTTTTTATTTAAAGCAGGTTGATTATAAATGCAGTCTTTTTTTAAAGAAGAAAAGGAGATAATACAGATATGATAGGATGTAAAGGTAGATTATTGAATCTACTTTTAAAGAGCAACAACTTGTTTAAAAATGTTTTACATTGCTATGGATTGTAGTTTATTGATATAAATTTAAAGTTAATTTTGTTATACTGTATGTATATTTATACTCTTGTTTAAAGTATTTTGTTTGTGCACTTATTTAAAATTATAGTGTATAATTGATAAATACAGATTAATAATTAATCATCTGTGATAGTCAAACTTAGAGTCATGTTAGTTAAGTTTTCTAGGTATACATAGATATATTTCAGCTAGGTAGGTAATGTTCAAACACTTCAAAGACCTACAGAATATGGCATTTAAAATGGTTTAAGAACTTAGACTTTTTGGAGAGTGAGACATGTCTGCTTCTGGCAACACCAATTTCCTTCAAAGAGGAAGATGGGCATCAAAGACACTCCATATGGAGTTTATCTTACAAAAATAGCCATTTGGGCAAAAACTGTTCTTGCCTGAACTGTTTGAAAAAAATGTTTTATTGACTGGACATGCAGGACCCATAGGAAGGTGACCACTGAACTTTGCAAGATGAGATGGTCCTCTGGGTTTCTGCTTTGCAGAAGAAACTGCCAGACATTCTAAAGGACACAGAGAGAAGTAAATTAGAGACTAAGCCTGTAGGCTAAAGAATGGATGCCCCAATGTTGCAGAAGAGCTTTGGGTGACTGTCCAGGTAGCCAGCTGTCTCTGTCATTCTAGATTTTTGGAAGTTGTTTGCAATGCACTTCCTGTTTACTTAGGTAATATTAATATTCTTCTGCGGTCTTAATGTAGTTGAAGACTAGATAGTTATAATTATGGTTTTCTTTGGTTATAGTAAGAGATAAAGTAGATATGAAACCTTAGACTCACAAATAGATAGGATATCTTCTTTAATTTTGCCAAATACAAATAGACTAGATATTATAACCATAATTCTTGTTTGATGACTGTTTTATTATATGTAATTTTACTTTGTTAAAGTTAAAACCTTCATTTTGAATGGAAAGAAAAGGGAAAATGATGGGTGATATTGTTCTGTATGCTGTGAATATGTGTTGTGTTTCTAGAGTTTCCCTGTGTCCCAGCCTGCTGGTGGTCAGGACAAATCTCTCTCACCTGCCAGTCCCATAGCTGCTCAGACCCAAATAAACACACAGAGGCTTATATTACTTATGAACTGTATGGCCATTTGCTCAAGCTTATTACTGACTAGCTCTTACACTTAAATTAACCCATAATTCTTATTTATGTTTGGCCACATGGCTTGGTACCTTTCTCAGTTCTGCCTTCACATCTTGCTTCTCATGGCGGCAGCTGGCAGCGTCTCCTGACTTAGCCCTCCTGTTCCCAGAATTCTCATTTCTCTTTGTCCTGCCTATACTTCCTGCCTGGCTACTGGCCAATCAGCACTTCATTTATTAACCAATCAGAGCAACACATTCACAGCATTCAGATATCCACAGCAGTGTTGCTCTGATTGGTTGATAAATAAAGCTGTTTGGCCAATAGTGAGGCAGATAGGGTTAGGCAGGGCATTCTAACTAGAGAGGAGGAAGGAGAAAGGCAGAGTAGAGGAGACACTGCCAGCTGCCTCCATGAGAAGCAAGATATAAAGTACCGGTAAGGCACGAGCCATGAGGCAAAGTATAAATTTATAGAAATGGGTTAATTTAAGATGTAAGCTAACAAGAAGCCTGGGCCATTAGGCCATACAGTTCATAATTAATATAAGCCTCTGTGTGTTCATTTGGGTCTGAGTGGCCACAGGTGCCGGGTGGGACCAAAAAAACTTCAGCTATACATTTTAAGTTTTCCTCTGGTGGGGACAAAGGGTAGATACAAGGGACTAGGAAATGAGTGGTATTGGAGTGCATGATGTGAAATACCCAAAGAATAAAAAAAAATTATGTTAAAAAAAAGTAGGCCCCAGACTAGTACTAGACAGACAACACAAGAGCAGCTCAGTAGTGATTTTGTAGAATATAATTTGTTTTAGTTGTTTATGATGGTTTCCAGTCTTGTGTTTTTGTTGGCTTTATTTGTGTATGCTTGCATGCATGGTTCTTGTGTTATTTTGCATTTTTTAATTCCTTTTTTTTAATTTGCTGGTGTATTTTCAAAAGAAAGAGAGAAAGAAGGTATAGAGTTGGAGGGGTGGGGAGGTGGGGAGGTGGGGAGGATCTGGGAGGTGATGGGGAAGGAGAAATCATACTCAGAATATATTACATGGATTTTCAATATAAAAAAGAATAAATTGGAAAAAAGAAAATATGTGTCAATAATTTTAAAATAAAGACAGGACCGTAAAAATAATTAAGAAAAACAAGAAGTAAAAGAACCCCCTGACCAGCAGGCACTGAAATAAGTGTGTAATGATAACTTGTTATACAGCAGGAAAAAACAAAGACAGAACTTTTTAGGGGTTTGCTTAAACCCACAACTAATATTATTAAATACATAGAAAATGCTACTGATATTCCAGGAGAACAGATGCTGCAATAAATGAGAGACTATTATGTAGAAATATGGAAATCAATCAGCTAATCAATCAATAAGTTAGGAGCTATGAGTATTAATACTAGGAATAAATTAAGACTTTATAAGAAATGGGAAACACTAACCATGTGGCTTCATATTTTCATAGAATTATAAATATGGATATTGATTTAGCCATAAATAATTGTGTAACTATGTTAAGCAATTTGGTTGTAGGAAAGCAACATAAAAAAATCAATGCAGTATGTCCAATACTAACAAATCAAGACATAGAGTACAGCTTTTTAAAATGTGGGATGTTAGTAAAACTGTGAGCTAGAGGAGTTGAGGTTGGCTCTTTACAGAAAGTCTGGGTCAGGGAAGACATGAAATGAAAAGGTAAAGAGTTTGTATAATAAGACATTTAACTACAAAATAAAAGGCAAACAAACTTTCTTCACATTCAGCACTAAGTGGCATTGAAGTCCGCCACCTCAAAGGCTGCTTATCTCCTTTTTAGAAATCTTGATGTCAGTTGTTATGGAAGTTTGAGTAAGAATAGACCTCATAGGCTCATATATTTGAATGTTTGTTCATCAGGGAGTGTCACTACTTGGAAGGATTAGGAGGTGTAGCTTGTTGGAGGAAGTGTGACACTGAGGGTAGGCCTTGAGATGTCAGAAGCTCATGCCAGACCCAGTGGCTCTTCTCCTCCTGCCTCCTAGGGGTCTGGATATAGAATTCTTGACTACTTCTCCAGTACCATGTCTGCTTACATTTAGATGTAAGGAATGTTCAAAATAAAAGTCATTAAATAGATACACACATACACACATCTAAATAATAAAATTTGATCACATCTATGCCCCATATCTCCTCCAACTCCTACCATATATATATTCCAAACATGGTCTTCCCCCCAACATCAATTCCATAATCTTTTTTGAAAACATACTAAGTCCAGTTAGTGTGGCTTATATGTGTATGGGTATGAGACCATTCACTGAAGCATAGGAAACCTACCAGTAGCCACATCTTCACAAATGAAAGAGGAATTCTCCCTCCCCTAAAAAGAGCAGATTGCCAATAGCTCTTCAGTAAGTGGCAATGCCTGGATATTATCTATCCATCTATGCTGGGGGATTTTGGCCGGTATGATCTTATGCACATCTTATGCAGATAACCCCAACTGCTGTGAGGTCACGATTGCAATAGTCATATCATGTTGAGGAGATAGCATTTGGCAGCATCCCTCCCCATCCTCAGGTTTTTACATTCTTTCCACCATCTCTTCCATAGTGTGTCCTGTGCCTTGCTGGTGGTGGGGTTAATGTAGATAATTAAAAAAGGTGTCCTATTTATGGCACATTACTCTCTGGTGATATTTTATTTGTGCTGAAATGTGGTGATATTTTATTTGTATGTTAATAAATAAAGTTTGCCTGGAGATCAGAGGAAATAGCAAGCCTTTTTAAGTAAACACAAAAGTCAGGTAGTGGTAGCACACACCCTTAATCCAATCACTTGGCAGGCAGGGTCTCTGTGTGTTCAAGGCCATACTAGGGAACACAGCCAAGCGTGGTGACACACACCTTTAATCCAGTACCAACTATAGAGACCTGGAGGTCTGTACAGATGGGCAGTGACAAGAAAGTAAGGTAGCTGGGCTAAGAGCCAATGAGAGGGCAGAACAGCAAGGCAATGAAAGCCTGGGTAGACAGGAAGTCATGGCATTTTGGAAGTTGCAGAGCTGATGAGGTAAGATTGGCTGGTGGCTCTCACTATCTTCCTGATCTCTAAGGCTTTCACCCCTATATTTGGCTCTGTGTTTTTTATTTAGTAAGACCGCTTAGAAATTCGGCTACATTACTCCATCTCTTATTCTCTATACTCTTACCAGTTATTCCTCTGTTCATTGGCTACTACCCACTGCAAAAAGAAACTTTTCTAGCCAAGGGTGAGAGCTGTGGGGAGCCAGATCAATCCAAGACTTTCTCAGAGGCCCTGATGAAAGGAAAAGGGGAACTTTAGTTCTGTGTTCTTGGCCAAGAGTGGACTCAGCAGGGCCAGTCTAGGGCTGGAGCCAAAGCCTTGGAGGAGTCAAGATTGCTGTTTCTGGGGACCTGACTCTTGCCCCTATCTGTGGTTATTGGTCCTAAGCAGCTCTATCTGAGTAGTCCGTGTTCTCTTTGTCAACATTGTCTGACTTATCTTTCTGCTGATCTTACCCATTCTTGCCTCTGCAAATTGTATATATGATGTTTTAGTTCTTTTTTATTTTATTTAAATAACATTTTTTTCATTTATTTTACATACCAATAGCAGTTTCCCCTCCCTCCAGTTCCCCCTCCCCACCGCACCCCCACTTCCCATCCACCCGCTCCTTCCACTCTTCCTCCTCTTGTCCCCATTAAGAAAGGGGCAGGCCTCCCATGGGCTTGAACACAGCATGGCACATCAAGTTGAGGTAGGACCAAGCTCCTTCCCCTGCATCAAGGCTGGGTAAGGTAATCCAGCATGGGGAACAAGTTCCCAAAAGCCAGCTAAGCACCGGGGACAAGTCCTGATATCACTTAGAGCTTTATAAAGAGACCAAGCTACACAACTGTCTCACACATGCAAAAGGCCTAGGTCAGTCCCATGAAGGCTCTCTAACTGTTGGTCCAGAGCCCATGAGTGCCCACAAGCTCAGGTCAGTTGTCTCTGTGGGTTTCCCTATTCAGCTGTTTCTGTGGGTTTCCCTGTCATGACCCCCCTGGATCCTACCATACCTCTTCCCTTTCTTCATCAAGACTCCTGGACCTCAGCCCAGTATTTGACTGTGGGTCTCTGCATCTGATTCCATCACTTACTGGATAAAGGCTCTCTAATGACAATTAGGGTAGTCACTGATCTGATTACAGTAGAGAGCCAGTTCAGGCACCCTCTTCACTATTGCTAGGAATCCTAGCTGGGTTTATCCTTGTGGATTCCTGGGGATTGCCCTGGCATCAGGTTTCTCCCTAACCCCCAAATGCCCACCCCATCAAGATGTCTTTTACTTTTTTGTTACTATCCCCTTCTGTTCTGCCCCTAACCCACCTCCCATACTCAGCCTGCCCAACCTGCTTCCTCAAGATTCCATCCCTGCATCTCCCTTCCCCAGGCCCCAGTTCACCCAGAAGATCTCTTCTATTTCCCCTTCCCAGGAAAAACCATACATCCTTCTTTGGGCTCTCCTTGTTATCTAGCCTCTCAGGGAATGAAAACTAAAGAAGACAAGAAATAAAGAAGACAAAAGAAATATCTGGAACCAGGAGAACTTGCATAAGCTGATGACTTACACCAAGCAAGTTGCTGACCTAAGCATCATTTGTTGAAGATGTTGTCTTCTGACCACTGGATATGTTTTACAACTTTGTCAAAAATCAGGTAAGTGTTGAAAATCAAGATGTGTAGACTTATATCTATATCTTTAATTCTAGTTCATTGATCTAGGTGTCTGTTTTTGCAGTATAATTGGAAATCAGGTATAGTGATACACCCTGCAGTATCATTTTTATACAAGCTTACTTTGGTGAACAGTCTTTCATGCTTCCTTGCCAATTTTGGGGTTGTCTTTTCTATGTCTGTGAAGAATGGTGCTGGAATTTTGACTGCACTTGCATTGAATCTGTAGATTGCTTTGGTAGGATGGTTATTTTCATAGTATTAACCCTTCTGATTCGTGAACATAGTATGTCTTATCACCCTTCATTATCTTCCTCAAGTTCTTCCTCCCATGTCTTAAAATTTTTTTTGTTGGGCTTTTCTTTCCTTGGTGAATATTATTCTATGATTGTTGCTTTGTTGATGTTGTGGATGAGATTGCTTGCCTGGTTTATTTCAGTATATTTATTGACATTTGTGGAAGCTATTAATTTATTTTGTATTAGTTTTGTACCTTGTCTCTTTACTGAATTTGTCAGCTCTTAAAGTTTTTTAGTGGATCCTTTAGCATGTCTTATTTATAGAATCCTATCATTTGCAAAAGTAGATATCTTTACTTCTTTTCTTATGTGTATCCCTTTTATTTCCTTCCTTTGTCTTATTGTTCTAAGTAAGACTTCAAGCACTATATTAAATAAAAGTGGAGAGTGTGATCACCCTTGTCTTCTTCCTGATGGTAATGGAAACTTTAGAGTTTATATCCATTAGCACGTTGTTGTGTTTGGATTTTTCATTTACAACCATTATTATGTTGGGGTATACACCCTTTTTCCCTAACTTCCCTATGACTTTTAGCGAAGTTTATATAAGTGAACTGGAACCACAGACACAAGCATCACCAACAGTTTTCCCCTCCCAGTCTCTCCCCCCCCCCCCCCCCCCCCGCCCTTGATTCCCTTCCTCTGTTCCAACCCCCACCCCTCCATCCACTCTTCCTCCTTTCTGTTTAAGAAAGGGCAGGTCTCCCATGAGTATCAACAAAACATGGCATACTAAGTTGCAGTAAGGCTGAACACCTCCCCATGTATTAAGGCTGGGTAAGGAGACCCAGTTTGAGGAGTAGGGTTCCAAAAACCAGGAGAGAGAGAGAGAGAGAGAGAGAGAGAGAGAGAGAGAGAGAGAGAGAGAGAGAGAGAGAGAGAGAGACCCTGTTCCCACTGTTAGGAGTCTCACAAGAGGACAAAGCTACACAAGTGTAACATATAGTATCTAGGTCACTCCCATGCAGGCTCTCTCGTTGTTGATTCCATCTCTCTGAGCCCCTATGAACCCAGGTTAATTGATTCTGTGAGTTTTCTTGTGATTTCCTTGACCCCTTCAGCTCCTACAATCCTTTCTCCTCCTCTTCTGCAGGATTTCCAAAACTGCCTAATGTTTGACTATGGGTCTGCCTCTGTTTCCATCAGTTACTGGATGATATCTCTCTGATGACAACTGGGGTAGAGACCAACCTAGTCCCAGGAGATGGCCAGTTTAGGCTTCTTATCTACTATTGCTAGGAGTCTAATCTTGGGTCTCCTTTATAGATTCCTGGGGGATTCCATTGTACCAGGTTTTCATGTGACCCCCCAAATCCCCCCACTTTTCCAGTAGTCTCTTTCAGTACTCTCCCCCTCCTTCTCCCTTAATCTGATCACTCATGTTCCCATCCCCACCCACCCTCAGTCCACTCACAACATCTTTTCTATTTCCCCTTCCCAAGGGGATCTCTGTGTCTCCCCAGATCTCCTACCCTCTCTGTTACCTACCCTCTCTGAGGCTGTGGATTGTATCATGAGTATTCTTTATCTTATACTAATAAGTACTTATGAGTGAAAACATACTATGTTTGTCTTTCTGGGTCTGGGTTACCTCACTCAGAATGATTTTCTCTGGTTCCATCCATTTGTCTTCGGATTTCCTGGTGTCCTTGTTTTTCACAGCTGAGTAATACTCCATTGGGTAAATGTACCACATTTTCTTTATCCATTCCTTGGTTGAGGAACATCTAGGTTGTTTCCAGGTTCTGGCTATTACAAACAAAGCTGCTATGAACATAATTGAGCAAGTGTCCTTGTGATATGATAGAGCATCTTTTGGTTATATACCCAAGAGTGATATAGCTGGGTCTTGTGGTAGGTTTATCTCCAGTTTTCTACGAAACCACCACAATGACTTTCAAAAGTGACTGTACAAGTTTGCACTCCCACCAGCCATGGAAGAGTGTTCCCTTTGCTCCACATCCACTCCAGGATGAGCTGTCACTTGTGTTTTGATCTTAGCCATTCTGACAGGTGTAAAGTGGAATCTCAGAGTCGTTTTGATTTGCATTTCCCTAATGGTTAAGGATTGGAATAATTTTTAAGTGTTTCTGGGCCATTTGAGATTCTTCTGTTGAGAATTCTCTGTTTAGATTGGTATCCCATTTTTTAATTGGATTATTTGGTTTGTTGATGTCAAGTTTCTTGTGTTCTTTATATATTTTGTAAATCAGCCTTCGGACAGATGTCGAGTTGGTGAAATTCTTTTCCCATTCTGTTGGCTGCCATTTTGTCATATTGACAGTGTCGTTTGCTTTACAGAAACTTTTCAGTTTCATGACGTCTCACATAGTAATTGTCATCTTAGTGCCTGTGCTAATTGGTGTTCTGTTCAGGAAGTTGTCTCCTGTGCCAATGCATTTGAGATTATTTCCCACTTTCTCTTCTATCAGGTTCAGTGCTTCTGGATATAGGTTGACGTCTTTGACCACTTGGACTTGAATTTTGTGCAGGATGATTGATTTTTATTCTTCTACATGCTGACATCCAGTTAGACCATCACCATTTTGTAAATGTAATGGTCTTGTTAAATAAGAAATACAGAGCCAAATACAGAGTTAAAAGCCCAAGAGGTCAGAGCAGTAGCTAAGAGGTGAGACTTAAAACCACCTTCTTCATGGTTCTATGGGTTATGGTCTGATTGTTCTTTATTTTATATCTAGAATCCACTTATGAGTGAGTACATACCATGACTGTCTTTCTGGGTTTGGGCTACCTCACTCAGGATGATTTTTTCTAGTTCCATCCATTTGCCTGCAAATTTCATGCTTTCATTGTTTTTCTCTGCTGAGTAGTACTCCATTGTGTATATGTACCACATTTTTTTCATCCATTCTTCCATTGACGGACATCTAGGTTGTTTCCAGGTTCTGGCTATTACAAATAGTGCTGCTATGAACATAGCTGAGCATGTATCTTTATGGTATGAATCAGCATTCCTTGGGTATATGCCCAAGAGTGGGATGGCTGGGTCTTAAGGTAGTTCAATTCCTAATTTTCTGAGAAACCACCATACTGATTTCCACAGTGGTTGTATAAGTTTACATTCCCACCAACAGTGGAGGAGTGTTCCCATAGCATAGAGGTCCCTAGGACGACTGTGGCTTATAATAAATTTTGGTTTTACTCAATTATTGAAAAAAAATAGCCAAATGAATGGAAACACATGAACTATGAACCAAAGGCTGAGGGGCCCCCAGCTGGATCAGGCCCTCTGAATAGGTGTGACAGTTGATTGGCTTGATCAGCTTGGGAAGCAACTAGGCAATGGGACCAAGTCCTGTGCTCATTGCATGAGTTGGCTGTTTGAAACCTGGAGCTTATGCAGGGACACTTGGCTCAGGCTGGGAGGAAGGGACTGGACCTTCCGGGACTGAGTCTACCAGGTTGATCACAGTCCTCGGGGGAGGATTTGCCCTGGAGGAGGTGGGAATGGGGGGTGGGCTGGGGGTAAGGGGGAGGGGTTGGAGGGGGGAGAATAGGGGAACCCATGGCTGATATGTAGAACTGAATGGTATTGTAAAATAAAATAAATAAAATTTAAAAAAAAAAAAAACGCCTTCTTACCCTTCGCTGCCGCTGCCTTCCTTCCCCTGAGAAAGAGACCTACTTCTTGTGTATCTGTCTTTATTGACTTTCTGTTCTGCCTTCTCATTGGTTGTAAACCCAACCACATGACCTCCTCATCACTGCCTGTCTATATAGAACTCCAGGTCTTCTATAGTTGGTATTGAGATTAAAGGTTTGTGTCTCCATAGTGGTGGTGTCCTTGAACACAGAGATCTGCCTGTCATGTGATCAGGATTAAGGACGTGTGCTACCACTACCAGACTTCTGCTATGGTTTGCGATTAGCTCTGACCCCCAGGCAACTTTATTTATTAACATACAAATAATCACATTTCAGCACAAATAAAATATCACCATACCATTTGAAGATTTTTTCCATTGTATAATTTTGGCTTCTTTGCCAAAAATCAGTTGTCCATAGGTGTGTAGATTTGCCTCTGGATCTTCAGTTCAATTCCAATGATTCACCTGTCTGTTTTATGCTGATACCATGTGGTCTTTATTATTCTAGCTCTGTAGTAGAGCTTAAAATCAGGATGGAAGTTCTTTTATTATACAGGATTGTTTTATCTATCCTGGATTTTTTTTTCCATATGAAGCTGAGTATTGTTCTTTCAATCTGTAAAGAATTGTGTTGGAATTAGGAGATTGCACTGAATCTGTAGATTGTTTTTGGTAGGATGGACATTTTTACTATATTAATCCTACTGATCCATGAGCATGAGAAACCCTCCCATCTTCTAATATCTTCTTCAATTTTTTCTTCAAAGACTTGAAGTTCTTGTCATACAGGTCTTTCACTTGCTTGCTTAGAGTTACATCAAGACATTTTTATATTATTTGAGGCTATTGTAAAGGGTGTTGATTCTCTAATTTTTTTCAGCTTGTTTCTCGTTTGTATGTAGAAGGCCTACTGATTTATTTTTTTTTTAGTTAATCCTGATCCATCCAGTTGACTAAAGTTGTTTATCAGCTATAGGCATGTATTTGTTTTGCAGTTAACTTTCTGGGGTTGGAGTTTTCCTTCTAGTACCTTCTGTAGGGCTGGATTTATAGATGGATATTGTTTAAATTTGACTTTGACATGAAATGTCTTATTTTCTCCATCTATGGTGATTGACAGTTTTGCTGGGTGTAGTAGTCTGGGCTAACATCCATGGTCTCTTCAAGTCTGCAAGACATCAGTCCAGGCTCTTCTGGATTTTAAGGTCTCCACTGAGAAGTTGGGTATGATTCTAATAGGTCTGCCTTTATATGTTACTTGGTCTTTTTCTCTTGCCTCTTATAATATTCTTTCTTTATTCTGTATGTTTTGCATTTGGGTTATAATGTGGTAAGGGAATTTTTTTTCTTATCCAATCTATTTGGTGTTCTATAAGCTTTTTGTAATTTTATAAGCATGTCTTTATTTAGGTTGGGAAAATTTTCTTCTATGAATTTGTTAAATACATTCTCTAGGTTTTTAAGTTGGGTTTCTTCTCCTTCTTTCCTTCCTATTATTCTTTTGTATAGTCTTTTCATAGTGTTTCAGATTTCTGGATGATTTGTGTTAGGAATTTTTTAGATTTAAGTTTCTTTGACTGATGAATCTATTTCCTCCATCATGTCTTCAGTGTCTAAGATTCTCTCCTCCATCGCTTGTATTCAGTTGGTGCTGCTTGCATCTGTGGTTCCAGTTCACTTACTTAAATTTTCCATTTCCACGAATCCCTCCATTTGTGTTTCCTCTACTGCTTCTATTTCCATTTGCAAGTCTTTTTTTTTTTTTCGGTTTTTCGAAACAGGGTTTCTCTGTGTAGCTTTGCGCCTTTCCTGGGACTCACTTGGTAGCCCAGGCTGGCCTCGAACTCACAGAGATCCTCCTGCCTCTGCCTCCCGAGTGCTGGGATTAAAGGCATGCGCCACCACCGCCCAGCTCCATTTGCAAGTCTTGAACAGTTTTCTTTATCTGTTTGTTTTTTTCTTGGCTTTCTTTTAGGGATTCATTGATTTCTTCTAATTTTTTGTTTGTCTTTTCCTCAATTTCTTTAAGGGATTTGTTCATACCCTCTTGAAGGATCTCTATCATCTTCATAAAGTCATTTTAAGTTCATTTTCTTGTGCTTCAATTGTGTTAGATAGTTCAGGTCTTCCTGTGGTAGGATAACTGGAATCTGGTATTGATGTATTGCCTTTTCTATTATTGATTGTGTTCTTGTACTGGCATTTAAGCATATGCATTTGGGATGATTTTAGGTCTAGGTGTTGATTCCTGCATTTGTCTTTGTTAGATGGGTGTTTTGTTCCTTGGTTTCTCTTTCCTCTCTGGTCTTATGGCCTAAATGGCCAAGGATTCTGGTGACTAGCATGGTCTTCAGGTCTTGTAGAGTATCCCCTTTTGGGTTTTAGGGGCTAGAGGTCCCTAGATCCAGCCTAGCCTCTGGTAAAATGTAAGTCTTCGTCTGAAGTTGTAGACCAAGATATGGAGCCCAGGGGAGGGGGTGTAGATTGGGATCCCTAGATCTGGTCTGGACTCTGGAGTCCCTAGGACCAGCCTGGCCTCCAGTATAGCTGCTGGTGTTGGGGTCCCAAGATCTGGCCTGTGTTCTAGTAAAGCTGAAGTCTTCTGAAGTTGTATTCATGGGATCCCTAGGTCTGGCCTGGCCTCTGGTACAGCAGAAGTTTTCTGAAGTTGTAGACAAGGATATGAAGACAGGGGTGGGAGTGTGGGAGAAGGGCCATCATGGGGTACACAGTCTGGGGTTGTTGGGCAAGCTATAAAGGGTTTTGTGGGCAGTGGGCAGTGGGCAGTGTCTTACCTGGGGTTCCTAGGACCAGCCTGGCCTCCCATAAGGCTGCTGGGAGAGGTGGCGGGGGACTGTGGGCCCTAGTATGGAGCCCAGGGGAGAATATGCAGTCTGAGGTTGATGGTGTTAGCGGGCAGAGAGTGGTCCCTTACCTGGGGTCCCTAGATCTGACCTGGCTTCTGGTAAGTGGAAGTCTTCTCCCAAAGTTGTAGACCAGGATATGGAACTAAGGGTGGTTGTCGAAAGCAGTCTGGAATTGTTGGTCAGGTTTAAGGGGGTTTTGTGGGCCCTAGGAAATGTCTTACATGGGGTTCTTAGGGCCAGGAATAGTAATTTCTTAATGTTCAAACTGAAATACACACTGAAATTAGGCCTTTTGTAAGTATATGTAGGCATTTTATATGAAGCCTATATGGTGTTCATATATATACACCCACATACAGACTTGTACTTTCTTTACATCACTACTAATCACTGATTGAATACATTCAGTCTTGTATTTCTATACTACAGCACCTAATTCTATGAAATTTTTTTCCTAAAAATGTAAATTACTTGTGAAAAATAAGAAAGGTGTGTATTAAAACAGACATAGAGACAAACATTACCTTACAATGGAAAATCATACACTCAATTAAAAACCTGCTTGAAGTCTGTCAGAATGATCATTTAGGGATAGTAAGGTAGCTCAGTGTTTAATGGTGCTAGCCACCAAACCTGATAACCAGAGTTTATTCCCTGGAAACCACACTAAAAAAAGTTAACAAAAATTAGATTTGTAATGATGATGAGTGATATAATGGGTGGTGTCTTCCTTATTTTTGGTTATTTTTACATAGCCTATAGATGAATGCTTTTGTTTTCATAATTGAGAGTAAAAAAAATTACTTGATCTTTTAAAACTGGCCATTTAACAACAGTTTTAGATGAAAGAAATGTAAAGGACAACAATGGGTAAGTCACTGTTCTTGAATAGTAGCACAAAGGAACAAATAAAGAGGTCATTTAAAGCGTGGTTGTAGTTTGGGCAATGGCTCAGCATTCAAGAGCACTTAATGCTCTTCCAGAGGACCTGAGTTCATTTTCTAACATGCATGTCAAGCAGCTCACAACTGCCTGTAACTCCGGCTCCAGTGGATCTGATGTCCTCTTCTGGATTCTCAAGCACATAGATACTCACATGCACATATTTCAAAAACAATTATAATAATTTAAAAGTGTAGTTTTGTATAAAATATGTGCTTGGTCCATAGATAAGAACAACAATTTAATGAAATATCATTAAATCAGACAGCATTTGTTGTGTCCAAAAATCATATTTTTAAAATTATCAAGATAATTACAAACAAAATGTCTTCCAGATGAAAAGGAAAAGCCTTTAAACTCTAGAGAAAAAAAAATACAAGTAATAGGATATTTACCAGACCTACATCATGAAAACAATCTTGCCTTTAAAATAATAGAAAAAATATGATATATATATATATATATGAATATAAAACATTTACAACTGGTAAAAATGAATAAAAACAAAAAGCTAAACTAAGAAAAATCTCTTTTTAAATATTGTAGTTGGAAAATAGCTATTTTTTACTTTAGTTTTACATATTAATTAATTCTGTTAGTATGCATAACACAATGCATCCTGTTTATTTAACAGGCTTTAGTCAGGATTCTTCAAAAGAGAAGAGTAGTTTTTTAGTTGTTGTTTTTGCCTAAGAAAAAGTTTTTCACTATTGTGTTGGTTTAAATAGGCCCATATATTTGAATGTTTAGTTACCAGGGAGTGGCACTGTTTGAGAGGATTAGAAGGATTAGGAGTTGTGGCTTTGTTGGGGTAGGTATGGCCTTCTTGGAAGAAGTTTGTCATTGGGGTTGGGCTTTGAGGTTTCTCTCTGCCCACAGATCAGGATGTAGAACTCTCATCTACTTCTCCAGCACCAGGTCTGCCTGCGTGCTGCCATGTTCTCTGACATGATGATAATGGACGAAGTCTCTGAAACTGTAAACAAACTTCAAACTAAATGTTCTCCTTTATAAGAGTTGCCTTGGTCATGGTGTCTTTTCATAGCAATAGAACTTGACTAAGACAGCTATTATGGAGGCTAGAGGCACAGAGTCAAGAACCATAGCATGAGTTGGTATCTGGAAATGCAGAAGAGCTAATGGCTCTGTTATATTCCAACTCCAAAGGCCTGAAGAAAGTTTGTAACTGTGGTTTTCATGCAAAGATTAGCAGGCTCCAGACCCAAGCCCATGAACATTTAAAGCTTCAGCTCAGTTCTGAAGACATAAAAATGCCGATGTCCTAGTTGGAAAGGCAGCAAGCAGTTGGAATGCTCTTTTGCTCACAGCAAAGTCAGGGGGTTTTGTTCCGCTCAAGGCTTCAGTTGTCTGGAAGAGCCTCAAGTACAATTATGGAGATTGATCTATTTCACCTAGCAGCTGAATTGTTGATCCTACAAATTGTTGATCCCAAAAATCACCCTCACAGAAATACCAGAATATGGTATTCAAAAATTTTTGCACTCTGTAGATTACTCAAGTTCACATTTAAAATGACCATCACTCATGATATTTTGTTGGTATGCCCCTTTCTGTGTTTCATGTCCAAATCTCTCATTCTTATGAATGTATTAGTCATTGGATCAGGACCTATTCTACTTCAGCTTGACTTAGTATTATCTGGATTACATCTACACAGACTCAGTTTCACCATAAGGTCCCATTCACAGCATAATGAGCCAGAATTTAAGTATCTCTGGAAAATGATATAATTCATCTCAAAGCAAATATTCATAGTTGGAAGCTGAAGTGATTGATACCCAAGTACATTATCATAGGACAGTGGATGCTTTCTTTTGAAAACATTTTTAGAAAATAGGACACAGAGGTCACTTCTGCCATAGTCCTTTTATTGTGGGCTAACACCTAATGTCTAACAATTTTGAAAGGTATTTGTAACTAGAGTTTTCTTGCTTTGCCCACAGTCAGGACAAATCTTTGTCACCTGCCAGTCCCACAGCCACTCAGACCCAACCAAGTAAACACAGAGACTTACATTGCTTACAAACTGTATGGCTGTGGCAGGCTTCTTGCTAACTGTTCTTATATCTTAAATGAATCCATTTCTATAAATCTATACCTTGCCACGTGCTCGTGACTTACCAGCATCTTCACATGCTGCTTGTCATGGCGGCAGCTGGCAGTGACTCCCTCTGCCTTCCTGTTCTTTCTTTTCTCCTCTCTGTTAGTCCCGCCTATACTTCCTGCCTAGCCACAGGCCAATCAGTGTTTTATTTATTGACCAATCAGAGTAACAGTAACTGACATACAGACCATCCCACAGCAGATATTAGAGTAAATTTAGCCCTAATAAAAATTTATTAGTTCCTATAATATTATCAGTATAGCCTCCAACCTAGTAAATAATTTTCATTTTAATGCCAGGGTAGAAAACTGAGGAGAAAATGGCCAGTAGTCATTGCTTTCAGGGTACAATATGGTACAACTGCTTTGGAAAGTTGTTTGGCAGTGTCTTCTAAAAATGAAGTGTAACATTTTCCCATGTCATAAAGTCTACTCTTAAACCTATATTAAAGGAAATGGGCACATATGTTCCCTGCTTGACACATACAGGAGCACTCATAACACCACATACTAGAAGGGACCCACATCCCCACCAGTCAGAAACCAATAAATGCATAGTGAGACCTCCATAGAGTAGAATATTTCTCAGCAATAAGAAAGAATGAAATAGAGCCACACTCGCAGCATGGGTACATTTCATAAAGAGAATGTGGAACAAACCAGGAGCAAGGTGCACTTACATATCAGAGGTAATAGGAGGTGACAGGCACACTGCACCAGTTGTTATTCCCTAGGGCAGCCATCGGCTGGGAAAAGTCACCAGGTCACTTTCTGTTGTGGTAGAGATAGTCTCTGATTTGCATTGAAAATGCTTACATATGTGTTTGAGTATGAAATTTTATTAGGATGTGCACTAAAAGTGAGTTTAAATATAGGTATGGAAAGGAAACTCAAGAATCTGTAATGTACTGAATATATACCTATCTGAAGAACAAATACAAATGGTTGGCAATGCATAAAAAAATGTTTGCCATTATTTGCCTTCAAGAAAACACAAATCAAAACTATGAGATACCATCTCACTCCAATTAAAATGGCTATTCCAACAAAATACACAGTGAAGTATATGGAGAAAAGAAACTCTTAAAACACTGTGGCTGAGGGGCTAGAGAGATGGCCCAGAGGTTAACAGCACTGGCTGCTCTTCCAGAAGTCCTGAGTTCAATTCCCAGCAACTACATGGTGGCTTACAACCATCTGTAATTCAATCTGGTGCCCTCTTCTGGCCTGCAGGCAGAACATTGTATACAAAATAAAAAAAAATCTTAAAAAACAAAACACTGTGGCTAGGAATATAAATTAGTACAGCCATTATAGAAAAGAGTATGGTGAGTTCTCATAAAACCTTAGACCATCCAAGTGGCCTGGAAGAGACAGAGACAAGACAAGCAGCCTGGATGAGGCAAAGACAAGTAGAGCTGCCTGAGAGAGGCTCAGATCATCCAAGTTCCATGCGACACTATTCTACCTTTGGGGTGCCTGCAGGCTGTGCAGTGAGCTCCAGGTTTCCAGACTTTGTGAGTTGTCACCCATGCTAGGTGGACTTTTTGTGGTTGATATATTGTGCACCCCAATAAAACTTATCTGGGGATCAGAGAACAGAACAGCCACTAGGTTAGACATAGAGGCCAGACAGTGGTGGCACATGCCTTTAATCCTATCGCTCGGGAGGCAGAGATCCATCTGGATCTCTGTGAATACAAGGCCACACTGGGAACAGAGCCAAGCGTGGTGGCACACATACCTTTAATCTCAGCACTTGAGATCTCATGCCTTTGCTTGGGAAGGACACACGCCTTTAATCCCAGGAAGTGATGGCAAGAAGCAGAAATGTATCTAAGGTATGAGGACCGGGAACTAGAAGTTTTTAAGCAGTTCAACTGAGCTCCCTTCCGGGTGAGGAGGACTCAGGCTTCCAGTGTGAGGAAACAGGATCGGCTGAGGAGTTGGAGAGGTGAGGTTGGCTGTTGCTCATTCTGTTTCTCTGATCTTTCAACTTTTGCCCCAATATCTTCTCTGGGTTTTCAATTAATAAGACCTTTTAAGATTTGAGTTACAGGCTTTGGTTGATGCAACTGTTTTGAGGCATTTCTGCTCCTGTGAGTAACTCCTCATCCAAATTCCTCTAAGTAACCCCAATGAAGTTCATTGGCTCAAAAAGCATAAGCACATCAGTACAACAACTAACATCAAAATATATTGTAGGAAAAATAATTAAGTCAATTAAAAAAAACAACTGCAACAACTAGATCCTAGAATGATGAGATGATTCCTAGTTATGTACACAAAGGGAAAAAAAAACAGCAACCCAAAGAGATATCTGCATACTCGTGTTTATTGCAGCAGTATTCACAGCTAAGATATGGAACCTACTTCGGTGTTCATAAAATGGGATATATACGTACTTAGTGAAATATAGTATTCATGCAAACAGAAAAATAAAATATTACTAGATGTAGTAAATAGAAGTGGGGGTTATTATATTAATTAAAATGAGCCAGACACTGAAAAATAAGCATCATCTAATCTCCTTAGGATGTGGACCTAACAAACTTGCCTGAGTGTGTTATAGTGACTAACAGAGCTCATGCATGATTGACAGAGGGCAGGAAGACTGGTAAAAGGAGGCTGGATTGGATTAGTACATACTACATGCATATGTGAAACATATCATACAGGGCCCAATTAATACACATAATCAATACATGTTAGTCAAAAATGAAGATAATAATGGATAAGAGAAAGCCCTAAGGGATAAAAGAATTAGAAACCTGATTAGAAAAAATAAGTAAAAGCCCTGACAGTTATTTGCTTCTTTGTATTTTGTGTCTGCATGACTTTCACAAAACAAAAACTACAAAAAAAAGTTAATATTTACATTTATTCTCATTGCTAATCTCTATACACATTGATATATACCTTTCCTTAAAGTTCATTTTTCTTCTGAAACATATCTCACCAGCTGTCCATTCTTAGTTTTTTTTAAGAAAAATAAAATGTCTGATTCATCTTGAATGATAACTCTGTTAGTCTAACAGTACATTGAGAGGTATATTATGATATATTACGAATATACAGGATATCAAATTGCGGAGGTACAGAGGTTGGTATAAGACACCCAGTCCTGTGAGATGAATGTGCTCTCACAGGAAACAGGTTAACAATGTGTAAACACCCTTTCTTGTGCCCGGAGAAGTGGAAAGCTGTTTTGTTGTGCCTTTCACAACTACCGAGTGTGACACAGGGGTGAAGTAGGCCCCTTCTTAATATTCAGTTCTGGCTGAATTACTTGGTAGCTTAGCAAGTGAGCTAAGTGTGGGAGACAAGATGTGCCAGTGTCTGCTTGTAAATCTGAAGAGCTTGTGTGACACAGGCTAGCTCCTGACAGAATCATGGAGGGACAGATGTCAGTGGAAGGCGCCTTTGCCAGCAGCTGTGGACTTTGTCAGGACCACAGGATGCCTGAATTTTACCAATGGGCTAAGTGTAGGCCGTGCTCTGGGCTCATGCTGGCGGAAGACCCCTGAGGTCTTGTCCCATAGGTTTTCCCAGATGAGTCATGGGAGCTCAGCACCATAAGCTAAAGTTGAACACTGCCTATTTTTAAAGCCAGAAGCCAGATGAGGAGATACAGCTGCAAGAAAGAAAACATCTGTCCGGCAAGGTACCCAAGCAGCACAGGGAAGTCATACAGTTTCAAGCATTGCTACTCAATGTTCAAAAGTTCAAATCTAGTTTTGATCAGACCCCATGAGGTGTCCCTGTACCATCCCTTCCCCATGTCTCAGATGAGAAGAGAGTCACTTGTTAGATTTTTGAACATATTTAGGAACATCAACTGTGGGTTGAGACTGCACAGTCTAGGAGCTGGTTGAAAATACATTTTATATCTTAAAGTTCCCATGGAGATTTTTATTAACCTCAGAAACATTAAAGGTATGTTCATTTTTAAAGAGAAAGGGGGTTTTGTTTTCTGAAACTATTTTTAAATGGAAATAAGGAATCAACTGACTTGAAATTTTGCCTTCCTTCTTGTTGGCCCTGTTTCATATACAGGTTAAATTTCCTAAATCAGATCCACAGGCTGCCACACGACTCAGGCAGGTGAAAGACACCCACGGGGCAGCCTGGGTCCTCACTGTCCCGGGTACCTGAAGGCATCCAGAGGCCTGCGATGCAGGACAGGTGGGTTCTGTTATGATGAGCAAGTACATGGTGGAGAAAAAAAAGAGAAAAAGGTGAAATGGTTCTGGTGCTGTGGTAAGAGGCAGATCTGAAGAAGAGAGGGCAGTGAGGAATGGGTTGATGTTGGAGGCCTGCTTGCCACCATGGACCACAGTGATGTCTGGGATGCTGCCTAGGGCCATGTCTGTGTCCTTGGTCTTACTGAAGCCAGGGTCTGTGTTGATTTCTATGACCCATGTTGCCACCAAGGCCACATTGATGCCCAGGGTCTGGACTGCATCTGTGGCCATTTTGGTGTCTGGGGGCTGTTCCGTCACTTGAGCCATGTTGATCTGAGTGACCTGTGCCGCTACCAGGGGACATGATGACATCTGGGCCTCAGCTGCTACCGTGGGCCATGTCTGGGTCCATGTTCCTGCAGCAGCTAAGGTGTGTGTTGATATTCATGGCTTCAGTAACCACCGAAGGCCGTGTGGATGGCCAGGTCTGGCCTGACACCTGAGTCCATATTGTTGACCAAGGGCCATGTTGCCACCAAGGCCATGGTAATCTGGATATCCTGTGCTGCCACCAAGGACCATAGTGATCTCCAGTGTGGGGCCATGGCTCCTGATACCTCCTAAGGCTGTGCAAATGTTCATGGTCTTGGTTGTCACCTGAGACCAGGTGAGGATCTAAGGGTCATGCTGCAGCCAGGGCCATACAGATATGAATGGTCTGTGCTGCCATAAGGTGCCATGGTGACATCCAGGCCCAGGCTGCATCTGGGGGTCACATATGGGTCTGTGTTGATGTCGATGGCTCCTGATACTATCAAAGGCCATGCTGGACCACCACTGGACCATGTTGGTCTCTGAGAGTCACACTGCCACTGGAGCCATGTTGATCAGGGTGGCCTGCACTGCCACCTGGAGCCATGGTGACATCAGAGCCCAGGCTGCTGCTGCTGATGTCTACCACAGCCAGGGTCTCAGTTTATGTCCGTGGCCCATGGTGCCACCAAAGGCCACACAGGTGTCTGGGGTCTAGGTCACAACCTGTGGCCATGTTGGCACCTGAGGGACATGCCACCACTGGGGCCACACTGATCTGAGTGGTCTATGCTGTCATCTGAGGCCAGGGTGTCATCCAGGCCCAGGCTGCTACCTAGGGCCATATCTGGGTCCATGGCCCTACTGCAGCCAGGGTCTGTGTTGATATTCATGGTTCCTGATACCATCAAAGGCCATGATGATGCCAGGGGTCAGGGCAACCACCTGGGACCATGTTGGTATCCAAGGACCACATGGGGCCAAGATGTTGTCCAGGCCTGGGCTGCTGCCTAGAGCCATATCTTGGTCCATGGCCCAGCAACAGTCAGTGTCCATGATGATATATGGTGTCCATGCCTCCTGTTACTACTGAGGAATGTACAGATGCTGGGGATCTAGACAGCCACCTGAGACCCTGTCAGTGTCTGAGGGCCTTCCTGCCTTGGGGCCATATGTGATCTGGGTGGCCTGTGCTGCCACCAAGGCCATGGTGACATCCCGGGCCCAAGCTGCTGCTGAGGGCATGTCTGGGTATATGGTCCTACTGCAGCTGGGGTCTGTAATGATGTCCATGGTCCATATTGCCACAGAGGTTCATAAGAGCCATGTGTTTTGAAATACAAAGGCTATGCTGAGCCAATCTGCCCCTCACTGGCTCTGGGTAGCTGGCCCTGCCACTCGCTGGTCACTGCAGCAGGAAAGCTGCCCCCCACCATGGGAGAGCTGACCCCCACACTTGAGAGAGATGGCCTCACCCCTCCCAATGGATGTGGGAGGGCTGACCCCAGTGGCATGGGCCTAGAAGAGCTGGCTGTGTTCCTTGCCTGGTGGGAGCAGTCCTAGTGATCTGGACCGACCAGCCCAACTACCACCCAGACCCACATTCTGTGCCTTGGGTTGGCCCACCCTAATATTTACCCTATCTATGACCTGCTGGGGTGCATTAAGGGACTCCAGTTGCTCCTGGAGTTGCTTCTCACAAACCACCCTTCTTATAGTTTGAGATGGGCTCTGTCACTGCTCAAGAACTGGCCAAGTTACCTAGGCTTACTGGCCAGAGAGCCCTGTATCTTCCTGTATCTGCCTCCCTCGTGATGAAATTATACATACATGCCACCACTCCAAGCCCTTTTACATGGATTCTGTTCTGGGGTCAAAGCCAGGTCCTTGTTACCTCAAGGTAACTAACTGAGCCTCCAGTCCTGAGAAAAATCTTGAATGTCCCTCAAAAAGCCCATGAATTAAAGGCATGTTCTGCAGTATTTGGAAGTGGTGCTGAAATTATGTATGTACCTCTAATAGTTTCCTCAGGTAAGAATTTAGAAACAGCTTGGGTCATGTATGGCCATAAATCCATTCCTCTGTGAAGCTTCCTTACAAGTCCAAAATCTTCCTATAAGATCATTACACAGATAATATTTTTTCTTTCCCTTTTCATGAACATGAAGCTATTTCTCAGTTGATTCAAGGCAGGAAAATTGCTCCCATATAACCAGTTTCGTTAGGCACAGTTCGCAGCCCAAACAGCTGTGAGTATTATTCCTGTGTTATCAGTTTGCATTTTAGCTCTTATACTTATGGGGTGAGCACAAGGTATCCACTAAAGAATGGACTTAGTACTCTATCTTGACTGGAATCTGGTTATATAATCTAACTTGTTGAACTGACTGGTTGGCTCATTTATTTCACCCAAAAACAAAAGGATTAGGCTTCAGAGTTTGACTAAATCCCATCAATATTTAAATAGCCTTCTCATTAATTTCATTTTCTGAGTAAGCCATAATTATTTTTTATTTCCTTTTTGGCCTAGAAATTTTTGTTCTCTAACATCAGAAATATGAATCAGTGAACAAGCCAACCCCCTTTTCTAATTTTAAATCTTATTTCAGTTGTTCTATATATATATATGTTCCCCACCATATGAACCATGAAAGAAAAATCCCAAATCATCAAAATCCCTATTTATCTGTCCTTGGGAAGAAGCCTACCTCAGCAAACCCCATAACCATTTCCTGTTTTCCACTTCTGTTGAGGTTCTGGTTAAAATTCCCCATAGCTCACAATATGTACAGTAAAATACCAGCGGGTTTTTAGTGCAACATAACCTCATTCCATAATGTTAGTTTTATGATATTTTATTCCCTATCTTATTCATACTTCAGCCATTCAAATTTAGAGGAGGCTTCAAGGGGCTTATTTATATACATTTTAGTAGATTCAAATTCAATCCACTAAGGCCATCAAGAACACCTTAGAACTGGAAGTTAGTTGGGACAAATTCCTATATTTTGTCCTACACGTACAGTTAAATTTAGGGAAACTGTACTGAGTGGAAATGAGAGGAAAACCAAATCAGTAATAATATGTTTGGAATTTGGAGAGTGAACAAAAAGTTACATTTGAAATAAACCTTATGGTATGTGAAGTAAAGGACGTCACAAAAGACTCTCCTGGCATTAGGTGAGCAGCCAAGGCTTACACTGGAGCCCTTTGTCCTCCTTCTAGGCAGCTTATATTTGCTGAACGGGAAGAAAGGAAGTAAGAACCAGGCTGGAGGAAGTTGCGAAAGAAAATCCATCTGATATCTCTCTCCAGATAGTATTTAATTCATTCATTCTCGACATGTATCACAGGAACAAGGACATTCAGTTTCACCCCAAGCTTGTTAGAAATGCAGATTTGTAGGCCTCTCAATCAGTCTCTGGGGGTGGAGTCTAGAAAACTGAAGATGAAATCAAGATGCAAGCACTTATTTATGAAATGAGTACCCCAGGTATCTAACCAACAATATAGTGACTCTGGATAACAATACTGTATTATATACTTGAAAACTGCTGAGAAGTGGGTCTTGTGTTCTAAACACACACACATACACACACACACACACACACACACACACACACACATACACACACACATCAACCACAGACACTGGTAGATTTACTAATTAGCTTGATTTGTAGTAATTATTTTATAATGTGTATATATATATATATATATATATATACATATGTATTTAAAACACCACATTAGTTGAATATTTCAAATATATAAACTGTTTAATTCTTCCTATTATGTTTTTAATTTTAAAAATTACATCACTTTCCTGTGTCCCTCGCCTCCCTCCAGCCCCTCCCAGCTACGTGCCCTTTAACTCCACCCAAGTCTCCCACCTGCTCTCCAACGATAGCCTCTTTTTCCTTATTATTATAACGTATATGTGAGTGTGTGTGTGTGTGTGTGTGTGTGTGTGTGCCCATGTGTGTGCATAACCTGCTGAGTCTGTTTTGTTGGTGGTTTATATATGGTTTCAAGGCTGATAACCCCACTTTAAACAAATGCATGTGGTTCTTTGTCTAGGTGTGAGACCCCATGAAATTTCCTCCTTTCCATATTTCCATGTCTATTAATATTGTCATTCTTCCAGTATTGCTCATGAAGCCATTTCAGAGAGATTGTTTCATAGCAGACTTCCTTGTATTCTGGCTCTTACAATCTTTCCACCCCCTCTTCAGAAATGTTCCCTGAGCCATAGATTCAGGAGCTGTGAGGTAAATATACTCATTGGGACCGGTTCCCCACAACCTATCTCTTGATCTCTGCATTGTGTCTAATCATGGTTTTGTGTGATGATCTCCATTTGCAGTAAGATGTACTTCTTGGATGAGGGGTGGGAGCTACACTTATCTGTAGATATAAGGGTAAGATTTATACTATAATAAGGAAATATGCTGGTCTAGTAAAGTGGCAGTGGTATATTCTTTTCTAAGGTCCAGAGCTCACTAGCTCTAGAAAGCTGCCCAAGTTTCCAGTACCAGGTATGATAACCCTCCCATAGAGTAAGCTTTAAGTCCAGTTATGCAGTTGTTGTCACCAACATATGAGTATCACTTATGGTACCATTATGTATATATTGCCATGCTGATGTTTATCATGGTTCATAGACATTACAAGTGGGTAGGAGTTTAATTACCTCATTCCCTTGGCAACTTGCATAGTATCTTCTGAAACCATGAAAGTTAGACCACAGGAGAGATACTGTCAGGTCACATCTAGTTGAATACATCCAAGTTCTGTGTCCTAAGTGTGCAGAATCTTCATCTATAGGGGTCCACCCTCAATACCCAAGAGACAACCAAGGGGCTACACTGATAATCTATACTGTTTTGGGAGTATCTTGCACTTCCTGTGCCTGGTACTGGTATTTTTGTTAGTCTATGGTTCTCGTAGGGAGCATTGAGAACACAAGTGTCTTAACTCCCATACATATAAACGTGTGTGTGTGTGTGTGTGTGTGTGTGTGTGTGTGTGTGTGTGTAACATGTTTTACATATAAAAGTTCTCCAGGAGATTTAACACAGACTAATTTTTTTTTGGGGGGGGGGCGGGGTTTCGAGACAGGGTTTCTCTGTGTAGCTTTGCGCCTTTCCTGGAACTCACTTGGTAGTCCAGGCTGGCCTTGAACTCACAGAGATCCGCCTGGCTCTGCCTCCCGAGTGCTGGAATTAAAGGCATGTGCCACCACCACCCGGCGCAAAACAGACTAAATTTTGATGACCATTGAGATAGAAGAAAGCCAAGCAGGCAAGCTGAATAGAAGAACAAATGCAGACTCAAGGAGCCACAAGTAATTGGAAAGCACAAACAGTCAGCATGGTCTGAGGGATTGTTACAACATAGCCCATAGGGTACAAGGTGAGTTCCTGGAGGAGGACTGGATTTAGGGGACTAGACAAGCTAGAGGGTATTCTCTTCATTCTGTTACAATAGAAAATTAATTACTAAGTGGGTAAACTAATATTCAAGTCTGGCCATAAGATTAAAATGAAATTAGGAACTAATATAATTAAGCTAAAAGGACAAAAATAAACAATGCTTCAAAAAAGATATGTAGATTACCTAGAGCCGACAAGATTATAGTAATATAAAGTTCCCATCCTTACTCCTGTGGACTAAGGACCTCAGCTGTATTTCTGCTACAGTCATCATTGATTGTAAAATGAGATTCATCACAACGATGCTTAGGATGGGAGACAGGCTGCAGACCAAAGACAATGTGCGGAAATGAGAAACCAATAATCTAGTTCTATCACTAAAAATCTAAGGTCCTAACAAAACCTCCAGTCCCAGGAGCACTGAGATAATCATTCTTTTTATACTTCAGTAAATAGTTTCTAACTTTCTAAGGTATGTAAAGCATTTAGCATTGTTCTTACTACACTGTCAAAGAAAAATGTTATTATTCTAATGATCAGTTTTAAAGAATTCAATGGAAATCATGTGAATTGGAAGCATTTATTTCCAAGAACTTATGTAATGGCATATTTTTGTTATAGAAGAAAATAACAATAAGCAATATGAAATTGTGTGCTGTAGAACTTTGAAATACCACTGTTCAAAAAAGATTTTAATTTCTGCTTTAATTCACACTTACTGGGTGGATGTGTAGTTGCAGAGTCTGGGAACACCTGGAATGATAATGCTCACCGACTCAAAAACAAAACCACAGAGCAGATGTGTTGCTCCTGAATTACAAGTAGATGAGTGAAGCGTTGGAGCAGAAAACTATTGGACACCAAACAGGTGCAGGGTAAGAACTCTGACTTGTTTTGTGAGACTCGCGGTGTCTACTGTGTTATGTAAAATACTCATAAAGAAGACTACACTTCTTTAACTTGAATATTCAGCTTCTGTTTTCCACTTTTATGTAAATTACTAACACTGGAATTTTTTTTGATAAACAACTGTATAAGATCATTCAATTTGTCTAAGGAACTTGGACCCCTTCTTCTAAATTTTGATTCCATGGATGTAATCTCTAGGTTCTAAATGATAGAAAGTCTCTTCATTTCTTTGTTTTTAAAACATTGTCATAAAAGGACATTTTCTAATACTAAGCAACTTCAATATGCCTTATTACAGTGTCTTACTATTGCTATCTTGTGGCCACATGTGACCACATGTGAATTTTCAGAATGACCATATGTGAATTTTCAGAAAATCATGGCAAGTGTGTTCATGAGATTCACAGAGATGAGGAAAGAGACAAAGAAACTCTTGAGTGATGTGACACTCTCCAATCTCCAGTGTACAAGAGTCTACAGATTTGCACTAAGATCTATTAAATGAGTCCGTATAAGATGAGGATTCTAGTTTAAGAGGTTGGATGGTCAGTGTTGTACCCAGAGTCCCCCAAAGACCACCAAGAGACCGATCCAAATGCAAAAGCAAAGAGTACTTTTATTTATAAGTTTAAACCTGGGTCTCTTCATCCATCTGACATAGCTGCTGAGCAGGAGAGACTCGGAGTAGCAATTAAGCAGGGCTTTTATAATGGTTAGGGTAGGAGATTTAGAAGAATTCCAGCTCTATATAGTTACAAGCTCAGGACTGGTGCTTACTTTAGGTTAGAGGTGCTTGGTTTGAACTGATTGGAGAGTTTCAGCTGTAAGGAAATGGCCATATCCTCTAGCAGTTTGTCATCGCAGACCCATTTTCTCTGACAGTTAGACATCCCATTTCCTATCTGTAGGAAACTTTTTCCCTCTAACAGATATGGTGTATAATCTCTCATATCCTTTAGGTTATGGTAGGAAGTGTTTAGAACTTGTTTTTTTATGTGGCTTTTAATTCTCTGGGTTTAGGAGCAGCCCATCCTCTGGTGGGTTTCCCAGGGCTTAGGGTGGAGGGGCAGCCCATCCTCTGGTGGGTTTCCCAGGGCTTAGGGTGGAGGGGCAGCCCATCCTCTGGTGGGTTTCCCAGGGCTTAGGGTGGAGGGGCAGCCCATCCTCTGATGGGTTTTCCAGAGCCTGCTGCCCCCAGTCTGACCCTTCTCTAAAATGGCTACAACCCTGTCATCCTCCCAGTCAGAAGGTTCAGTTTCTCTTTTAAAACTTCTTGCCGGGCGGTGGTGGTGCATGCCTTTAATCCCAGCACTCCGGAGCCAGGCGGATCTCTTTGAGTTCGAGGCCAGCCTGGTCTACAGAGCGAGATCCAGGAAAGGCACAAAGCTACACAAAGAAAACCTGTCTCAAAAAACCAAAAAAAAAAAAAATTCTTTTTAAGTGGTTAAATAAGATGTACAGACAGATACATGCATTTGTAACTGAACAAACACATGGAATGATTGAATAAATAATAATTATCCACAGGAAAATTAGGATAAGTTATGAATAGATAGATAGAGGGGTGTAGGTAGTCAATATGTCTGGGACAGACATAGTGAATGGAGAGCAGGGGTTGGTAGTGAGTGGGGGGGTCAAGTCGGTCATGTATGGGTAGAGAGGGGAATGTGTACTCAGTGGATGGATCTGGCAATAGTTAATGAATGCAAAGTAGACAGTGAGCATATGGAGTAAGGATGAGGAAGAATGGGACTGTGGATGGGTAGATGGTGAGTGTGCATGATGTTGAATAAGTATCAAGTGTATGAGGGCAGGAGGATGTAGTGAGTGCAAGTCGTCAGTGATGATGTATAGGGAGAGGCAGGTGACTGATGGGATTAGGACAAAGGTTTCTAAGGAGGACTCCTGTCTCCTGTATATTTAAATAATAACCACCTATCATTCTAACTCTAGGTAAGTGGTTAAAGGGAATTAGATAGGTATGGAACAGCAGATAATGGGAAGAATGAGGAGAGCTGTGTGAATAGTGAGTAGCTCTGTGTCACAGCCCATGTAGGGTTTGTGTGACATTGAGGGGTGTGATAGTAACTAGTTAGGTAACCAGTGAACAAAGACATTGGACCTAACCCTTGTAATCAGACTTTTCTTGTTCAGCAGATTTGGTCTCATACTTGGAACTTAGTCTTAAAACCAGTCTTTTAGGATTTGGGGTATATTGCTCTAAGTTTTCCTGGTTTGTAGAGTTTCCATTAAGAAATTAGCCGCTCTTTGGATGGATTTTCCTTTATATGTGACTTGTAGGTTTTTGGGCTTTGTTGTTTTGGTTTTGTTTGTTTTTAGTGGAGTCTCACTATGTAGCCTTAACTGTTCTAGGACTAGATGTATAGACCAGACTAGGCTTGAACTTACAGAGACCCTCTTAACTCTGCCTTCTGAGTGCTGGGATTGAAGGCATGTCTGTGACTTTCATTGTATCTTGCAGCTTTTAAAACTCTCAATTTGTTCTATTTATTTAATGTTTTAACTATAATATACCATTTTATGGCCCTGTCTATTTGGCGCTCTATGTGTTTCTTATATCTGAATGGATTTGGCTTTCCTTAGTTTGGTCTAGTTTTTTTTTTTTTTTTTTGCTTTTATTTATTTTATCTATGATGTTATTAAAGATCTTGTCTATGCCACTGACTTGGGATTCTTCTTCACCTATAGCTATAATTTGAAATTTTTGGTCTGTACATTGTATCCAAGAGTCCCTGCATGTTCCTTTTATGTGTTTCTTTAAGTTTTTCATATTCTTTGTTTGAATGGTCTAATCTCTACTTCATTTTCAAGTCCTGATATTCTTTCTTCTACTTGTAAGGATTTTCTCTGCGTTTTTTAATTGGATTATTCAGTTTTTCGATTTCATCTTCTTTCTAGCTTGAGATCTTTTTAATATTTCCATCTCTTTACTACATCCAGTTTTCAGATTCGGAATTGGCTTTGTTACTTCATTCAGCAGTGTATTTGTATTTTCTTGGCTATCATTCCAGACATTTATTTCTTTTCTCATTAAATTCATTATTTATACTTGTAGAATTCTTTGGTGATGTTTGTGATCATTCTTTTAAGTTCTGAGTCCCAGAGCTTACTTAGTCAGTTCTCATTGGACAATATTTCTATATATCACTGGATGATTTAGAGGGGAGATATACTGTCTTCACCTTTCTTATTGTTTGTGTTTTTACAATGAGAAGTGGACATGTGGACTTCATTCATTGGCTAGCTGTTTGATGGGAGATTCTAGGCTGCCTCAGGTCAGACTAGTATACAGGCACTGCAGCAAGGCCTGAAGGTTGAGGACGATATGGGTGTGCAAGTTTCCAGGAACACACCGGGTTGGATCCATGAACAGATTTGCGTCCCGGGCTATGCCTGGAGGTTAGATGTGGTGATATTTTATTTGTGCTCTAATAAATAAAACTTATCTGGGTATCAGAGGACAGAGCCAGCCACTAGATTAGACATAGAGGCCAGACAGTGATAGCACACATCCTTAATCCTATCACTTGGGAGGCAGAGATCCCTCTGAATCTCTGTGAATTCAAGGTCACACTGAGAACAGAGACAGGCATGCTGGCATGCACCTTTAATTCCAGCACTTAAGATCTCATGTTTTTGCTTGGGAAGGACACAGGAAGTGATGGCAGGAAACAGAAAGATATATAAGGCATGAGGACTCAGAGGCTTTCTGTCTGAGGATTTATGGAAATAGGATCAGCTGAGGAGTTGGCAAGATGAGGTTGGCTGTGACTTGTTCTATTCCTCTGATCTCTCAGCATTCACCTCAATATCTGGCTCTGGGATGTTTTTTTTATTAATAAGGCCATTTAGCAATTTGTGTTACAGTTAAATATTGTTCAGGCAGGCTAGGGTCAGCAGGGGTGGGAATATCACCAAACTGTACTGGTACAAAGGTTGTGCCAACAGGAACAGGTCTGAGATTGGGAAGGAACAAGCAGGGTAGGGTTATACCTTGCTACAAGTCATTCTACCCAAACTAGGATATAAGTCCCTGGCTTGTTCTGGGAATCAGAGATGGTGAGAGTCAACTAGGATTCAGGGAATTCACAAGACTGGACCTGGACACAGACTATGGAAGCAAGGACTAGATGTTGGATATGTTGTGGGTAACTGGAATGAAAGAGAGGGGACATAAAGTACAGGTAGTCCAGCTGGATCTGTGCATGGATGTGGTAGCTACAGTGTCCCAGGTTAAAAAAAAAAAAAAAAAAAAAAAGCAGGGCTGAGGTTAGCAGCAGGTCCCAAAGGAAGTGAGATAGGCAGAGAGAAGTGTCTTAGCTAGTGTTCTAGTGCTGTGAAGAGTCATTATGATGACAGCAATTCTTATACAGGAAAGCATTTAATTTGACTTGCTTGTAGTTTCAGAGGTTTAGGCCATTGTCCTCATGGCAGGAAGCATGGCAGCATGTAGGAAGGCATGTTGCTGGAGAAATAGCTGAGAATTCTAAATCCAGATCTGCAGGAAGAGAAAGACACTGGAATTGGCTTGAGCTTTTGAAACCCAAAAGGCCACCAATGGCAAACTTCCTCTAGGAAGACCACACCTATTCCAACAAGGCCATACCTCCTGGTCTCTCTCAAGTAGTGCTACTCTCTAATGACTAAGTATTCAAATGCATGAGCCTTTGGAGGTCATTCTTATTCAAAGCACCACAAGGGGCATTGCCTATTTTTAAATCTCTACTACTGAATATGTTTCTCACAATGGTTTCACTTTTGTTTATATATGGCTACATTAGCTTTTAGTATTGATCTGTACCCTTTGCCACCAAGTATACCCTTGGATAGTCTCTCTTTTCTACCCCACACCAAACATACATACATTCCCTCTCATTCCTACCTCTCTTATTCTTTCTCCTTTCCTTATCTCTTACTTGGTATAGCTCATAACTTCAATGGCATCAACAATCTCTAGAGTCTGTGGCCCTAAATAGTATCCAAACAATCCTCTCCTAGGAGGATAGGATCACATTTTATCTTTTTAAAAGGTATCTAACACCAGTCACTACACTCACCTACAATATTTGCCTCCCATCCCTAATATTAGTAATTAAAATCCCATCATACACCATTTATCCGTATTTATTTATCCTCAAATGGCTATTGAAGTCAAAAAGAAAACCATTAATTGAACAGTGCATCTGCATATAGGACCATCCAGAAGTTGTAGCTGCTTTCCCAGTTAATCATGATAGGAGAAATATAGAGTATGTACAAGAACTAAGCTCTTAGACAAAAGATATTTCTTATGAACTACATACCTCAACTCTATCACAAACTAGTTGCAAATTAGCCAAGATACATATATCCTGGGATGGTAATGTAAGAGACATGAAAACTCGAGGTCACTTGACTCTTCCAAAAATTATTGATCCCACATAATTACCACCAGCAAAAGTGAGTTAGATGAAATCTCAGCTCCCTCTCCAAAAAAAACCCTCTAAAAGAATAATAGCAATTTTTTAAGGTTTATTTATGATGTATACAGTATTCTGTCTGCATGTGTCCTTGCAGGCCAGAAGAGGGCACCAGATCTCATTACAAGTGGTTGTGAGCCGCCATGTGGTTGCTGGGAATTGAACTCAGGACCTCTGGAAGAGCTGTCAGTGCTCTTAACTGCTGAGCCATCTCTCAAGGCCCAATAATAGCAAATATTTTTTAAAAAAAAAGAGGAAAGCAAGCAAACTGTTGAGTGAATCCCAAGAGAACACACACACACAGAGACAGAGAGAGAGAGAGAGAGAAAGAGAGAGAGAGAGAGAGAATAAATTAATTCATTTCCAAAAGCCACAGCCATGAAATTTACAAAATAAGAAATAAAAGTGCAGAAAAACAAAAGAAAATAAGTGTGACCTTCCTGAGGGTCTATGAAAAGCAGACAACAGCAGCCAAGAAGCATCATTTTACCTGAGAGGTGCACCCTATTTTAAAGGGTCAATAGGCAACAGCAGAAATTTCATATATTCTATTCATTATGACAGTTACACACATAAATATGAAAGAGATAATTCAAAGAAACATTTCCTTTTCAATAAGCAAGTCTTAAGTTATATATGTGTACACATGTGTATGAAAGAGCAGCTAACTTGTGAAGTCAATTATGCTACATTCTTAAGATACAACTGGTAAATGTGTAATTGAATTAAAATACTTATGATTTAGCAAAGTAAACATATATATGTATATATATAATATATAGATACTTTATTCTAACTTTAAAACCCATATGTTTGGGTGTAGGTATTGGAAATATTTATACTAAGCTTAAGTGTTTATCTCTTAGGTATGGGAATTCTGAGAGTCTTTTTTCTCCTTCTCTCTGTTTATTAATTTTCTATTGGTATTTGTCATTATTTTAAGTACCAAGAAGAAAGGATTTTGAATGTTTCCATCACAAAGATATAAATGTTTAAGGCAATGGATATACTAATCACCTTAATCTGATCATTATACTATGTGTATGTAAATCAGAACATCACACTGTATTTCACAAATTCATTTCATAAATCTGGTAATTAAAAATTGACAAAATTGCCATGACACAGGGGTTCACAGAGATAGTATAATTTCTCCAAAATCAAATTGGTAATAAGTAATAAAACCAAACTCCCAATATGAATATATTCCCTCTATAGTCCATGCTTTATGATTTATAACACTCTAGTCGAAAAACAAATTCAATAGTAATCTCAGTCTGACCCATTCTGTTCCCTTCACATACACTACACCATCATGATCATCACCATCACTACTATCTGAACAAACGAAAGACTCTCCAATGGCATCACATTTAAGAACTACTGCTTCAATACCCCTCACAATCGCCTGGATGGCCAGGAACTTAGAGACCTAGGATAGAGCCAAAACATGACTAACGACAACAAAAACAACAACAACAACAAAAAAAAAAACCCTCAGTGAAATGGTTCCTAATGATATTCTCCTATGTTCATAGATTGGTGCCTACCCAATCATCATCAGAGAGTCTTCATCCAGCAACTGATGGGGGCAGAGCTCTGGGAAATCTGCAGAAGAGGAGGAGGAAGGGTTGTAGGAGAAAGAGGGTTCAAGGACACCAGGAGAACAGGAACCACAGAATCAACTAACCTGTGCTCATAAGGGTTCACAGAGACTGAAGCAACAACCACAGAGCCTGTGCAGGCCTGTGCTAGGTCCTCTCTATATACGTTCTGGTTTTGCTGTGGGGTTTTGTGGGAATCCTAACAGTGGGAGTGGGGTGTCTATGACTCTTTTGCCTGCTCTTGGGACTCTTTTCCTCCTACTGGGTTGACATGTGCAGCCTTGATGTGAGGGTTTCTGCCTATTGCGTCTATTGCCATGTTCGGTTCATATCCCTGGGAGGTCTGCTCTTTTCTGAAGGGAAAGGGAGAAGCAGTGGATCTGGGAAAGAGAGGATGTGAGTGTGTGTATATGGGGGTGCTTGGAAGAACAAAAGGAGGGGAGGCTGTCTTAGGGATGTATTGTATGAGAGAAGAATAAGAAAAAAAACTGAAAATAAAGGAACTACTGCCTCTGCAAGTCACCTTGACAAACAACAGTCAGTAACAACTAGAACTTTACTGGCTGAGAGGCCTGTTGTGCAGGGAGACTTTCGAGTTCCAAGAAGAGGCGGCATGCCAAGAGTGTTCTCCTGGGAATATAATATATGGAATACTAATTAGGTACTGCTAGAACACACACAACAGGAATATAATTACATTCAGCAAGCAGGAAGGCAGATTATTTATCAACCAGAGCAGAGAAAATGGAACATTACCTAATAAGCAATAATTGAAAGTTAATAACAGATTTTAAGGATCTATCTTTGTTTCCACAGTGATGCTATAAAAACTCAGCTTAACATAAAAATATCTAGATATGAGAAGTTTTTCTCTAACAGCATGATAGGAATGCTGTTCAAAGTGATAGGAATGATAACACAAATTCTGAGAAATAGTCATAAATACAGGATTTTGGTTATAAAATAAGAATGTAATAACTAAGGTAATATAACTTAAAGCATATTTGATATGCTATAAAATCTTTATAGTGGTATATTGGTTATGTAAAATTGTATTTACAAAACTATGACCTAATTACTTCAATTCTGCAAATATTATTCCATGTTGTTTAGCCATCTGTCCAAATGCTGGCTTATACTACACAAATGGGCTTGAGCTATAATAGAAAAATGTACATCCTCTAGTAGCTTTCAACCAGATCCCTGCTGGCTCCTTCAGATGACCTTCTGCAAACAGTGTTTGTGATCTGACCTTTAGTGTATGCATGCTTGAGCCCCAGATCTGCTTTGTAAGAGTATAGGAACTCTTTGCCAGGTAGTAGTAAACATAAGGTTTTTGGCATTTTGTAAATATTAGTATTCACTTTGTGATTAAGGCTCATCATAAAGAGAACACACACACACACACACACACACACACACACACACACACAAGGATAAAACATATCTCTAAACACAGGCACATCATACTGTGAATTCAGAAAAACAGCAGATAACATGTTTAAAAAGTTCTATTTTTTGATCTGGGTGGTATATAAATGGGTTGATGCATATTTGGAATTTTGCATGAGCTGTACCCTCAGGAAATGCTCACCTTGCTGCATTGTTTTTGCTTCACTACAATATTTATTAAAAAATAGTGGAGGGAATATTCTGTACCCGAGGTGAAATAGGACAGTATAACTGTTTACATGTGTCAAGAAGACAGAAGAGGATCAGAAAGACAGTTCAGCAGGCAAAGGGACTTGCTGACCAAGCCTGTCAGCCTTACTTTGATCCTCAGGATCTACATAATAGAGGAACAGAACCTACTTGCAAGTTGTCCTCTTAGCTCTACACATATGCTGTCAACGCACACACACACACACACGCACACACACACTGAATGAATAAATAAATAAATGTTCTGACAATACAGGAATGAATAAGTGTTGTTATAAACAAACTAAAAGCAACTTACTAATGTCTTAACTTTTGTATCTACTAAGAGTGACCCTTCCCCTGTATAAACATAAATGTGCTGTGTGAGTTACTTTGTAAATAGAATACCTCTAACTTTTATGATTTAGAATAATACCATGAACATCCTCTTAGCCAGCATTTCAGACAAGCTAGACAAGAAAACTTGTGTGTGTGTGTGTGTGTGTGTGTGTGTGTGTGTGTGTGTGTGTGTGTGTGTGTGTGCTGTGTATCCCAGTATCTGAAGAGGCTAGAAGAAGGTGTCACATATGCTCGGGCTCATGGGAGATACAGGTGATTATGAGCCACAAAGCATGGGTACTGAGAACTAAGCTATTTTCTCTTGAAAGCAAGAAATCACTCCTAACAACACTGCCTTTTTCCAGCCCCAGGTTATTATCTTAGTTCACGTTTGTTGCTATAGCTTGGACACATTGCACACATTAAGCTTTACTGACCATGTAGTTTCAGTTTAATTAAGTTTAGGCACTTTTCTTTTATATTCCAGTTTTCAGTCAACATTCCTTCCCTCTTATGATCCAGGAACAGTAAGTGGTTGGACTAGAATCCCTGTTACTACAAGGAAGCATGTCCAAAGGAAACCCTTTCTCCTCTCTGCAAAAGAAACTGACATGTGGTGATATTGCTAGGTCTGGATATGTGGGAAACATGCCAACTATGTCATAATATCAAGAACTTTCTAGAAAAAAAAGTAGTAAAAAAAGGTAATTTTTCAATGTAAAAATGCATCTTAACTGAGAGAAGTATAGGTGTAGAGAAATACCTGTTTGAGATTTCTTGAATATGGTGACTTGTAACTAGGTATCCCCTTGGCTAATACCCTACAAGCACAGCTTGCACAGACGTTAGAAGAGACAGAAGCTCCTGTGCATCATTAGGGCTACAGAAGAACTCAACCAACAAGAATAACAAGTCATACTTAAATTGTTACCCAGGGCCAAAAAGTTTTCCAGATGACATTATGGACCATTTGAAGGAATGCTGTAGAAGAGGAACACCTTTATTAACAATTCGGCACTAATATTATGGCATAGTACTTATGCTATATCTCCCTAAGTTATGCTCCCAGTGTAGCCTGTATTAGTCTATGAGGCTCAATGTTCAATTGAGTTTAAGAAAATCCTTTAGCTAATGATAAACCACTATTATGAGCACAATGTTCTTCTTGAATGTAGCTCATAGGAGAATCATGGTAGACCACACCAGTAAGTTTACTTTTGTTCTAAGTGCAGCACCTACATGCTACAGAGCATGGTGTCTCTTGCTCTTTTCTTCCACATAGTCAGCATGCCATGGAGGCTCATCTTTATGTTGGCCAGGTCATATTTCCACTTCTTATGGTAGAGTTCCCTCCCGCTTCTGTCTAGAGTTCCAGTTTTAAGTATAGTAAAGTGTCCATCACTCCATAACAAAAATAAATAAATAAATGAACAGCCACTGTTCTTAGTCTTTATTTGGTAAGTGTAACATCTGAGTCACTTGTAGTTCAATTTCTATTATCTGGCATTCATCTTGGCTTTCAATCATTCTTCTTTTCATGGTGATGTTTTCATTTCATTTCCAATGCTGTGATAAAATACTGCAACAAAAAGTATCTTAGGGAAATGAAGAGCTTGCAATTTCAAGTTACAGTGTGTCTCATTTTGGGGAAGTCAAAGCAGAAACACCAGGAGGATTTTGTCATATCACCTTAACAATCAGTAACAAAGAGAGAATAAAAGCATCTTTGCTTGCTTCCTGTCAGCTAGCTTTCTCTTCTGTTATACTGTTTCGAACTCCCTGCCCAGGGAATGGTGTTGCCCACAATGGCTGGGTCTTCCTACATCAAATAATAAGCCAATCTCCTACAGATATGCCCATAAACAAACCAGATCCAGATAAGTACTCATTGAGACTCTCTACCCAGTGAATATAAGTGTTAAGAGACATGTTTCTTTAATGCTGAGTTCCTAAAAGGAATCCCTGGAAATGTTGAGGAGTGACTATAGGTATTACCTGGAAATGTTGAGGAGTGACTATAGATATTACCAGCTACAGTGTCTAACTTTTTATGTGAATTCATGTTTGTTTGGAACAATCTTTTACTGTGGACAATCTATGTCTTTTATACATTTTTGTGTGCATTTCTACCTGAGGACTTTGCAGGTACAACCATTTGGGAAATTTATTTTCACCTGTGGCCTATCCGCCTCACACTTTATTGACTCAATGACAAAGAGCTGTTTGAGCTTTTTCACACATAAACTTCCTAACTGCTTTTCTGGAAATGTCAGATATACAATATGACAGACAGAATTGTGTATCAAACTTCCATCTTTCCTTCCATGTGCATACTGCAGAGCGAGGCTCTAACAGCTGGTATCTTTATAAACATCATTCTGCATACTTAGGATCCTTAAGTTAGCTTCTTCTTCATGTTCTTTGAAATTTCCTAGCTATTTGTACAAGTTTTATCCATATTTACTCTGTATTTTTCGCACATTATCTGTTTTATCTGCCATATTGTTAGGGCTTGTAGTGCTGTGAGCTTGTCAGCCTTCTAACAGCATTAGAACTATTACAAAGGAGTTTGTTAATATAGTGACCTTTTATCCAAAATGTTCACTAATAAATATCATCACTGAAGAATATCATACAGTATTTATTAAAAGCAACTGTCAGTTCTTTCTCTTTCTGTAAATTATGTTTTCCATCCCATCAAGAGACAAAATCTTTTTCTCTTTTCCTTGACTATGAGCTGGCCTTGTGGGTAGAAAATACTGAAAGCTGTGTTCTGGGATTTCACAGCCTATTTGCTAAAATAATTGTAATTTCATTTTATTCTCCTGTGCTTTGTCATCTGTGTATCAGGAACACAGTAAATAAATGAGATCCCATGAGAGAAGGCCTGTAGTAAGAGGTCAGCTGAGTTTTCATGTGGATAAGTGACCTCAAGAGCTTCAGGGAAATCACCAGCTGAGGGCAGGACAACTCATGGATCTGTATGAAATAATGAGTTGCTGCCATTTATGACACCAGCCTTGTGATTGTTGTATAATAGTTGGTGCTTAGTTAATGACCAATAACTTTCTGTGCCCCTGAATGATATTACAGAGGAGCATGTATCCTAAATTATATTAGAATTCTAAAACAGGTGATTTTTCTCTCAACTGGCATAACTACAACTAAAAATTTAAGCAATTTTAATGTCAACTTTTTCAGATTATGGATGCATATTTGGGGATTGGGCTCTTCTTGGATTAAAGCTGTACAATAAATCACTTGATATTGTCAATTAGTTTCTGGAAATTGTTGCTGAATTTAAGGTAATTTGTCTTTAAATGAAATAGATAAGCATATATATAAAAATACATGCTTTAAATTAACCCACCAGAAATTTCTTACATAGAAGAAAGTATCCTATAGATTTCTGACTGTGGAAACTAACCTTTGTATTCACACTGAAATGAATTCAGTTCCTTACCCATGGGTCTTTAGTTCTGGCATTTTAAAAATAAAGCAAATGGCACCACTCCAGAATTAATGCCAAATGCATGCTTCAGCAATAGTCACCATGAAGACTGTAACTTTCCATGCTTTTGACATTTCACAAATTCTGACTGTAGAGAGAGTGGAGCAAATTTTAAACTGTTAGCCCATTTTATTATAAACATAAAGGAACACATTTTCCATTACAGCACAGTAACTTTCATTTTATGAATGTCCAGATCAAAGCATTAAAGCTATTTCTATGTATTCCAACAGGATTTTCCAAAAGATGTGCCAGGCTTTATGAAAGAGAACAAGCTGGGAGGAGCTGGACATAAAGTATGGCTTGGTTTTATGATCAGTGTCTATAATCTGCAAAGTTTCTAAAACACAAGGAACTGAGAGTTTCTCCAAGCATAACATTCTTTATTTGATTCTACAGAAATAAAGTATATTTATCATCCATATTACTGATGTTTATGATTGCCTAAGCATAAAATAAGAAGAAAGAATGGCCGCTGCTTACTGCCAAGCACAGGTTAATGAAATCTCTGCTTCTGTATGTTTTTTGAATAACTGTCCTCTGGTCTTAAAATAGTTCTTCCAACACAGTTCTTCTGCCATTATTCTCTCATTAAATCATCACATAGATAATTGTATCCTATTGACAAAAGAATCTACTGAAGTGCACTTTCCTTTCTATCAAGTAAAGGTCACAGGAAGTGAAGACAGCTATTAAGTAAATAGCAAATAAATTCAACTCCACAGAAAATGTCTTCATGTACACACACTGCAGATAGGAAAGGTATGAAACTGAAAATACAGGTTTCAAGTTTAAGGTACATGTAAAAGCACTGTAGTATTTTGACAAAGCATAATGAAATGATACAAATGAAATCTCCCTGGCTCTTTCAGTGACAGAAACAATGTAAAATATTTTTACTACCAGTTCAATAGGGCATCAGCTCTTTTTTGCTGATTTAAGTAGTCTATATAATATCAAATAACTATAATAATGATGAAGCTTTATACAGTTTCTCTTTTTTCTTTCTTTTGTCAATGCATATTATAATACATATAAAGAACTTTTACACACAGAGAGAAAGAAAAGAAATTCTTACAGCTGAAACTTGATTAACTAAAATAATTATACTTTTTATCAAGCCATAAAAAGAATTAATTTATCTTTCTCTAAATTAAAACTATATTTAGTCAATAGAAATAAACATAAATCTTGAATACCAAGAGACACTTACAAAGTGTTGGCTAAAGATGATTATTCCAACTCAATATATCAGTGTAGAGGCATAAATATGATGCTTTTTGCTAAATATTTAGTTTTCTCCTCATAGATACAAATCTTAGAACCACAATATGCCAGTCAGCCCTTGCCATTGCAGCAAAAACACTTGAAATAATAAACAAAAGAGAAAGAAAACTTAACTTTGCCTTAAGGCTTCAAAGTTTTCTATTTTTGGTTGCTTGGCTTCTTGTTTAGGGAGCTGTGATGGCATTGGAAATCATGAAAAAAAAGCAAAGCTGCTCATTTTATGGCGGCCAGAAAGCAGAGAGATGAAGGGGCTGGACAGGTCTCATACCTGCCTCAGGGCATGCCCCCCAGTGTGTTCTTGGTCTTGGCTCTTAAATGTACTAGCGCTTCTCACAGGCTAATATAATAGTTACTTTTGGGTTTGGGAATTTAGACCTGGGTTCAATCCTCAGCCGCCCCCCCCCCAAAAAAAAGAAAGAAAAAAATAGTTACTTTTTCTGTTTCTGTGACAAAACACCCTGAGGAGAACAATTTAAGAGACAAGGGGTTTGTTTGGGCTTATAGCTTCAGGGATCACATTCCATCATGGCAGAGGTGTGGCCACAGGAGTGAGGCCAGCAGCCACATGGCATCTGTAGTCAGAAATCAGACAGTAAACAGGAAATGGGGCTGGACTCACAACCTGCAACAGTGAGCCACTTCCTCCAGGAAGGTAGCTACCTTCTAGAGGTAGAAACTGTTCAGAACAGTTCCAGCAACTGAAGAGCAACTGTCCAAACACAGGAGCCAAGAGAGGAAAATATCATATTCAAACAACAGCAGCTGGCAACTAATCCTTTAGCATGTTGGTCTTTAGGGTACATTAATAAATTAGTTTTTATTTGATTAAATACAATTACATCATTCCCCCCTTCTTCTCCTCCCTAAAAGTCTTCCCATGTTGTTCTCATGTTTTTCTCCAAAATTCATGGTCTCTTTTTCTTTAATTATATATACATGCAAATAATATATTCATATAATATATATACAAATATATGCAAATAAATATATCAATGCAGTCTGCCATAGCCATTTAGTGTTTCTTGTATTTATATGTTTTTAGAGCTGACCACTTGGCATTGTATAGCCAATTAAGGGGTTCACTCTGGGGCAGACTAATTATCTTGTTCTCAGTAGTTTTTAATTGCCTGTAGCACTTCATCGAAAGGTGGGGCACTACAATGATGCCCTCATCCATGTTAACAAATTAGCATTGTCATTTCTCAGGTCTTGTTTAAGCAGCCATGTTGTTGAGAATTCATGGGTTTGGCTTCCCTGACATACACAGAAGAATCACCCTTTCAGCAGTGAGGTCATGGATCTTAGAGGAGAAACTACTCCCACTTTCCCAAACCAGTATAACTCCTAACAAAATTCTACATATTTCCCCTTTTGCCCACAGAGAAGTGTAGCTCCCACTCCCCACCAAAGAAGCTTCTTTTTGCAGCAGAGCCCACTGCAGAAAGTCACAACTGGTCAAAATGCAGACAACAGTGACTGTAGGGTGCCCAGCTTCAACTCATAGATACATCTATAACACAACACTTACACCGAAGGCTCAGGGAATATGGAGGAAGAAAGGGTGGAAAGATTGTGAGAGCCAGAAGGACTCTGGGAGACTTTTAAAAACCCACACCATACCCACAGCATGTATTTTATATGACAGAGACTGTATGAGACCTATGAGACAGGACTAAGACACGGGGATAAGGAAAGAAACTAGTAAGAAGCAATGAAGTGGTGACAAAAGAGGAGGCGTGTGCTTTTCTTTTGATCAGAACGAGGACTTTCAAATAGATTGATGTAAGTTTGCCACACCAAAAATATAGAAAGATGGATTCCTACATATAAATAAAATCAACTCCGCAGTGAGAACACAGAGAAGCTGACTTCACAGAATTGGAGTGAGTGTTAGTGCTGAGACTGTTTCCTTAAATAACAAGATGGTCTTAATGAGAGTGGACTGACCTCCAGAATGAGAGTGGACTGACCACCATGTGTCTGCACTTCCTCCTAAGATAACACACACTACTTTGTTATACAGATATTTATTATACATGTTCTATTTCAAGATGGTGTGTAAAATCATATTTTTAAAAAAAAGGTTGCCCGATCTAACAATACATTTATATTTTATTGACAATATCACTAACAGCCATAGACCTCTATGTGAACACTCAGGTCTTTAGATAAGTGCTCTGAAGTGCATTCTTCCCCTGCTTGAGTTGACAGCCTGGTTTTCAACAACATGAACTGTGTTGCCTCTCTGATTCCTGACTACAATGACATAATCTTTCTGTCTGTGATGTGTGCTGGGAAGGGAGTCTTCCCAACAGCTATTAGCCTTGACTTAAGAATACATACTTTAAATCAAAAATACACTTTAGCTTCACATTTAGAGTTGTAGGGGAATAAAGTTATCATGAAAACTTTAATGATGTGCTGCCAAGATTTCTCAGTGGGTAGGAGTACTTGCCACACAAGAAAGACAGTTCAAGTTTGATTCCCAGAATCCATGTAAAGGAGAAAGAAGAGCTTGACTTCATGAAGAACTCTCATCTCCACGAGTGCCACAGCTTACATAATTATGCCCTATACACACACACACACACACACACACACACACACACACACACACACTGATTTTTTAAATTAAAAACATTTTACAACATTAAAAACCTGCTATCAGAAGATGATAAGAATATTTATAGCAATAAGACCAAAGAAAGCCCCAAGCCATCATTCTGTTGTCTGAACTCTGGCAGGTGCTGAGATGGGAAATTGCTAGAGAGTGCTGTCCTTTTATTTTATATTATACTGATCATTAAATGTCCTAAGATTAAGAACAGCATTTGACTTTGTTGCTAATGTGTCAGGGTGTTGGCAAAATCTATAGAGATTATACACTTTTCATGGCATTACCCAATCGTGTGTTGTGTTCTTGAATGTTCTTCAGCTCCAAGGACCAGTTATTCACTTGTGGCCACCTCAAGTGCAGATGTCTCTTGTTAGGAAAATGAAGCCTCAGATAAACTCAGATGAAGGAACAAAAATGAGAAGAAACTGAAGACAACATCCTTTCCCAAAGGTTCCCATTGATCCTGTTTCTCTGCTTCCTCCCACACAGGGCTCATGGGATTCCAAAAGGGATATAAGGAAGCAGGACAAGGGCTTTCCATGAGAGAGGGGAAAGAAAAGGTTCATACAAGAGTCACTGAATTTAACCTTTTACAAAACTGTGTGATATAGAGAAAAGAAACAGAGCTCTGGGGTGATACACAGAGTAGAACATGACTTAGTTCTTTAATCAAAAAGAGTTCTACCAGAAAAAAGTAACTTTTATAGTGAGACAAGAAAAAAAAAGCCAAAGGAAATGAAGTTTCTGGATCAGACAATGCCCTGTCCTTAGTGAGGTCGTTAGTGCTGCAAAACCGTGTGATGCTGAACTAGGTCCATCTTCTGTGGGGAAAACTTTTGAACATTTCCCATTGTGAGTCCTTGCTGGCAGCTTTAAACACTAAGACATTATTTTAAAAATTCAGTAAGAAAGAACTTAAGAAAAATGGAGTGTGTGTTTCAAAATAGGAAAATTGTCTTTGGTACAAAATGAAAGTTCATTAGGAAAAGACAAAAAGAGGGCCTGATTTATATAGAAGCTCCCCTCCAAGCTCCCACTTGGTCCACTATCTAAATGAGTCCTTGTTGGTTGATTGTAAGCCACCATTTTTTGCTAAGGTCAGGTAGCAAAATGAGACTTCCTGGAGGACTTATCTTGACCATGAAAAGAAAAATACATCTCTGTAGCACTAATCCTAATTGGTTTTAATAACAAAAACCCAGAGTCAGATATCAGGGTGAAAGCTGAAAGATCAGAGATGCAGAGCAGCCAGCCACTAGTTCTTACCTCGAGGAATCCTCCACCTGAAAGAGCCTGAGCTCCTGTCTCCTCCCACCTTACATTCCTCTCTCTGCCCAGCTATATCACTTCCTGTCTCCACCTCCTAAGTGCTGGGATGAAAGGTGTGCGCCACCACTGCCTGGCCTCTATGGTTATCTAGTGGCTAGCTCCACCCTCTGAGCTTCAGGCAAGCTTCATTTGTTAAAGCACAAACAAAATATCACCACACATCTCAGGCAGGGGCTTCCAAATTTTAGGTTCCAGTTCTCCCAGGAACACAGAATTCATATGGCCTTCCATTCATAAAAGAAATTACAGACTCTGCTGTTAGCTCAGACCTATATAATTACTTTAGGCACTTCCTAAAGATTCAACTTTCTCTAAAGGTCATAAGCATCATAGATCATATCTTACTTAATATTGTCTTCATCTGTACGCTCTCCTTTCAATTAGCTACTAGGCTATTATAACCTCTGTGATTGTCATTGTAATATTGCTTTCTTTGACAATAGGGAATTTAAAACAATTATTTCATTGTAGGAAATGTTGATCATGTATTTGTCCTCTTACATTTTTCTGACATTACACCAAGTCTACTTATGTGAATGAATTGTAGAATAAGATTAAGGCAAGACATCTTTCCTTCATATACAACCCTAGGAGGAGTGACCTTTCATTACAACATAGGCTGTCTAGAAATTTACTGAGACTTTTTGTACTGTCTTCTTTGATATGCAAGAGCTTTTACAGGAATCATTTGGTAATCGTTTACATAGATTCACCAAGCAATACCTGAGTGCCTACCATGGATCATGCATTAGATATATTCCAGTGTTTTCAGCTTATAACAAAAAAAAAAAAAACTAGTAGTATTGAGGAACTTCCATTTTCACAGCTAATCAGTCTTTTACAAACTCCTGTATGGCCCCCCTTCCTATTTCCCCACTAGGGGGCGAATGTTCCCAGTGCAGGAGTGCTAATGAGTGGCCTGATTCATTGCAAAGGGGTAAAAATTGCCCTCATGGCCAGATCTTATGAGGCTCAGCAGAGTGTTAGAGTACAAAGAAGCAGATGCCTGCCACAGGGTGTTGGGGGCTGGCAGGACTCACAGGGTGAGGCAGAGCTATGAAGCCTTTTCTCCCAGACTAGTTTATTTGTCCTCTAAATCATCCTGGCAATGAAACAGCCCATTATCAGCTAAGCTCCTTCTGACACAACCCCAAAATGCTTTGTTCTCCTTCCACTCCAACAGTTCCCATCAAATCAAATCTCCTGCTCTCCTGTGCCCACGGGAATCCTCCAGGACCAAACCATTCTTTCTAAAATCCAAGTGCAGCTAAGGTTGGCTCTGGGCTTTCTGCCCTACACTCCATGCTCCTTCCAGTTCCATGGCTATGCCACATACACTGTCCTGCCTCTATCACTACATTATCTATGACACAAACAGTCTTATAAATTAAAAAATACTGAAATTTTAAAGATATTTGTAGCTTTAAATTAACATACAAAGTATTAGGTCTCATGTCATTTTCAAACATAATTTCTGTTGATCCTTTTTTCTCTAATCTCACTCACCTTCTTGTACCCTTCCATTTCTAGGAGTCTACTTTCTATTTTTATGTCATGTGTTCAATTTCCTTCCACCATTCAGCACCATTTTTGTTATAATTTAATAAGTTTAAAGTTGTAGACATTGTGATAAATAGTATTTTTATTTAACATAAAATTACATCATTTTATTACCTCCCTTTCTTCCAATTCCATATCAAATATATGACCCTTTATTCTTGAATTGTGTGGTGTGGTGTGGTGTGTGTGTGTGTGTGTGTGTGTGTGTGTGTGTGTGTGTGTGTGTGTGTGTTATAAAATCTCCTGGATTGGTTTAATGTTTCATGTATGTATGTTTTTAGGGCTGGCCACCTGTACCGGACAGCATTGAAGAGGCTTATCCCCAGAGAAACTTAATTCTCCCTCAGCAGTCTTTTAATTGCTGTAGTTCCTCAGGTAGGAATGCAGCCACTTGACATTTCCCCTAGCTACAATAGCATGTGAACTGTAATCACTGTTCAGGTCTTGTTTAAATAGCCATAAGGTTGAGATTTCATGGTGTAGCTTCCCTGTCAAATCCAGAAGACACAATCTTGCAAATATCCCAGTCCTCTGGCTCTTAAAATCTTTCTGCACTCTTTTCATGGAGGTTCCCTGAGTCTTAGGTGTGGGGGTTGTTGTAGATGTATCAGTTGGGGCTAAGCATGCCACAATCACTTGTTCTCTGCATTTTGAGCAATTTAGCTTTCTGTAATGGCCATTTGCTGTAAAAAGAAGCTTCTCTAATGAGGAGTAAGAGCTACACTTTTGTGTGCTTAAGAAGTATTTAGGATTCATTTAGGAATTATACAGGGTAAGGAAAATGTCACTATTAGGTCCTCCTCTAGGATCTATAACCTCAATAGCCATGGGTGGTTGCTTACATTTACTGTACCAGAATGATTTCTCTCCTATCAAGGCGGCCTCAAGTCCAATTAGATAATTGTTGGTTATCACCAAGATGTAAGTACTGCTATTGCACCTTTAGAAATGTAGTGCTTTATCAGTCATTGTTATAGTTTATAGGAGTCAGCTGGGCAGGATTATTCATTGCTTTCCTCCTTCGTCAGCTTGCATAATGTCTTCCAGTACTACAAAAGCTAATCCTTAGGAAAGAGGCTTTGAAGTCAGATCCAGCTGGAGTTCTCTTAGTCCTATGTCCAAAGTGTGTGGTGTCCTCAGCAACAAGGACTTACCCTTAACTTAACTTCTGGGAGGTAACTAAAGGTAATGACAGACTACATCGGGGAGTCTCTTGAATTACCCTGATCAAGAACTCAAAAGTTTTATCATGTCTAGAACTGGGATTTTGTTAGTCTATGGCTCTTTGTGGGAGATATTTAATCTCAAGAGCATTAATTAATATATGATATACATACATACATACCCACAATATATGTGAAATAACCTTAACCAATTTTAGGTGAATATAAATGATTTCCTATGGCTATTTCAAACATCCTTAGTGTTATTATCCCACCTCCCTCCCTCCCTCTTTCTCTATAGTATTCCTTCTCCACTCCCCAATTTTCCCACCCCCATACCCGATATCCCTTGTGTCATGCTATTTCCCTTCTCCAGAGCCTCTTCCCCTCCCTGGTGGTTCCTTTGTACTTTCTTGGTTTCTGTTGCTACTCCAGGTAATATGTTCACATCTGAAGGTTTGGAGCTAAGAACCACAGATGAGAGAGAACATTCAATGTTTGTCTTTCTGGATTTGAATTGTCTTGCTTAATATAGTGTTTTCTAGTTCCATCCACTTATCTGCAAATTTCATTTTTCTTTACAGCTTCTGCTGTGCATATCTATTTTTCATCATCCATTCATCAATTGAAGGACATTTAGGTTGTTTCCACTTAGTAGGTATTGTGGATACTGTTGGGGAATTACCTTTGAGGTAGGATGTTGAATCCTTTGGACATATACCAAAGAGTGATACCAATAGGTCATATGGTAGTTTTGTTTTCAGCTTTTTGAGAATTTTTCACTAATTTCCAGAGTGGCTGCACCAGTTTGCAATCCCACCAACAGTGGATGAGGGTTCCCCTTACCCCCCAGCCTCATCAGCATTTGTTGTCAGGTATTTCTTTAATCTTAGCCATCCTGACTAGGGTAAGATAAGATTCAAAGTTGCTTTAATTTTCATTTCCCTAATTGCTACAGATGATGAAGACTTTTTGCAATATTTCTTAGTCATTTTATTTCTTTTGAGAACTCTTTAAATCCATAGCCCATTGTATAATTGGATCATTTGTTTTCTTGACTGTGCTTTGAGGTTTTAGTCTGGACATTAATCCTGTATTTGGCTGGAGAAGTTTCACTCCTTCTCTGTTGTCTTTTGCTTCACTGGATTGTTTTCTTTGCTGTACAGAAGATTTTTAGCTTTATGTGCTTCCACTTGTCAAGTATTGGTCTCAATTCTTGGACAAATGGGGTACTATTTAGAAAGCTCTTTCCTACACCTATAATTCTGGGGTACTACTGCCTGTTTACTCTTAAAAGTTCCAGTATTTCATGCTTTACAGTGAGCTCTAATATAAGACCTCAATGGATAAACATTTTTTTTTTTTTTCTTTTCCGAGACAGGGTTTCTCTGTGTAGCTTTGCGCCTTTCCTGGAACTCGCTTTGGAGACCAGGCTGGCCTCGAACTCACAGAGATCCGCCTGCCTCTGCCTCCCGAGTGCTGGGATTAAAGGCGTGCGCCACCACCGCCCGGCTTGGATAAACATTTTGAGTCAACTCTTGTGCAGGGTAATAAATACAGATCTAAACTCCCTCTTCCACATGTGGACATCCAGTTTTCACAACACAATTTGTTGAAGTTACTATCCTACATTCAGTGTATTTTTTTGAGATCTCAGTCAACTATCAGCTGGCTGTAGTTAAGGTCTTCTATTGAGTTCCATTGGTCTACATGTCTAAGTTTTTATGCCAATACCATACTGTTTATACTACTATACTCTGCAGTATACCTTCAAATCTAGAATGGTAATCCTTCCAACATTGTTCTTTTTACTCAAGATTGCTTTGGCTCTCTGGGATCTGTGTGGTTCCTTATGAGTTTTAGGACTTTTTCCCCCACCTATATCTTTAAAGAATGCTGTGGGGTTTTGACTGGGATTGCATTGGTCAGCAAATTGCTTTGGGTAGAATGGTCATTTACACAATATTGATTCTATCAAACCACAAGCATGGGAAGTCTTTCCATTTTTCTTTCTTTAGTTTTTCAAGATAGTGTTTCTCTGTGTAGCCCTGGCTGTCCTAGAACTCTCTCTGTAGACCAGGCTGGTCTCAAACTCAGAGATATATACCAATCTCTGCCTTCCGAGTGCTGGGATTAAACGCATGCACCACCACTGCCCTGCATAAATGCTTTTTTTCTTTTTTGGTAGTTTTTAGACACAGGACTTTTCTGTAGCCCTGGGTGTCCTGGAACTCACTCTGTAGACCAAGCTGACCTAGAACTCAGAGATCCTCCTGCCTCTCCCTTTTCTGATGTCACCCTTAATCAATATATATATACAATATATATATATATATATATATATATATATATCATTTGCAAATAGGGATTAATTTGACTTCCTTTCCTGTATGTATCTAATTTCCTTCTCTTGCTTTATTGCTTCAGCTAGTGTTTCCAGCACTATATTGAAAAGAAAAGGAATAGTAGGCAGCCTTGTTTCATTCCTGATTTTAATGAGAGTGCTTTGGGGATAACGTGGGTTCGTCATACAGAGCCTTTATTATGTTGAGGCATGCTCCCTCCAGCATCAGTCTCTCTAGGACTAGGACTTTTTGTTTGCTTCCCTGATTTTTTTTTTTGTTGTTGTTGTTTGTTTGTTTGTTTGGTTGGTTTTGTTTTCAAGACAGGGTTTCTCTATATAATAGGACTTTTATCATGGAGGCATTTTGGATTTTGTCAAAGGGTTTTCCTGTATTTATTGCAATGATCATGTGATTTTTTTTTTTGTCTTTAAGTCCCCTTATATGGTTTATGATATTTATTGACTTACATATGTTGAACCATCCCTGTATATCTCTGGGATAAAGCAAATTTGATCATAGTGGATGTTCTTTTTGATATATGCAGTTTGCAGTAATTCACTGAGGAATTTTTGCATCTGTGGTCATCGGGAATATTGGTCTGTAGTTTTCTTTTTGCTGTTATGTCTTTACCTGATTGGGGTATTAGTCAAAACTTTTTTGTGTATATGTGCCTATGTGAGCATGAGTGTGGCTGCCCAGAGGCCAGAAGATGCATCAGATCCCCTACAAGTGGTTGTGAGCTACTAAACATGGGTGCTGTGAACAAAACTGTTCCACTTCAAGAGCACCAAGCACCATGAACAGCTGAATCATTTCTTCAACCTCTTTAGCACTGCCCCCAACCCCAATATGGTCCTTTCTATTTTCATGACCACATTTTCTGAAATCCTTTTTATTAACTAAATACGAATTCTCTGAAAAGCAAAGTGTGGCCTGATTGATTAAAAAACTTGCAAGTAATCGAGTATAAAAATAGTTATTGGTTCAATATTGATAAAGAAAACACAAGTCCTTTGAGAAGATACTTAGGATACCTCTAGTATCTATTTTTTTGAAAGCTCATGCATCTTACAAGGTTTACAAATACAGCTTCTCAAGGCAACCTTCCTCATCCATGCCAGATAACACAATTGATCATAAAAGTCTTCCTATACATACTTTGTAACAACATCCCCATAATAATCAACGGGTTCTCAGAAACACTAGCTTTTCTGCTGTGGATATCACTCTATATAAATAAAACACTGATGGCCAGTGACCAGGCAGGAAGTATAGGCGGGACAAAGAGAGAGGAGAATTGGGAAAACAGGAAGAAGGAGGAGAGACACTGCAGCCACCGCCAGGAGAGGCAACCTGTAAAGACGCCGGTAAGCCACCAGCCACGTGGCAAGGTATAGATTTATAAAAATGGGTTAATTTAAGATAAAAGAACAGTTAGCAGGAAGCCTGCCACGGCCATACAGTTTATAAGTGATATAAGTGTCTGAGTGATTATTTTATAAGTGGATTGTGGGACTGCGGGGCCTGGGGAACCTGGAGAGAAGCCCTCCAGCTACAAATGGCGCCCAACGGCTCGAGTTTCCACCTTAAACCTGAGAATATTTAATAACCAATTCTAAACAGAGCCAAAACCAGGTTCCTGATTCTTGTCTCATACGGGCAGCTAGACGCCGCAAAACGCAGGTTTGAACACTGGCGGGTTCCTGGCGTGTACGTTTGGCCGGCAGTATGGCGGGAATGAGGGGTCTGCCAGAGGCACATTACGCTGTGTGGTAGATTCAGTCTTTACTAGTATTTAAAAAAAAAAAAAAAGGTTTCTGGGCTACACACTGCTTTGATAAAAGCTTAGACCCACTATTTCTGAGACTTGATGACTCCCAGAGCTGGCGGAAAACGTACCACTGCCATGTTGGGAACCTGAAATGGGCGGAGCCAGCAGCCACCGCGCCGTTTCAGGCTTAAAAGGCTACAGTTTAAAGCAATAAGTTCGCAGTAAGACTGATTCAGATAAAATAGTTTATAATGCATGTAAAAATGTACATAGGCTTAAAACAAAAAAATATATACTGTTATATAAACAAATAGTATCTAAAAATAAAGTGTTTTAAAAAAGAACAGTGAAGGTAATAAGCCACGTAAAGATGGCTATCACACATAAAATCTGGATTATGTTGTCTTTGATATTCGTAACTGAAGAAAAACATTTGATTACAAAAGCTGTTGAGTTATGCCAAAATGTATATTTTAAAGGTACCTTGACTTCAAAATTTGGATATAAGGATATGTTACTTTGCAAAAGAGGTTCTGCTTTTGTTTCCACAGAAATCCAGAGGCTGTGGATTTGTTCCAGATTAAGATACATCAGGTTTCACCAGCCAAGACCCCCTGAAAGGCCTCCGGTGACACCATGGCCCAGATGATCCAACATCCAGAGCGGTTTCAAGGCAACTGGTTCACACAATACAGCCTCAAGGACTACCCCATAGGCTTAAAATTTCCTTTGCGTCCCCATAAGATACAGCGTCCCCCTCCAGCAGGAAGTAGTAAGAGATGCTACGCCCAAATTCCCAAATATACCAAGCTGGCTTTAGAGGTGGAATTGGCTCACTCCACCTCTAAACCCAGACATATTGTTTTAAAAAAAAATGGTTAAGAGATTCTTGTGTCCCAAATCAGAAGAGCCCTCTGGTATGGGACAGAGAAAAACCATATTTTTATTTAAAACAGGTTGATTATAAATGTGATCTCTTTCTAAAAAAGAAAAGGGGATATGATATATAGGAGGATATGGAGATGATAAGATAAAAGGGTAGATTAATGAACCTACTTTTAAAGAACAACTTGTTTAAAATGTTTTACATTGGTATAGATTTTAGTTTATGTTTAAAATGTTTTACATTGGTATAAATTTTAGTTCATTGATACAAACTTGAAGTTAATTTTGTTATACTGTATATATATATATTTCTATTCTTGTTTGAGGTATTATGTTTATATAACTCATTTAAAATTGTAATGGATAATTAAAAAATAGATTAATAATTAGTCATCTATGATAATCATATCTGTAGCCATGTTAGTTAAGTCTTGTAGGTATACATAGATATATTTCAGATAGATAGATAATCTTCAAACACTTCATAGACCTAGAGAATATGGCATTTAAATAACTTAGAATTCTGTTGACATGAGACACAATTGCTCCTGGCTGCACCAATTTGATCCCGAGAGAATGTTGGGCTTCTAAGACATTTCCATTTGGAAGTTTGTCTTCTTGGCACAAAATGGCCTACTGGGCAAAGAACTGCCCTTGCCTTGATGGCTGACAGTACAAATGCAATGCTGTCCTTTCTGGACAAGTGGGACACAAGGAAAGCAACCACTGTACTCTGCCAAGACAGGGTAAGATGGTCTCTTAAAATTCCTGCTTCTGAAAATGGTCTGTCAGATACTCTAGGCCTGTAGCCAATTTGAATGCACCAACAATGCTGAGAAACATTAGGTGACTGTCCAGGCTGCCAGCTGTCTTGGTCTACTCTTGCAAGATTCCCGAAAGTTGCTTGCATCCATCTACCATTTCTCAGGTACCATTATGTTCCTTCTCAGGTCTTTGATGTGGTTGAAGACTAGATAGTCGTAATTTCCTCAGTTATGATAAAAGATAAGTTAGCTATAAAACCTTAAACTCACAAATATAAGATAGATAGGACATCTTCTTTAATATTGTAACTATAATTCTTGCTCGGTAATTGTTTTGTTATATGTAATTTTACCATTTTAAAGTTAAAACCTTCCTTTTTAAAAAAAGAAGAAAGGGGAAGTGCTGTGGATATCACTCTATATAAATAAAACACTGATGGCCAGTGACCAGGCAGGAAGTATAGGCGGGACAAAGAGAGAGGAGAATTGGGGAAACAGGAAGAAGGAGGAGAGACACTGCAGCCACCGCCAGGAGAGGCAACCTGTAAAGACGCCGGTAAGCCACCAGCCACGTGGCAAGGTATAGATTTATAAAAATGGGTTAATTTAAGATAAAAGAACAGTTAGCAGGAAGCCTGCCACGGCCATACAGTTTATAAGTGATATAAGCGTCTGAGTGATTATTTTATAAGTGGATTGTGGGACTGCGGGGCCTGGGGAACCTGGAGAGAAGCCCTCCAGCTACACTTTTCATCAGAATACCAAGAGAATCACCTGGAAACCTATGGGATCTATAGAAACATAAAATCCCATTTCTGAATGAGACCCATAAGTGATTCATTTGTCTATTAAAGTTTAGAAGCTCCATGAGTAACACTGAAGGGGGTCTAAAACTCATGTGCTCTTTACAATGCCCACCCCCCGATTGCCTACGTCCAGGTCTCACTGCCTTGCCATCTGAGAAGTTGAGTAATACATAAACTGCCGTTTCCTCCATTTATTTCAGAAGAACCAGACAACCCAATCATACCTCATTATTCACTACTCACTAATTTCCATGTGCCTTTCCCTTTCAGATTCAATTTCCACCATTCCTAAACTATTGAAATTCCACTATTCTGCCCTTTAGGATCTAGGGAAAGCCATAGCAATCTAAACATTTCCATCTATCTTGAAATATTTCTTTCACCCAAATGCTATTCAAGTAGTATGTACCCTAAAGCCCTATCAATAGTGATTCCTTTCCTTCTCACTACATTTATGAAAGTGGGAGGAAAGGGTAATATTCCTTTTGGGGCTTTAACATAGTTTCAGGATCATGGTCTTCACATAGTTCGTGTCTTTATAGCCCCTATCATCGCCAAGCATGCTAGGATTATCATATGTGCAATGCAAGCACGTGGACAGTGGAGAGAGGTGGATCCGGAGTTAAAGGTCAGCCTCAGCTGCAGTCACTAGACTTGAAGAGACTATTCTTAACAGACCAATCAATATATGACTCTGCAGTAGATAATATTCAATCTTAGAATAGTGTGATGTTGCAGATCATGTCCAGTGTCCTTAGCATGTGGACTTTAGTCTTTAGGCTTAGGGACTGAATTATTCCTTCCCTATAAACAAATCTCCCAGTACTATGGAGAAGAATATATATTTCATCCCTACTACAAACCAGTCCCAGTACAATGCTGAAAAACAAAAGGAACTGAAATACAAGTGATTAAATGACCTAATTCAAGATCATGATTCCTAACATAGAAACACAAGGAACATGAAAAATCAAAGCAACACAGCACCTCCAAATATCCCCAATCTTGCAGTAATAAATCCCAACAAGAACTGGATGAAGTAATCACCATTCCACTCGCTGGAACCGTGGACTGAATAAAGAGGGGGACCTGGGCCCTAGCATTCAACACTTTTGGTTTCCTAACTGCAGTCACAATGTAACTGGCTGACTCAAGTATACCACCATGGTGGACTGCACCTTTGAATGGTGTTCCAAAATAATCCTGCAGTTCTTAAATTGCTTTGTTCAGGTATTTTAACATGAGACAAGTAACTAAATTATGAAATAATGCAATCTAATACAAAAAGTGTTACCAGCACAAACTAATGCAAAAATTGTTTCCAGCAATGGGGTTGTCTATAACAAACCTGACTAAAACCGTTCTGAGGTTTTTGGAATGGTTTTAAGGAGAAATATGGAAGAGTTTAGAACATGGGTTCTAAAAACACTTAAAAATATTTATAGTAAAAATACTATAAGCAGTGCTAAATGACCCATTCTGGTGGAAGCTTGGAAGACAAGAATACTGGGGGAGCGGGGGGGGGGGAGATAGCAGAGGATAGGTGAATGAGGTTTCAAAGGGCAACCAAGACTTCTATAAAGAATTAGGATTTGTGACTTTGGGTTATACTCTGGAAAAGAACCCAGCTATACTCTGTGTCTTAAGAAACCTAGTGAGGTTGAGTTATGTACTACATACGTAATGCACTAAGTTACATGGCAGAGGACATGTCAAGACAGCACAGCATTAAGGCTGTAGCATGGGAACAGCTCAGTTAGGTCTACAGTAAGAAAAAGAAGACATGAAAAATGGAAGTTCATTAGGAAAAGTTGTATGAACAGGTCTGTTCCTCCAGAGAACCCTGACTAATGCAGATGTTGGCACCACAAGTACTTTTAGAGCAACAGAACTATAAGTGTGAATTTTTTCAGTATTTGGAATAGGCTTTCCAATTTGTCAACACTGACAGTTACTGAAGCCTCTCCAGTCACTGAAAGTTCTAGAAGCTTGGAGACTACTGAAAGCCCCTGGTGTGAACTAATTTACAAATTTAAAGAGACAAATGCATTTGATTATCCTGACTGACTAATTGCAAAAGATATACATAAAGCTGTACATAAAACTTTGGCAATTTGTTGGAAACAGATGCCGGGTGGTTGCTCCTAACATCTCTAGAAAAATTGACAAAGGAAAAGAATGAGCACCATGATAAAATTAACCAACTTCTAGCATCTTAGAATACAATGAAAGACAACACTGTATTAGGTGACAAAATTGACTGGCCCCAGATGTGTGTATGTATAGCCTAAAAGTTTCCAAGTGTGTCCTGGAAAAGAATCTTTTTAGTAGCCAAAGAGCTCAAATTGTGGAAAATCAAGCTGAAGACTTCATTATGAGGCTAGCTGAATTATTGTGAAAAATTTAAGTCCCAGCCTCAGCAGTTAAAGTAAGGGCATTAAAGAATGGGGTCCTACAACTTGGGGTGGAAATGTGTGGGAGGACTCTATTGATGTTGAGAACTCTGAATCCTAAAGAATGTAAATAAACAACACATTTACAGATTGATAAAGGGATCATTAAAGAAATTGGCAAAAAAAATTAAAAATGATAAAACACTTAGCTAATCAAAAGAAAAGACCTAAATTAATAAAATTAGAGACAGAACAGCTTTCAATGAAACTCAGATCATCAGGACACACTTTAAATCCATATTTCCATACATTGAAAAAGTTTTATAAATAATTCAAATTTGACTTACGAAGAATAAACCAGAAAGATATTAGCAACTTAACCAATATGCAAGATGTAATGAGACTGAAGTGGTACTCCACTCTATTCTGTCCATTTGAATAAAGTTCTTGAAACTTTAGCTAAAGCAGTAAGAACAGTGATAAAAAATAGGAAGGGAAGATATTAGATTATACCTATCTTTAGATGATATGATCTTAAATATGAAAACTGTTTATTGGTTGAAAGAATTTTCTTGAAGAACCTGTAAGATCTTTCAAATTAAACAAGAACCCAAATTAATACAAAAATTTAAGTTTTTCTATGTAAAATAAGCATACTGAAAAAGAAACAAGGAAACAAACAACCTTTCCAGTTTCAAAATAAATAAAAAATACCTTGGAATAAATGGGCCACTGACAAATCAAAGTAAGAATATGCTATAAAATGAGCGTGCCCCATAGGTCCTATGTTTAAATGCTTGGTCCCCTGTCGGTAGGGCTGTTTGGGAAGGACTAGGTGTGCTCATGTTGGAGGAGGTTCGTAGCTGAAAGTGGGCTTGAGGTTTCAAGACTTGTTATTCCCAATGCTGTCTGCCTCCTACTCCTCCATCCTAGTGGGAGCTTGGCAGAGAGTAGTGACGAGAGCTATGCAGACTCTGGAGGCCCAGCTCGAAGGGTTTCAGAGGGCAGTAATATTAGCAGCCAGGCTAGAAATCATTCTTGAGATACTCTGGCCAAGAATGTAGATGCTTTCTCCTCTTTAACAATTTGCCTGAAGCTAAACTAAAAAGTAATGAACTAATTTCTTTGTTGGAGATTATAAACCTAATATTGACTCGGCCCTGTGATTATTAGCAATCACTCTTATGCGGGCCTATGGTGATAAAGAGCAAGCGGGGCAAAAGAAATACAAACTGCATGGTTTGAGGAGAAAAAGAACACTGGAAAATTTAGTGTTGGAGCCAGAGCTTGTGCTGAATATGTAAGAAAGAGAAGCAGAATCGCCAGGAAAGGGGGGGGGGGTACCTCTTAGGGGAAGACTCCACTCAGCTAATCTTCCAATTTGTAAATGAAAAAAGTCTAAGAATTTTCTGCTCCAAAAAAAGGGAAGGAGGGAGGGAGGGAGGGAAAAGGAAGAAAAAAAAAGAAAATGCTGCAAATGTAATTCAATGGGGTCAGACTCAACCCAAGCAGGAAGCAGAACTTGAAAGTATTGTCCACTAATTGATACTTGAGATTATTCACCATTAATGTATGGTTCTGGCTTCAGTCATGAAAGCTGCTGAAGCCAAGCAATGTGTGGTCCATGAAGGAATGGTAAGGACAGGAGGTCCTGAGAGACTACTCCATGAAGCTATGGAAATGATGTCTGGTTTGAATTGGAGATTCCAAGACATAAGAGGTGCAAGGGCTGTGGGATCTCTGCCAAAGAGAACTGCATCGGAGAAACCAGCTCACACCATGTTGCAGGAAGCAGATCTGAAAGGGCAGAGCCATGTGCGTCCTTTGACATAAAACACGAAGCTACAAGATTCAGAGTTTGCACTGCAAGGTTTCAGTCTTGATTGGGTCCAGTATTTCCGCACTACATCCCCATCTTTCCCTCTAGAATGGTAGTATGTAGTCTGTTCTATAGTATGTTGCAATATGTAATATGAAGTATGTAATTTGCTTGGTGGTTTGAAGAATGGCTTCCACAGGCTCGATCTTTGAATACTGGGTCCCCACTTGTGAGAACGATCAGGGAAAGATTAGGTGTGGCCTTGTTGGAGGTGTGTCAAAGCAGGTGAGGTTTTTAGGTGTGCTTTCTGCCTCCTGCATGTGTAAGATGTGAGCTCCCAGCTACTGCTCCCATCACCTACAGTTATGCCTTCATTCCGCCATCATAAACTCTAACCTCTGGAACAATATGCCCAATTAAACTATCTTTTATAAATTAAATTGCCTTGGTCATGGTATTTTATCACAGAAATATAAAAGAAATGAAAATACACCCCCAAATAGCCAAAATAATACTTGGGGGTAAAAGGCTAACTGTAAGAGGTATCATAGTTGATTTTACAATATACTACAGAGCCCTAGTACCAAAACCAGCATGGTATGAAACAAAAACAATCATATAGACCAATGCAGTAGAATACAGAGCCCAGAAACAAACCTAAAGTTACAGCCTCTCAATTACTGACAAATATTCCAGAAACAAATATCGAAGGGGAAAAAGATTCCTCTACAAATATTTCTGACAAAACTTGGTATGAACAATGCTGAAGAATGAAACAAGAACTCCTCTCTCATCCTACACAAAATTCAATTCTACAGGAACCTCAGCCTTTGATGTAAGATCCAAGATAGATCTTACTGCCTTGAAGAGAAAGGAGGAAGACACTTCTGAGCATGCAGCCCAAGCAGGCAAGAGTCATCCTTAAAGGAGAAAGAGTCGTCATTACACACAGCCCAGAAACCATGATAAGTGCACTTCATCTGAAATAGACTCTTACATTCTTCATCAATGAAGGACTGTCACTGCGAAGGAGGGAGAAGGCAGAGAAAGCTAAAAGCCCAGCAAAGCTAAGCAGTGTGAGAACCCAAACCATGTTAACTAAGTGTCTGGTACTTTTCTGAAACTACATTATGGCTAGAAAAGATGAAGATTTCCTTTCTGATACTGTAATAGGCCAGTGGCCTAAACAATCATGTTTCATGGTATATGTTATGGCTAGTCTTGGCTGTCAAGTTGACTACATCTGGAATTAGGGCATAACTGTGAGGGAGTTTTGCTTGATTGAAGTGGGGAGATACACTTCTAATCCAGATCTTAGCTAGTCTTAGTTGTCAACTTGACTACATCTGGAATTAGGGCACAACTGTGAGGGAGTTTTGCTTGATTTAATTGGGGAATTTTACTTCTAATCCAGATCTTAAGGTAGGAAGACACACCTTTAAATCAGATCTCTTGAGCTGGAAAAACCCATCTCTACCTCTGCCACAGCTTCTGCTGGAAGCCTATCTAATGACATGGAAGAAGGAAGGTTTTGGCTCTTTGCTTGCTTTCACCTGACTATCAAGTCCATTTCTTCACTGGCATTAGAGCCAACTTCTTTGGGATTCTGGCATATACTGCAAACCAGCTGAGACATATAGCCTTGTGGACTGAATAACTAGTGGATTCTTAGACCTTCCATTCATAGGCAGCCATTGTTGGATTAACAACCACAGTTTGTAAGTCATTCTAATAAATCCCGTTGTGTGTGTGTGTGTGTGTGTGTGTGTGTGTGTGTGTGTGTGTATGCATATGTATGTGTAAGTGTATGTATATATACATCCCCATATAGTCATTCTATTAAGTTCTGTTACTTTACAGAACCTTAATTAATACAGTATCTTTATAAGGAATAACTAAATTTCAATTTCATTCCATTAAAAAATGTTTACTAGGTGGCTAAAATGTGCAGACACCACTCTACAGACACCTTGATAAAGGAGTAAATCAGTTGAAGTGCTTATCTTCTACCTTTTTGTAGATAGCAAAAAATAAAATATTCAGGCAAGATGGTAGAAAATGCATCAGAACAAGTAAATGAGTAGAAGAAATAGAAATTCAACCAGTTTCCCTAGTGCCTCGCAAAAGAATGATCATTAAAGATGTTAAGTGAAATAAGCCAAACCCAGAAAGTTGACTATCACATTTTTTTCTCATACACAGACTCTAGATTTTAATTTATGTGTGCATGTAAATCACAAAACTTGAAAGGGGACCATGAGAGAGTTAGAAATTTAGAGGAGGGATAAGGGAGAGGGTGAGAGAATACACGAGACGGGAAGCACTGCAGAAATAGGGGGCTGCAGAAGGGAAAGAGACAGAGAGACAAGCAAGTCGGGAAGACAGTGGGAGAGGGAACGATGAACAACAGCGTACAAATGCCACATCAAACAGGTAAGCTGCCTTTGAAAACCTGTCCAAGGGACACATAAAGTTGTGCCATTTCACAACACAAATTCCAGCAGGTCTCACATATACTAGCTTAATAAAACTAATCTATTCTTTCCTATTTAAGAAAGCCAACTGCTGCTTATGAAGATTGTTCTCTACTTAAGAGAGTTCTTGGTCAGCCTTCATTGAATTTACGAATATACACACAAAATACTCATGTTACTCCATTTGTGTGTCAGAAATCAAACTCATCACTCAGTCCAATATATTATATTTCTCCTGTAATAAGAAAATTAATACTCATTCAATTCTATTCTCCAACATTACATTCACATGTTTAAAATGTATAAACCTTTAAGTGTAGATATATATATATGTGTGTGTAAACATATACAGATATACATGTAAATATATACTTGTACACACATATTTTTCTTAGCCTCTAAGAAACTGTATTTAAAACGTATTTTATGGTATCCTGCAGTTTGGGGACAACCAATGATTTGCTGCATTTTCATTTCTAAGGGCAACATTATTCAAGACTCAAACACCATGAACACTTCTAAATGAGATTATCAGTTACAATCACAATGAAAATAAAGGATCCAAAAAGGAAGGATTGGGCTATTTCCTATGGCTTGAATGTGTTCCCAGAAAACATGTTAAAAGCTTAATCCCCAATGCAGCAGTGTTGAGTGGCAAGGCCCAGTGGCAGGAGTTTAAAGCATGATGTCTTCATTTTCATAAATGGAATGAGCAATAATTACAAAATAGCTTGAGGCTGCCAGTCTACCACTTCCTGCTCTCTCAGTCACAATCATAGGATGGGGTCCCAACAAGACCCTTGCTAGATGCTGGGACTGAACACTGAAATACCCAGCCTTTGAATTCTAATAGTTTTAAATAAGTTACCCAGTATGTGCAATGATATTAGCAATATAAAACAAAGACATGTAAAATATCTGCTACCTTTGTAACTACCAATCAGTGTTTAAACCATGTGTGCAGGTGAATAGCTAAAAACAGAATTTAGAAAATTCATAAACTCTGAATGTCAGTATTTGTGGAAGTGTGACCAGTTAGTACATATTGGGAAAGGAACTTCACCTCTAGAATCATAACCATGATTTTCAGAAAGCTATTTCAAGTATCACCTAAACTTCTGCATGATTATCTATTTACAATTTAAGTGTAATATGGACAAAATTACTATCCTACCTCAAAATAATGGGTTCACTATCTTTCCCATTAATTACTTGCTATTCTACTACAGCAAAACATCTGTGAGAAGATGCTATCTGTGACTGTAACGTGCCACTCCAAAATTCACATGGAAATTTAATCTCCAATCCATAGTACTGAGGTCATTTCTGCAGGAGGTGATTAGCTCACAAAGTGTCCTCCCTACAGGTGGGACTGTGGCCACTATTAAAGGCTCTTCACAGCTGTTGGTCCTTCAGCCACCCTGAGCACCACAGGCCACGCTCTGAAGCACCAAGACCAGGTTCTCAGCAGCACCTGCATCTGCTGGCACTGCTACACTTGAACTCCACAGCCTCCAGAATGTGAAAATGAATCTATTACCTACAAACTACCCAGCTTCGGGCATTTTGTTATAGCCCAAACAGTCTAAGGAAGCAAAGTATCTGAATTTACAATGCTTCAGTGGTTATCATAATTTTTCCTTCAAATCAAAAAGAGTCAAGAAAATGAAATCCAGGATAATCTGTCATTAAAATTTAATCAATGTCTGTTATGGAAAAAAAATGTTTATTTTGCAATTATTTTAATTTAGAAATAGAAAACCTCTTGGGGAGGAGGAAAGAAAAACACAAAGTATACAGGCAACTTTATACTTCATGAGCTCACACTCTCATTTGTTCACTAGTTCCCACGAAGAGAAAGCACTCAGCCACCCCTGAAAAAGAAAGAAAAATGGCCACTTTTAAGCAGAGTATAATAATAATCATTTGAAATGCAACAGGCTGTGATTTCATGAAATTAAACCCAGTTTCAAGAGAACAACACCTCACTTTATCCCAAGACAGTCTAAAAGAATAACACTAAATTAAAATCTGAAGCTGAGAGGTCCTTAATGATGGCGTGGCTTCAGGGCAGATGTATTTTAACACTCATTATGCTCCTGTGGGAAATGTCATTTTGGAACAGTCTGACATGTCTTTCGAAACTAACAAAACACATTAATTACACGAGAGAGAAGCTTTTCATTTTTACATGACATACAAGTAACAAACTGATTCTAAATAAAGACTACCAATAAGCACCACTGTTCTCACCCACTAGACTCCATCAGAAAGGTCCAAGAGTTTGCTTTAAGCACAATGAAAACAAAACTAACATTCCCACAGAAGACCCCCTAAATTTAAAAGCATTAACATGAATATTTATTTTAGTACTGGGATGCCAACTAGGAAAGAGAATTCCATTACTAGGTGAGCATTATATACCCAAGTACACATTTTACTGCTACTTGTTGTTATGAAGTTGCATTGCAATAACTTAATCACCAACATGGTCTATTTAACTCCTTTGAATTACAGTACTACATTAATTTTGACTACAATTGTAAAACAAAACAAAAACACAAAAACCACACCCAAACACCTATCATGAGGGGAAAAAATGGGATTACAATTCAATCTAGTGAGAAGTTTGTGGGTATATTTCTCCTGCCATCCTCTCTGAGTGATTTACATCATTCTAAGCATCTAAATAATTCTTTCAGTTCTGTAGCTACTGTAGTGTAACACAGAAGTGTGTGTTCTGTACTTCCTATCCTCCCCCCCAACCCCCCCCCCAAAAAAAAAAAAAAACAACTGCTTTATTGGCTTTCACTTTGGGAGGAAAACATTAAGTAGTAAATAACTTATAAAACAACAAAGTAATTTTTTAATTACAAAAAAAGCTTCCCAAGCAGGTAGCATCCAAAACGTTTCCTATGTTGCTCTAGCACTTGTGAGCCACTCAAATTACTCATGCTCTCTCTGCCTCAGTTTCTTCCTGAGGATTAAATGAGTTGATTCACATTTTTGACAAAAACAGAAACAGGATTAAGATCTCAGCAAAGGCTATTATCATCATCCTTATAGAAAAAGATAAAGAATTCAAGTCATTGACTTAATTGAACTAATATTTACTCAGTGTTCTTAACACCTACATAAGTACCAACCTGTATCTTTGTGTGTGCACATGACTGTATGTACTTTTTGTAAGATTAGGACCATTATAAAATTCTCTTCTCACAGCCTCTAATGCTTACTGTCCTTTGTCCCCTTTACCAAGTGAAAACTCAGCATGTGAGGATACAGCTCAAGCTCACCAGATCCCAAACCAACTACAGCATTATAAACTCACATTTCAGTAAGAAATAAATTTCTATTATCTCCAAATTACTCAGTCTTGAGCATTTTGTTATAGCAGCTCAAAAGACTGTGACAGAAAAGCTTCTGAGATACAATATTCACTAGTTCTTTTTCCTATAAACTAAAATAGTCAGTGTCAAAAAGAAAAAAAAAATCATTGTTTTGATTCAATAGAATTCAATTACCTATAGTGGAAAATGTTTATTTTGAAATAAGTATAGTTTAGAAATAAAACATTCTGGGGAAAGGGATGGCAAGAAGAGGGGGGAAAAAGTATTCAGGCAGATAACAAGCCTTCCTCCAAACTCCCAATCTTAATATTGACAGACACACATATCAAAGTATGACTCAAGTTCACTGAAGTCTGTCAAGAAAGATAAAAGCATTCTGCTAAGTAAGTGAATGCTTGGGAGGAAAAAAACTACATCCAAAAAAAAAAAAAAAGTCAACAAGACTTGTTTGTGTTCTGGATGGCAAGTTAAGGACATCATCACAGAAAACAAACTGTGTCATGACAGAACCTTCACAGTTATGATCCTGGCCTGGGCTGTGATGGGGAGAGGAGCACAAACACGGCCTTGAGAAGCTGTGGCACTTCTTTCCCCGAGAAGACAACTGGGCCCAGTCAGACTCCCGTCTCTACTTCACAAGGCTCTCCAAGATTCCACAGTCCCAAAGCTGGCATTTCTTATTAGTAACACAAAAGGCATTTCCCAATGGACAGAAGTCAGCCAATGACTTGGTTCCTTCAAGCTTTTTGTTGTTCTATTTTGTTTTGATACATGGTTTTGTTATACAGCCCAGGCTAGCCTCGAACTTGCAGCAATATTCCTGCTCCTGACATTCCACCTCGAAGTTGGAGGATTTTAGGCATGTACCAAGCACGTCCATCCAAACCCAGTAACTCTTTATTATCCAAAAGTATCACTATGTGTTCTTTTCTTTAACAACATCTAACAGTATGTGTTTAGTCACATGTCCTGTAAAAAACAATTCTACCAATATGAGTAAAATATCTAGTACTGAAGAGATTTATAATTAAGGAGTTTTCCTAAATAGACTTGAACTTTTCCACCCCATCAAGTCAGTATTGTTAGTTCCAAATCAGAGAAGAAGCTGAAACATTATGACTATAAAATTACAGACCACAGAAGAAGCAGGAGAGCTGGCTCAGTCATTAAAAGCATGTATTCTCCTAAGAGGACTGTGGTTCAGTTCCCAGCAACCACTCTAAGCAACTCACAATTGCTTGTAACTTCAGCTCCAGGGGATTCAATGCCCTTTCTGGCCCCCAAGGAGCACTGTACTCACATGTACATAGCCCAAAACATGCATATGATTAAAAAACAAAATAAATTTTAGAGAGTCTAGAGTATATGCTGAAACTCATACCAAGTCCTTCAACTAAACTCAACTTGTAAATAAATATGGATTCCCTGATTCCAATGATCTACATTGAATTTTAAAAGCAAAAGCATATGGCAAAAAAAAAAAAGAGTGGAATGATTTCTCTCAGTCTTCTCTCCTTTGTTACACACCCAAAGATTAGAAACACCCTGCCAATAACACCAGTGGTTCAGTAACAATTAGCAACTGGATGCTTTTCTTCAGGTCTTACATGACTTTTAAAGTCATTAACCTGTAATATAATCCAAGTAAGAACTGTCCTCACACTGAATTAATTAAATTGTTCAAGGTTATGACAGGTACTAAGCAACAAGAAAAAAAAAAATGCAGGCAATCTGGTTCTGTCAGATTTCTACCAAAATAGTAATTTTCAGATGAAGCATGGGTTCTCTGCACCTTAAAAGAATCAAAGATGGCAGGATTTGTCATGAGTCTGGTCTGTCACTGAATACTTGGCAGTGATACAGTGTTCCTTTAATTGACTTTGATACTGGAAAACTTTATTAAATACAACAGTCGTAGCTCATGAGTCGCTATAAAGACTATATTAGATATAAAAGCATTCTGAAAGTATTATTAGCGACACAGTATCAGTACATTATTAAAATACCTTGGTCCATATCTATACATTAATAAAATGGGCTAATGCTAATCTGCACTCAAATGGTTTCATTTGCAGTCATTGCTAGATAGTCTATTTTATAAATAAAGTTACTTACACAATAATGTTATTAATAGGGATGTGGATCAGTTTCACAAAGAAGCCAATGAATCCCATGATAGCAAATCCTATGGCTGTGGCCATGGCAATCTTCTGGAATTCTGAATTTAAAACACAAAATTTGTATTAACTTTTGGCAGTCATTGAAAGTATGAAGAAAAGTTATCAGTAATATTAATAGTTACCAACATACATTTAGATAGGTAGAAACATAATTTTAAAAATGAAGAAAAAGTGAGAGTAATAGTACAAAACTTGACTTAGAGGCTTTTAGATTCTGTACTTTGTTGATATTTAAAGGAAACACAGAAATGAAAATGCTATACTCCTGAGTCCATCAATAAACACCAAAAGTATTGATTATTCTCAGTGACCAAAATAAAAACCAATAAGAAAGGACTGAGGTCAGCATCATAGTGCTTTGCCCTACACTGTCTTTTCCTTCACTGTAACATATTGATTATTAACAGTAAGATCGTAGCTTTGGGCATATTATCAACAGCTAGTTGTCTTTAATACCATGATAAAGTAAAAGGCCAAGACTGAAAATTCAAATTAAGGTGAGCAGTTTAACAAAAAGGTTTCAACTCTGGTATATTTCAGACCTATCCTATCTAAGGATACATTCCCTGACCACCTCACCTAGTTCTCCTATTTTACCAGATCTCCTCATTATCTTCCTTCATAGCTACCAAAGCAAGAATCAAAATGTGTAACTGCAATTACTGGATGGTCTTCCCTGACAGACCCACAGCTTCATGAGAGCAATCCAGTATCTAGTATTTTATTTAGGTATTTGATGTGTGTTAGCTAGTTTCATGTCAACTTGACACAGCTAGTCATCTGAGAAGGGAACTCCAACTGAGAAAATGCCTCTGTAAGATTCAGCTGTAAGCAGGCAAGCCTGTAGTACATTTTAATTAGTGACTGATGGGGGAAGACCCAGTCCACTGTAGGTGGGGATACCCCCAGGCTGGCAGTCCTGGGTTCTATAAGAAAGTAGGCTGAACAAGCCATGAGGAACAAACCAGTAAACAGCACCCCTCCAAGGTCTATGCATCAGCTCCTGCCTTCAGGTTCCTGCCCTGTTCAAATTCCTTACTTGGCTCCCTTCAATGGACTTCAAAACAAGATATGTAAACCGAATAAACCCTTTCCTCCATAATAGCGTTTGGTCATAGTAATCATCACAGCAATACTAACCCTAAGATAATGTTACTCAATTATAAGACTATAGACTTAAATTCTAACCCAGTCAATTCATGGATTACAGTAGACAAATTTTAGCATACCTTTTTAGCTATGCATGAGAAAGAAAAATAAACTTTCTCGATTGTAATAACTATACCATTAATTTTACGTTAAAGTTTTATTCACTGGAGGACAGAGCAGGGACGATGTCAAAGGTTTCCACACACTGGTAATATGGAAGATACTAAAATATGACTAACTTAAACATGATATGGATGAAAAACCCTTAATAATCTCATATGATAAAACAAAACTTTAAACAGTTCTTGCTAAGGACATCAAGGGAAAAAGGACAATGGCGGTAACATCAATGCGATACTCCTTTTAGTAGCACTTTATCACTGAATTGATTCCCAGCCCCGTAAAGAGTAATCAGCAGGTGTTAACACAAGGCTTAGAAAATGCAAATAGTGTTTTCTTGCCTGGTTAGGATATTATTACCTTTTCTATCGGGTTTGGTGCATCTCTTAACCAGCCGAATTGAGTCCTTCACAAACTGCCGGCTTGGCTCAACAAACTGCATTACCTGATCCATGGCTGACTGTTTAAAAAATAAAAGTGAAAACAATATATTCAGTAGGATTCTTTCAAATATTAGGACTTATTGAGTTATATACAGAGGTAAGAAGAGCAATGGTGAATTCAATTCACAAAGAAAAGCAAATTTCCAAGCTTAAATGTATACTTTTTTTTGTTGGTCATATTCAAGAAAACACGAGACCACAGATAAGCAAGCACAGATCTTACCAATGTTATCCTCAATGGCAAAGGTTCACACACACTCATTAAAGAATTCTATTATAAGGTTAAGCTACAACGGGTCCTTTTCTTACCAACTACATTCTTCTCACTATTCCTGCTAAGAAACCAACAAATGTTTAGATTCAGTAACTATGTTGTAAAATTCAAAGTGTTGAAAAATTAGTATCCGCTGTAGCGAGTTCCAATTATGGTGCAGCAAGAGCCAAAAAACGGATACAAAAGTGTATTCCAATCTACTTGCTAGAAATCATGGCCATATAATATAAGTAAAAGTACATTTCGTAGCCGGGCGGTGGTGGCGCACGCCTTTAATCCCATCACTTGGGAGGCAGAGCCAGGCGGATCTCTGTGAGTTCGAGGCCAGCCTGGGCTACCAAGTGAGTTCCAGGAAAAGGCGCAAAGCTACACAGAGAAAAACCCTGTCTCGAAAAACCAAAAAAAAAGTACATTTCGTGGGATGGACAGTCTGATGAACAAACTTACCAAACAACAAACAATGGCAAGATCCAGATTCTGAAAAGCCTCTAGCTAAATGTTTAGGTTTGAACATTTTGAGATTCTTTTGAAACTCTATTAACAAGAACGTTATTCAATTATAAGACAACTCTGCGAACCACTGGTAACAGAGTCATGGTATTTGTACTTCATTTCCAGCTCCTAGAAGTCAGATGAAAATACAAACCCCATTAAGTCCCAGTTTCCTTATCTAAGTCGTAAGCAGTGGACAATATTTAAGGCACACACTAAGAATTTATCCATAGTTTGATACACAAGCAAAGCAATGCCTGTTTTCTTAGTTCCACTTAGTTGTTCTTGAAATCCAACGATACTAAGATCCACACTAGACCAATCACTGCACTCGATGTTAAAGGAGAGCCACTAGTTCACTAAGACCTCTTGATGCAGACTCTTGACCAATTAGACTTGGAACACAATTTCACAAAACAAGCACACTGAGAGGTTCAGGGCATCAGGCTCTGGAAGCCGCAAGAGACTGAGTTCACCAACAGGGGTGGCAGGGGATGCTCGGCGAGAAAGCTGAACCCCTAGATCGGGACGCTAAGCCCTGAGGGTTCATGAACTATTGGAAACCTCTAACTGGATACTTCCACCAGAGACCACGTAGGAACATTCTGTGCCTGGGTTTGGTCGCGTTCAAAGATGAATGGCTCTCTGTCCACCCGGACATCAGCGACCCGACCCAGCCCAGCGGACTTGACCCCGATCCTGCAGCTGTCCCTGATCCTCAGCTCCTGTCCTCCAGGATCATCAACGGCGCCCTAGCCCCCGTGCCCCGGTCCCTCATTCCCCTCGTCCCCGGGCCCGCTCATTCCACGGCCCCTTGGCCCCCGGCCCGCTCGTTTCCCTGGTTCCCGGGCCTGCTCATCTCGAGCCCCCAGTTCCAGTCTCCGATCGTTCCGCCAGCCCCTCGCATCCCCGGGCCCTTCTCGTCCGCGGTCCCCTCGTGCCCCGACCCGCCCATGCCGCCGCCCCTGAGTTCCCTGGACCCTCGATCAGCTCTCCCCCGCCAACCACCCAGGAGAAAACCCTTACTTGCGGGACGGCGGATTGAGAAGGCAGAGACACGTAGCTTAGGAGAGGACTCAGCTCAACGGAACCGGAAGCTGGTTAGCCCCAGCCCGCCCACTGCTCCTTTCCATTGGTTCGTCATGCAGAGACGCCACTGCGCCGGCGCGGTGCTACGTGTGTCTCTCCCAGCTTCCGGAGGGGGGCGGACCTGAGCGGCACCCGTCTCTCCCGCGCAACCTGTGGATCCTGTCCGGCTCGCTTTCCCTACACTGGCCTCGCGTCTCCAGCCGCCTCTCCAGCCTCAGCGTAAAGCCACGAATCCATGGCATGAGCTCTAGTTAATGAGTGTCTGCATTACAGCCCCGAATCTCCCCGCTGTGCATGTAAACAGTGTCACTGATCAAAACTGAAACAAGCGTCATTAGTATGAACGACCTAATTCAAAATAATTCCCGGAAAGTGGCTTTCTGCTGTTAGTCGCGGAAATTAAGGTCGTCTACCTAGCAGTTTCTCATTTAGCTATGAGGATTTAGATGTATTGAAGGTGTTAACAGTCTCCGAGTGCAATACTTTTGGGGGGCATTTCTGAGTTAATAGGTGTTCCTCAGATAATCTTGGTTTGCTCCATCATTAGGGTAAGAGCCAACCTAAGGGCTTTGAAGAGTTTTTGCTTTATTTCTTGTGCAACATACTGCAGTCGAGTACTGTGATTGCAATGTTTTGCTTTCATGTGGAACAAAACCCGTAATTCTACCATTGCGTATTCGAATGACCTATAAAAACTTCATGCCAGTCGCTACAACAGATACAGTTTGCAGAATAACATGAAGTATCACGTTGGACTATTGGGTCTTTAGTATTTGAAGTGTTTTAAAATCCAACATATGCAATTAGAGGTTTGTTTGGTTGGCTGGTTGGTTTTTGGTTTTTCTCTGTGTAGCTTTGGAGCCAGCTGTCCTGGAACTCACTTTGTAGACCAGGATGGCCTTGAACTCACAGAGATTTGCCTGCCTCTGCCTCCCGAGTGCTGGGATTAAAGGCGTGCTCCACCACCGCCCAGATAAGTTTCTCTTTTTAATTCAGAGCTTGCAGCCACATACTGGGAGATGACAACTATTATCCTGTCATAACTAGACATTTGGACATGGAAGGGGTAAATGCAGCTACTGTGTTATAACATTCTTATGTTTTTCATACTTGCTCCAATATTACCAAACATCTATAATCCAAGCACTTGAGAACAGGAGATGAGTAGGTGTTCAAGGCCATGTTTAGCTACATAAAGTTAGATGAAGGACAGCCTGGGTTACATGAAATTCTGTCTCAAAAAAAATTAAAACAAAAATTATATTAAACATTCAAACCCAGCATTAAATACTGCAAAAAATACAGCCAAAAAGTGAATGATGTATTAATATGGCATTAAAAGAAATAAAGAAGTAATCCATAAGGATTCAAGAGAAGAGGAACTGGGTAAAACAAAAAGTATAATTTTTAAAACCACTAAAACAGTTCAGTTAAATATAACTACTTTGTCATGGTTATTATCAACTTTGCATGATCTCAAATAACCTAGGAGACAAACCTCTGGGCATGCCTGTGAAGGCTTGTCTAGATTAGGTTAGCCTTCATCTTTCCCCCTCAGTTCCTGTCTCTCTCTGGCGCCATTCTATGGCTGGGCTTCCCAACTGTATAAAAAGGAGGAAATAGTTGAGCACTGGTATTCTAAATTCTCTGCTTTCTAGTGACGGATATAATGTGACCAGCTTCGTCAATCTCCTGCTGCTAGGCCTTCCCCACCATGTCAGATGAACTTCTCAAACTGTGAGCCAGAATAAACGTTTTCTCCCTTATGCCACTTTTGTCAGGGTATTTTATCACAGCAATGGGAAAAGGATGATCATAACCCTCATGTATGATTATAGGAGTGTAAGAGAACACCTTTTACAAAAAAAAAAAATGGCAGTTTGTAGTAAAAGTAATCTCTGAATCTCCACAATTCCAATTCTAAGTATTTACTGAAAATTGAAGAAACATTTGTAAAGGGTTTTTTTCTTAAATAAAATTCCAAAATATAACCAAATCCAAAACCCTACAAACAGCAGAGGTCTGCAAGAGAATAATGAACAGGCAAACAGATACAAACTTTGTCCTAGTTGGTCTCTCTATTGCTGTGATAGAGACCATGACCATGCCCAAAACCAGCTTGGAGAAGAAAGTACTTATTTCATCTTACAACTCCTGAGTCATACATAGTCCATCACTGAAGGAAGTCGGCAAGAACTCAAGGCAAAGCCAATAATTTGAGGATGTAAAGGGACGTTGATAGCACCATATGTAGTAATATATAAACTTTGTGCATACAAGTGGAAAGGAAAAGAAAGTCCGGATAAGTTTGTATTGGACTGATGGACAGTTGGGGGATTTAGGTAGAAGAGGGAACTGTAGGTGCAAAGCAGGGGAACTTAAGGGATTTGAGAGTAAAAGTAAAGGCTGAAAGGATAGCAATAAAAAACACAGTATCAGTGTTGTGAGCCCCAGTAAGTCAATCACATTCAATGAATGGCAAGCCTTACTCAAAAGAGTGCTTGGGCAACACAATTGGATTGCATAACATAACAAACAAAAAATCCTCAAAGTTGGATGGGTAGGGAGATTAGGGTGGTACAGGTAGATATGGGAGGAGTTGGGGGGAGGAGGGTTTATAAGCTTAAAATACATAAATACATTGTATGAATTCCCAAAGAATCCATAAAAATATTACATAAATAATCCATAAAAATATTAAAGGCACAGGCCTTTAATCCCAGCACTCGGCAGGCAGAGCCAGGCGGATCTCTGTGTGTTCGAGGCCAGCCTAGGCTACCAAGTGAGTTCCAGGAAAGGCGCAAAGCTACCCAGAGAAACCCTGTCTTTTTCGAGACAGATAACATGTCTGAGGGAATGGAGCCACAGCAACCCGAAGAGCAGGTTGGTCTATATGGAAAAGGAAAGAGAAAAAAGAAAAGTGATACAGGCATGAACAGAATACATCCAAGTCCACTTGCTAAATTGACCTTGAGTATTAGTGAAGTGGAAATCAATGTAGAGGAACAGAGAACGGGGCGGAGGTACGGGGTGTGACCAGTGACTAGCTTGATTGCTGGATTCGATCTTGAGCTCAGCACTCCTCCCCGACTCCGAGGAGTTACCTCCCCCAGTTCCACTTTACCCTGAGAGTTCCTCCATGAGGAGCCATGCTGTTCCTTTCTGGGATCTTTCTCTGTGTGTTCTCTGAGGGCTCCAGCTGTGAAGGCTGCCCCTGTGCGCACTTCCCAGGACCCTGTGTGAACAGTCCATGGTGTCTGGGTGACGGTTCCCTGTGTAAACTTCCATAGGTTATCACCAGGTTTTCTGCCCACGGAATGCTGTGTGGATCGGTGTCTGTCAGTTTCTCTTAAGCAGTTTTGGTAGTATTCTCTTGCCCAGGTTTCAGTGATCCACACACTTGCTCTGAGTTTCACTGGTGATTTCTGGCTGAGGAGCTACTGACCTAACAGAAGACTTTTGAAATGATGTCTTGTTTCTGATCTGTAGTTTGTATACTATCTATTACACTGTGGAGGGGAGAGAGTTTTCCTGTCTTTACTTCTGCTCATTTCCCCCATATTTATGTGGTGTGGTTGCTGCTTACTTGCTTGCTTGTTTGTGGTGCTAGGAATGGAACCCAGGACTTCGTGCTTGCTAGATAATTACTATACCATTGAGCTATACTCTATCCTAAGACACATTAAAAAAAACTCTCTCCTTAGATCAACTTTACTAGATTCCACATTCGAGATTGTACTAAACTTATCACGCTCCAGAGTCTTCGGTGTTGTCACGTGTGATAGAATTTCATTTTTTAGGGGTGAATAGTATTCCATTGTACATTCGTATCATTTTACATCCATTCTTCTGTTGGCAGATATGTTAGATGACTCTGTATCTTTTTTTGCTATAAGAAGGGCTATATAAACACAGGAGTATAGACATCTCTTTGAAATTCCTTTGGGTATATAACCAGTAATAGGACTGACAGATCATGTATGGTAGGTCTTTTTTTAATTTTTTAGGACCCTCCATATGTTTATCCATAATAGCTGTGCTGACTTACATAAAATATTCAATGCTCAAAAGAATTCATGTTGAAAAATTATGCTAGGCATCATGGTGCATGCCTTAAATCTCAGCACTCAAACAATTGGATCACTTTGAGTTCAAATCTAGCCTGATCTATATAGTGAGTTACAGACCAGCCAGAGCTTTGTGGAAAAGCTATGAATAAAGGAAAGATAAGCCTTAGACTAGGGAACACATTTTCAAAATATATACCTGATAATGGATTTGTATTCAAGATATACAAAGAACTTAGTAAACAACAGTTAGAAAATAATCCAATGAAAATACACACAATTCTGGACATCTCACAAAAGAAAATCCACAGATGGAAAGTAAGCATAAAATAAACTTACATTATATTTCATTAGGAAATTCCAAATCAAAACAAGGAGCTACCATACAAACATGATAGGACGACTAAGAAAATACTTGAAACTGAGAAGCTTTTGCAGGGCAAAAGACACGGTCAATAAGACAAAAAGACAGCCTACAGAATGGGAAAAGATCTTCACCAACCCCACATCTGACAGAGGATTGATCTCCACAGTATATAAAGAACTCAAGAAACTAGACATCAAAATACTGAACAGTCCAATTAAAAAATGGGCTAAAGAGCTAAACAGAGAATTCACTAAACAAGAATCTCAAATGGCTGAAAGACATTTAAAGAAATGCTCAACATCCTTAATCATCAGAGAAATGCAAATCAAAACAACTCTGAGATACCACCTTACACCTGTCAGAATGGCTATGATCAAAAACACCAATGACAACCAATGTTGGAGAGGATGTGGAGCAAAGGGAACACTCCTTCACTGTTAGTGGGAGTGCAAACTTGTACAACCACTGTGGAAATCAGTATGGCAGTTTCTCAGAAAATTGGGAATCAAACTCCCTTAAGACCCAGCCATACCACTCTTGGCCATATACCCAAGGAATGCTCAATCGTACTACAAAGATACATGTTCATAGCAGCACTATTTGTAATAGCCAGAACCTGGAAACATCCTAGATGCCCATCAACTGAAGAATGGATTAAGAAAATGAGGTACATCCTTTCTTGTTTCTTCTATTAATTCTCTCTGCCTGGCAGCCCCTCCTATCCTTTCTCTTGCCTCATAATTGGCTGTTCAGCTCTTTATTAGAACATCAAGTGAATTAGACAAAGTATCGTAGCTTCACAGAGTTAAACAAATGCAACATAAACAAAAGTAACACCTCTTAAAATAATATTCATCAATAGGAACTCAAGCAGGGCAGAAACCCCGGCAGGAAATGAAGCAGAAGCCACAGAGGAATGCTGCTTACAGGCTTGATCCTCGTGGCTTGCTCACCATGTTTTCTTATATACCTAGGACATGCTTAGGGGTGGCAACACCCATAATCAGCTGGGCCCTCACCCATCAATCACTATTTAAGAAAATGTCCCACAAGATTACCCACAGGTCAATCACATGGAAGCATATTCTTAATTTTAGTTAAGACCCACTTCTCAGATATGTCTAGGTTTGTGTAAGGTTAACAAAAACCAACCAGAACAGTTCTTCCTACTATACCACAATGAAAGAAAATTCTAGTCTCACACAGAAACCTATAGCTGTTTCAATAGCTGTATTCATAATTGTCATGACAGAGAAAAACAGAATATACTTCAATAGCTGCATGACTAAATAAGCTGGGCACATCCAGATAATCTTCAGAGAGATTACCAATCACCATGAAAAACCATGAAGTTAAGTTCACATTACTAAGTGAGAGAAGCCAATCCGAGAAGGCTGTGTACTGTAGAATAAGATGATATTCTGCAGTTATATGATACCCTGCAAAAGCCAAAACTACACAGGACAGAAAAAGAGCAGCAGCTGGTCACCAGGAGCCTGGATGCAGAAAGTAGAGTGCAATAAAGCACAGGAAACTGTCAGCGCAGTTTGAACTGTATGTATGTGTGGGGTTGCATAAGTGGCACCTGATGTGTCTGTCAGAGCCAGTAGAATTGTACGGAGGGTGAACCCTAATGTGAACTGTGTGTGTTGATTAAGAGTTTATCAATGTTGGCTAATCAATTTTTGTAACAGATGTACACTAGTACTAGCTTAAAAGATATCTATGGAAAAACTATATAACTATGGGCACATTCGTGGAGTTAAAGTCATAATTTATAACTATATAAGCAAAATGTTGGACTAGTGAACTGTCCTTCATTAGTACCAGGAAAGAAATCCTAGTAAATGCACAAATTTAGAGACAACAAAGACGAGGAAGCCCTTTCCAACTCAGTGCTTGAGGTCAGTATTAACCCAGTCTCCAATCTTCCAGATAAGCCTAGATACAAAAATTCCTAAACTGCTGACAGATAGAATCCAGCCATGTATAATGAACATAACTTACCATGATCAAGAAGGATTTCTTTGAAATGATGGACGTGTGTTATTTGGACATAATAATCCCATTTACTCACTTGTCACAGAATGTTGCCATAGGAATCATATGGCCCATAAGCTATACACTCCTAAAATATATAGCATTTAAGCATTTGTAGGAAATGTGTACAAGCACTTGAAATAGATAGTATATAGGTCAATAAAACTAAAGGGAGGAGTCTGTGAAAATCACTATTTTTAGAAATGCTAGATAGGCTTAATATTTGCAAAGTCAATCAACTTGTTAACAGAAAAAGAGGCAGGGAGTGGAGGGTTTTTAACTTTCTCAGAACATGAAGGAAAACCTCATCTGATCGTTTCACCCACACCTGTGACAAAAGTTTTCAGCGAAGTGGTAGTGAAAGGAAGCTCCCTCAAATGGATGAAGCATGTTTTAAAGCTGCACCATGCCATAGTTGATAGCAAAAGACTAGATGCTGCAAGCCACAGGAAAATGTAATGGAATTCAGCTGCTATCACAAAAGCTACTACTTGGAAAGGTCAAGTACTTTTCCGAAGGTCAAGCCATGGCTTAAGAAGTCTTGGTGATATTTTAGCTTTTGTGTATATATCAGCTGATTCCTGCAATGATTTTCTTGTATGCTATATATGCTTCCAAGAACTCATAACAGTGTATTTTATCTGAATACCTATCAAGCATCCAAGGCAAAACAATCTCCTGAATTAAGGCAAATTAAGCTCAGACCCTCCTTTCTTATACAACCTTAGTGGTATTTATACTAACATTATAGACTCCTAACATCTACCTAACCACCTCTAGGACTGTAGTTTGAGCACATAAATTCCCTTTTTCTGATATATTAACCGATTTTAGCTCTTAGCTGACCTCCTCCTATACCACTCCCCTTTTGGGTTGTAAAAGAAAGCCTGATGGTCACTGCCCGAGGAAAACTTTTATTTGCCTTTATGACCCTGTAAGAATTCAAGACTGGTGACCTTGCTTTGACTAGAGCACTGCTATTGCATGGGTGTATAACTCTAAACCTCAGAGACTGGGAGAGGATTTTGACTAGAGAACTAGATGGAGAGCTAGAAGAATGAGATGGAAGATGAAGAAGAGCCAGAAGGGGAAGAACCAGATGGGTAAGAACGAGATGAGAAAGACCAAGATGGGGCAGAACTAAGATGAGAGAATTAAGATAGAACTTAGAGGGGACAGCACATAAGTGTAGAAAGAAATCAGGTAAGAAAGGAGCTAGGCATGAGAGCATGAGAGCAGAACTGAAGCTATGTAGATAGGATTTTATCCCAGGGGAATAAAGTAGACAGACTAAGAGCTTGGTGTACTTACATTCTTTTCCCAAAAATAATTTGCACTTTTTATAGCTTCTCTTCTGAGTCCCTGGGAGGAAGGTTAATTATTAAGGCTAGTCCATAATAATTTTCAAGAACTAGATTTATTTTTCCAAAGATTAGGATTCACGCTTCACACACATCACTTCCTTTCAGGCTCTCCTGGAAAACGTAAACAGGATAGAAAATATTACATTGAAAAACAAAGCACTTACACACCAAGGATGTAGACTGTGTAAGTCTACTGAAATAGACTACATCAAAGTTGATAGACAATGAAAGAAAGCATCCTACCAGAGGCAGGGACTGGGAGTGGGGTTATCTGTAAACAGGCCCAAGGATACTTCTGCAAAGTTAAGGAAGCATTCTAAGTCTCCTGTTAGTGGCTGTGGGATTAAGACACTTGTTGCAACCCCTTGAACTCATAAATTTTAGGAATGTGACTTTTATTGTAAGTAGTGATTGCTTGGATAATTATACAATGCAGGACAATGTAATTTTGATTGTTATATGTCTTCGATAGTGTTAGTATTTCTGTGATGAAACTCCAAGACCAAAACCAAACTGGAAAGGGCAGAGTTTATTTGGCTTACACTTATACATCATCATTCATCTTCGGATAGGATAGGAACTCAAGCAGGGTAGGAACCTGGAGGCAGGAGCTGATACAGAGGCTGTGGAAGATGCTGCTTACTGGATCCCCCCATGCCTTACTTAGCCTCTCTTATACAACCAGGTCTACCATCCACATGGACTGGGCCCTTCCCAATCAACCAATCAAGAAAATGCCCTACAGGCTTGCCTACAGCCTGATCTTATAGAGGAATTTTCTCAATTGAAGTTCTTTCCTCTCTAATGACTCTGGCTTGTATCAAGTGGATATAAAACTAGCCAGCACAATATGTTACAGTATAGTTGTTTACAATAGCATATTGGCCGGGCGTTGGTGGCACACGCCTTTAATCCCAGCAGAGCTAGGCAGATCTCTGTGAGTTCGAGGCCAGCCTGGTCTACAGAGTGAAATCCAGGACAGGCACCAAAACTACACAGAGAAACTCTATCTCAGAAAAAAACAAAACAAAACAAAAAGAACAACAACAACAACAAAAATACAGTAGCATATTGATTAACATGGACTACCAGGGTATATGAAAATGTCTAAACGTTATTTTGTGTAAAGAGCATATACAAATGAGAATGGGAAAGACATAAAAGAATATATACATGTACTTGTGTTACTCTGTTTGAATCTTGAAACAAAAATTAAAATCTGTATTAGTGAACATTTATTAAACATTAAAAGAACCATAGTGATGCACATTTTTACATGAAATACCCGGAAAAGACACAAGGTGGCGATGTTACGCCAAGAAAATATACACAAATGCCTGTATCCAAATGTCTGCATCTAAACCCTCCAGGTGGCCGAACATGAGTCTCTGGACTGATTCTCCTCCATATGTTTTTCCCCAGGTGACTTTTGTAGTCGTCTCTAGTATTGTCATTGTTATCTCCACTCAATAGCCGTCCTTTAAACATCTTCAGAATTTTTTCTTTTCAGCAATCACTAATGCAGTTCAAAAGTGCAGTGTTGCTATCAATGCAATTATTCACTACTATACTCATGAATTATTCACTACTATAGTGTCTACTGCATGTAAGTGCACTGAGAAATATTGCCTTTTTAAAAAAGAGTGCTTGGTACTCCTCTAGAGTCTGATTTTGTGTTTCAAACAGTCACACATAGAGGGCAGTGCAGGAGCGTGGATCCCATCACACACTATAGTGTGGGAAAAAAACAGAGGAACCGGCTATAAGTTTGTGCACTCTGCTCATTCAGTTACCTACGAAAGGAGACTTAAGCAGGTTGTTAGCGCCAAGAAACATTCATTCACTCAAAGCTACAGAGTGAAAAGAAAATGGATCCGTTTCCCAAACCATCTCTTTAATTCAGAATCGTCAAAGTTGTTTCTGTCTCAGCAGCTTAACTGGAGTTAACTGTGGTCTCTAACTGTACGTATAAGCAACAATTTGAAGATAGCAAAGGAGACAAAAGGCAGACTTGAGCCAAGAGAAAAAGACGCTTGGTGAAGTTTCCATTCTTACGTCTTTTGTCCTCAGGGCATTCCCTGGCCTGGGCCATGTAGAGGGCCAGAGCTCATAACGTTCCCACATTGCAGAGAATCAAAGACGCAAGTGACAGGGTCCAGCGCAGCCACACTAATGGAAGGTGGCAAGAGAGGAGTCCAGAGAGGAACCTGTAGACTGTGACTAAAGCTGAATTTATACGGGATCCCTGCATTGACAGACACTCAGTGGCCAAGGCCAGATGATGAAATTGACAGTGCACTTCACTGCTTCGTCTCTGGGCTGCAGGAGAGGGGTGTGTGGTTTGGAATTGTGGCGCTCTGGGATACAGACTCAGCCTTCTCTGAATATTTTCCATAATTCCTTGAGCTTGTTCCTGAATGTCTCTGAGCTCTAGTTTGCGCTTCTAAAAGATGAAGAAAGCCACATCTTTCTCACGGGATTGTTTGTAGGAATAACAGATGCCATGTGTAAGTGCCAGGCACACAGGGCTTCCTTATGTGTTGAGTTTGCGTCCCTCCGCTATTTTGTGGTTACCTGGAATCCTGTGGCTGATTCTCTGCTTCTGAGCTCAATCCCAGCGGTAAACCTCCAAGTGAGCTTAGGGCTCTGGTCCCGGACGTTTATAAAGGACTGTGAGTTTGCACCCCACAAGCTTTGCTTACCTTCTCCATTCTTTCTGAATAGGGGTTGGAGACGATTCTGCCCTATTACTGTAGGCAATACTCATTTGCTAAACCTTCCCAGGGGGGGACCTCCATATGCCTGTACCTTCTGATATGCTGTGAAGTAAGAACTTCCCAAGGATATCTCAGAATCATTTGGCTTTCTCGAACATTGTCCCATTTACGTGAATCTGTGTTAATCTGTATGTCCCTGTTCCTCAGATCTCTTGGTGGTCATCTGGATGTAGCACAATGTGATTGTGTACACCAGTTATTAAAATACCTACCATCCCTTCACCATAATGTGGCTTTTGAGCATCTCTTATAGGCCCATGTATTAAGGTCTTGCTCCCAAATGTTAGTGCTGCAGGAAGATTGGTGAATTTTTTTATTTTATTTTATTTTTATTTTTTTATTTTTTTGGTTTTGGTTTTTCGAGACAGGGTTTCTCTGTGTAGCTTTGCGTCTTTTCCTGGTACTCACTTGGTAGCCCAGGCTGGCCTCGAACTCACAGAGATCCGCCTGCCTCTGCCTCCCGAGTGCTGGAATTAAAGGCGTGCACCACCACCGCCCGGCAAGATTGGTGAATTTTTAAGAGGTGAAGCCTAGAGGAAGGATGGAAGTCACTTGAACGAGTACCCTTAGAGGGGATGGTGGGTCCTCCTTCTCTGCCTCTGGTTGGGTCCTGGCCATGACCTGAGTGGCTTTGCTCCATCGATGTTCTCACTGAACGATGCCCAGGTCCAAACCCACCTTATCATAGACTAAAACTGTGAGAAAAAAACAAAAACAAACAAACCAACACCTTTTTCCGTATAAGCTGATTTAAAGGAAAGCAAATGAACTCTGCCCAACATCATCTACAATTCTTCGTGTTTCCTTCCGCTTATCATGCAGCTGGTAGTCACCCTGCAGTCCTGTAACCTAGCCAGTCAGCTCCTCTACCTTCTGCCTAGCTGTAACACTGCAACAGCCTCCTGACTGGCTTCTCTGTGTTCATGTACAACTCCACCATGCTCTTCTCTTCCAGTTCCAGGCAGTAAACTTTCAAATGTGTTGTCAAATCATGAGTCCTTCAGTTTATCTTTGCCCATAACTTCTTAATGCAGGTAAATTAGAACCTGCCCTCCCTGTGGACTCCCCTGAGTGCCTCTCTGCTGTCCCCTCACTTCCTTTCAGTTACTGGGGTCCCAGTTTACCTCTGTCTCCTAAATACATCACATCTTTTCACCCAAGCCTCCACGTTCACTTGCCTTTCCTCCTTCCTGTTTTATGTTGTCTGGGTGTCCAGAGTGAGAGCATCCTAAGGGAGCCTCTGCCCTCTCTCAAATACTCTATTGTGTTTGTTTCTCCCACAGCATTTAACAGTTATAGAAATTATACTTAGTTGTCGCAGCACGAGAAAGTTGACATAAAATAAGGTTTACTGTCCAAAAGTCTTCAGAGAAGAGTATATATGCAGCCCTGCCCCCTCTCATTAGTTTATGAAAGGTTAGGCTGCACCTATGATGGTCTTCATGCCCTTAGCTATGGTTCCAGAAGAAAAGAAAAAAACAGTGTCCCAAGATGTTCTGTATATTTGTGGGTGTGTGGTAGGAACATCTCTAAGTACCTGACTGGGGAAGTGGCTTTGCTGGAACCAAAAAACAACAAACAAACAAAAGATTAAAACTTTTATCTTATTAATTATTAGCTGAGTATCAAGCACAGGCATGTAGAACAGGGATTAGAAAATATTTGATGCACGAGCAAAAGAAAAACAGAATGAGTAAAGAGGAAGTACATGAGTGAAAACCAGGGGAAGTTTAGAAAATTTTTATTTATTTATCTGAAAGGATGTCTCGACAGTGGCCCAGAAGCCATTAGTGAGCGAGACCTTCTTTTAGTCCCAAAACACTGTGACTAAAAGAAGCTAAAGGAGAATGATTGTGGTCACATGGATTCCCCCATCATGAGGGCTTCTTCCAAGGCATCTCTCTGTGTCACACAGGAGCCTGCTGTGGCCACATCCTCAGCTTCGGAACTGTACTTACTGACTAGATGTGCATTGTCTCTCAGATAGCTGTTTGCCATCAGTCAGAGCATCATGGTGTCAGAGGAATGCACTGGGAGCTGGGACCCAGTTACCCATGGCACCAGGAAAACCTCCATTCTGTCTTGTTTATCTGAAACCAGGATCACAGCATGTTCTGCTGGTTTTGGCAGCAGAGGTGATAATGAGGTTGTTTCCGCTGGTAGAAGGTCAAAGTTGCTAATGTCCATGGCATCATGATCATTTTGGGAATGCTTCTAAATTAGAAAAGTAAAAGTTACACCAAGGAAACATGAGCTAAATCCAGAAGTGAATGACTAATACCACTGGTTGAAGTACTCAGTACTCATCAAGCACCTAATCACATGACCAAATGCATCTTTTTGCTCTTTTTTTTTTTTTTTTTTTTTTTTTTTTTTTTGGTCTGTTTTGGATTTCCTGAGAAAGGATTTCACTCTGCTCACTCTGTAGTCTAGGCTGCTCCATAACTTTTGCTCACTCTGTAGTATAGGCTGCTCCATAACTCTTAGTAGTCTTCCTGCCTCATCCTCCAAACTATTGGAATCCCATATGTGAGCCTCTATACCTAGCATGAAACTCTTCTTTTGAGGATTTCTTGTTGTAGTTGAGGAATTATCTTAGCAAACCTACTAGCAATCTAATTGCCCTCATGCCACAAGTGTAAATTCCTTGGATGGATGTCATTGATATGTAAAAAGTATAAGGTTTAGTTTCAGAGTACTGACAATTTTGTGAAGTGAAAGGGAGGTGGGGTGAGCAAATGGCTTAGTCAGTAAGCTTGCCAGGCATGCAGGAGGACACGAGCTCAATCCCCAGATCAACTTGAGAAAGCCAGGTGCAGTGGCGCAGACCTGTAATCCTCATGCTGGGGAGGAAGAGAGGGGTCCTTAGGGCTTTGCTGGCTGAACAGCCTAGCCAAATTGGTAAGCCCTAGGTTCAGTAAAGACTTTGTCTTAAAAAAAAAAAAATAACAACATATAGCTGGTAAAGATTTTGCTTGATTAAGAGTTTTCTTTTCTATGCAGAAAATCTTTTAATTTAACATAAGTCCTATCTGTTGATACATGAGACTAGTTATTGTGCTGTTGGTGTTCTTCTGTTCAGAATGTCCTTGTCTACCCCAGTGTCTTGAGTACCTGTTTTCATCCACAAGTCCCAGCATTTCAAGTTCAAAATCAAAGATGATCCATTTAGACTATATTTTTATATAAGGTAAAATACATGAATCTAAATTCCTTCTGCTGCTACAAACCCAGTTTGCCAGAACCATTTGTTAACTGGGTTATCTTTTCACCGTGCTTTTGCCTTTTTTGTTAATGTCAGGGGAGTCATTGCTTTATTGGCTTATTTTGAGGTCCTCTATTCTGTTGCATTGGTTTTTCTGTTTTTTTTTTTTTTTGTTATTGTTGTTTGTTTTTTGTTTGTTTGTTTTTTTATGCCAGTACCAGGCTGTCTTTATCACTATGGCTCTGTAGTATAATTTGAGGCTGGGTATTGTGACATCACCCTCTGTATTCTCACTCCTTAAAATTGCTTTGGCTATTTGTGGTCTTTGGTAGTTCCATAAGATTTCTAGTTCTGGCTGGGTGGTGGTGGCACACGCCTTTAATCTCAGCACTTGGGAGGAAGAGGCAGGCAGATACCCATGAGTTCAAGGCCAACCTGGTTTACAGATCGAGATCCAGGACAGGACAGCCAGGACTGTTACACAGAGAAACCTTGTCTTGAAAAAAAAAAAAAAATTCTAATTCTGTGAGATATGACAGGTATTAAAATAAGTCTGCTATATTTTAGAAAAGAGGCTACATTGGCTACTTTTTTGAGTTGGTATGATAAAATATCATGACCAAGGCAATTTAATGAAGAAAGGGCTTATTTTGGCTTATAATCCTAGAAGGATAAGAGTACGTCATGGTGCAGAGGCATGGCAGCAAGCAGCAGGTATGGTGACAGGAAGAAGAAGCCTGGAGTTCACAACCCCAGCCTCAAACACAATGCAGAGAGAGATAACTGGACATGGGGTGAGACTATAGACACCCAAAGCCTGCTTCCAGGAACATACTTCTTCCTGCAAGCCTACACCACTTAAGCCTCCCAAACAGCACCACCAATTGTGGACCAAGAATTCAAATAGCTGAGCCTATGGGGAACACTCCTATTCAAAGCATTATAGGAGCAGAATATATAAAGAAATGCAGAAAATAAATACCAAGAAAATAAAATTGCTGGTCAATAGGTAGTCTGATTAATTGAATGGATAGTTTCACAAAAAGAAATCTAAAAGACCACCAGATATCTTCAAGAGTGTTTATCATCTCCAATCATCAGGAAAATACAAACCAAAACTATTTTGAGATACCATCTCACTTCATCAGAATGGTTATCATCAAGAAATTTGATAAGATACATTAGAGATGAGGAGAAAGAGGAAGCCTTAGTCACTGCTGGTAAATAAATATTAGTATAGCCACCATGGAAATCAGTGTGGAGGTTCCTCAAAAAAGTACAAGTAGAACTTTACTATATGGCCCAGCTGTTCCACTCCTGGGCTTTCAACCAAAGGACGCCATGCCCTACATAGAAATATCTGCACTCCTGTAGTTATTGATGCCTTATTCTCTAGAGCAATCAACAGATGATGGATTATGAAAACATGATACATATATGAAATAGAATAGTGTTCAGCTCCAAAAGAAAAATAAACCACAAAGTTTGCAGGAAGTGGGTGGACTTAGAATGTATAATACTAAGTGAATTCAGCCAAACTCAAAAAGGAAGATAAAATTGAAGGTTCTTCCTCGTGTTCAAAGCCTTGCCTATAATGAATACATGTATATATGTAAATAAATGCACATATAGTATGATATAGCATTTAGAAAGGATAAAAAGAAGGACTAACAAAACACAAAAAGATAAAATGCATACTAATGAACTCACTTATATAGTATACTTCTCTCAAGGTCTAACACATTTTTAATGCAAAATAACCCCTTCTGTGGTCAGTGTTCACATGTTCACAGTATTCACAAATTCTATGAGGGGCTGTTACCTTACAAGAAATCAAAATTTTAAATAATGTTTCTCATTGTTTGAATATTCCTGTAGGTTACTAAACTTTCTTATTGTTTAAAGAAGAATTTTAGCTATTAAAATAATAGAGTTTGACCATGATAGTTAAAAGTATGTTTTAAATAATCACAATTTTGAAGTTTCTGAAGGTTCTTTGGAATATGGACTTATCATTCCTGAATCTCATGGTTCAGCATGTCAGGAATTTCAAAACATGGAGAAACTTGCTTTCTTCACTGTGTGTTATGATTCTAAAATGCATCATTGTTGCTGAATAAACATACTTAAAAAGAGTTTAATTACTATAAAATTCTCAGTCTCTCATATTAATCACATTTTCAGTATATTTGACTTCATTTTAAAAATGTAAGGTTAATATGTGGTTTAAAATAATGTAAAGAGCAATTGGAGGACACACACAACCTTTCTATCTGGTCTACACACACACACACACACAGAGAGAGAGAGAGAGAGAGAGAGAGAGAGAGAGAGAGAGAGAGAGAGAGAGAGAGACAAAAAGTACAAAACTTAAAGAAAAACCCTTTAGCAACATCTACTGGAGCTCATTACTTGAATCGTATTTTTCCACCAGTGCAATATTTTTACTTCTAGTTCCTTGGGAACTGAAAAATTATACATGATAGAGAAATTACACAAATTACTTCACTGTTTCTCCAAGGAGAGTATTCTAATTGCAATGATTTCAAAGTAATGATTACTTTAAGACAAAGTTTTATACTGTTGACTACTCTTCCCTTAAAATTCTTTTCGGCCTTATTTTAGTCCCATTTTTTTTCATGTATTCACTCCCTGTTTTATCTGGGTTTCTTCAATGATTTCTCTTACTTGCTTTTGTTCTCGGCTTCGTGTTTTCTTTCTTTCTTTTTTTTTTTTATTACCTCATAAATAGTAGTACTCTACATTTAATCCATTGCTTCTTTGGGGCTTTATGTTTTTAGAACTCTCATCTGCTGGGCTGGTGAGGTGGCTCAGCAGTTAAGAGCACAGCACATTGCTCTCGCTGAGGACCTGAGCTTGGTTCTCAGCACCCACAGTGGTGAGGGTTAGGCTCACAACTAGCTGTAACTTCATCTCTTGGGGACCCAGGTCCAGGGGATTGGACTCTGAGGCCTTCTTTTGGCCTCCACATGCATTACACTCATGTGTACAAACCCACACTCACACATAAACATATAATTAAAAAATAATAAACCTCATCTGGTCATATAACTTCTGATTTCTTTGAATGCAATATTTAAGTCAATGTTTGCTAGGTGGGTTTTTTTTAATTGGTTGGTTTGGTTGATCTGTTTTTGTGATTTGGGGTTTTTAGGTTTTGCTTGGTTGGTTGGTTGGTTTGGTTTTGAGATACAGTTTCACAGTGGCTTGAAACTCACTATGTGGCACTGTGTGGTTAGGTTGACCTCAAACTCATGATCCTCTTATCTCTTTACCTAGAGGTAGGATTACTTTATGGGTGTACCACCAAAGTTAGAGTAAATAAAAATAATCCAATAACCTTTGAAAATGAACATATTTCTTCTTAGTTTCCTCACTAGTTTTCCAGATCCAACAAGGATCTATGTCTTCTGTCCCTGCCATCAAAGTCCTCATTTCTTTTGATTACGGTGTTTAGATGGATGCTGCCTGCTCCACCAACCTGAAGGCACAGGAACTTGACGTCACTCCACCCTCTCAACGCACTCTCGTTCTAACAGTATGTGTGTCCTTACAGTCCTCTCTAGCTTCTCCTTCCACATCTTCATTCCAATCAGAAGGATCACAAGCTCCCTCCTGTTTTTCTCAAGCTCAGTCATCACTCAGTGTTCCCAGATACTGGGTTCTGGAGTCCTGAGTTATCCGCTCTTACTTCAAAGCCTTTTATTTGAGATGTGACCTCTTTAGGATTAATGGAGCTTGGGGACTGGAGCAATGGCTCGGAGGTTAAGAGCACTGGCTGCTTTTCCCGAGAACATGGGTTCAGTCTCCAGCATTCACAGGGCAGGTCAGAACTAACTGTATCTCCAGTCCCAGGGAGATCCAACAGCGCCCTCTTCTGGCCTGTGTGGAAACTGCATACACATGGTGCACAGACGTACATGCAGGCAAAACACCTACACACACACAAAAATAGTAAAGTAATAACTTTAAAGGATTGATGAGGTTATAAATGATTAAACGTTAACAATACCTAAATTATATAGACCACATTATGATAACATAAAAAATAATAACAAGTATATCTTTTGTATAAAGAATATATGAGCATTTGGGAATAAACGTTTATAGAATGAAAAGTATGAATGAGAGAGAGGAACAAGGGAACCAAGGTTACAGTGACTGAGTTCAGATTTCAGCTTTGCCACTTGCTGTCCTCTGGGAAAGACATCTACGTTCTTTTATCTCTGATTTAGCTCTGATGGTAATATTAGTACCTCACTCAAAGGGGCATTTAGATAGCTAAGTAAAAATTACATAAAATTGCCATGCTAACTGAAAACAATCATACTAAATGAGGTAACCCATACTCAGAAAGACAAACACAATGTGTCCTCTTCTGTTGGAGGCTCTTAGCTGCAAATATCCAAGATCTGAGCACATAGCCTGTAGTAACTGAATCACCAGGGAAATAAAAAGAGGCTGTTGCCATGGTGCAGGGATGCGGAAACAATGGACAGGAAGAGTGGGGTACAGTGGTCTGATCTTGGAAATGGAGGAAAGATGAGACAAACTAGGGAGGAAGAGGGAAATAAACACAGAAGGAGAAAGGAAGGTAAAATGACAGCAAGGATGTTTGAAAAAGTCCCAAGCAACCGTAATATTAACTGTCTATCTAAAATTAAATCCAACACATGTAAGTCTCTACATCACTATACATACTTAGTTTATATGAAAATTTCCCATCTGGGCTAATGGAGCTCCCTCCAAAAGCTAAAGACCATCTAACAAAATGCATAACACCAGGCATGAGTGGTTAGGGTTGTCAAAGAGACTTCCAAAACATTTCAGGTCATTGCTGTCACCATTGGCTGTCCCCCAGATGTGAAAGGTGTGTGCTTGCTGAAGACACAATGCACTTCAAACACAGGACACAGAGGTCCCTGACTGGAACTGACCTGAATGCCTCCTCCCCGAGGACTAGCTTTCATGGGTCCTTCTGGTACCTTTCAAGGTACCTTCATGGTATCTTCCAGTACCATGAAATCCACTGAAGGAGGGAAGCAACCAACACTTCTACTTAGATATCACAATAATGACTAGCATGGCACAATAACCCCAAGGGCACAGTAGTGGTGTGCATACCTTGGTCCTAAGTGGACTTAAGACTAACAGGAGGGAAATTCTGCCTGGTACTGGAAACCAAGGCAACTACTCAGGGCTACTGAAGCCATAGATCTTGGAGAAGAACCTACATTGCCACTTTACTAAACCAGTATAATCCCTAATTACATTCTAAATATTTGTCCTTATACCCGCAGATAAGTGTAGTCTTCACATATCATAAAGGAAGGTCTTTGCAACTGACAGAGACCATTAGAGAAAACCATAACCAACCAAAATGCAGTGTTGGAGCCCAGTCCTAGGGGATGCATCTGAAAACAACTTCTGAACCTTAAGCTCAGGAACACTGCCAAAGAGGAGGTAACAAGATTATAAGAGCCAGAGAATGAGGGAGTTTGCTTTGAAATCATGTCTCCTAGTAATGTCAGAACCTACAGCTGTAAAGTCACACTAACATGACTGTATATGCATGAACTGAACATGGACAACAGTAATAGACTTGCTTAAGTGTTTGGTTCAAGGGTAGGGGAAGCCTATGAAGCCTTGACTGCACACACACACACACACACACACACACACACACACACACACACAACTAAGCAGTGCTGAGAGCAGCAGAAATAGTTTTCCCTAGGGTAAAGCACACCAATTGGTTATCCACTGCCAAATGGCCATCCTGAAAGCATGCATACAAGTAGCATTATACAGACTAAGCAGGTTGTATTTGTGTATCTAGGAATATGAATGTGTGTGTGTGTGTGTGTGTGTGTATATATATTATATATATAATATATATATAAATGTATACATTATATACTCACACAATACAAGTATGTAATAAGAAGTAATGAAAAGAAAGTTCATGAATTTGGAAGAGAGCAAGAAGTGTTATATGGGAGGGTTTAGAGGGAGAAAAGGAAGGGGGTGATGTAGTTATATAAGTACAAAAATAAAAGAAATAGTTTAAATTTCACATTCTAAAACTTATATGTGGTATATTGTCATTAATCACATCTATTGTTATGTAGGAGCAAAAGCCAAACAACTTGAAATATCAATTTAAGGAAGCAAAAGAAATACCATGAAGAAATAGAACAGACACACTGACAGCTACTCTTAAAGAAGCCTCGCTTGTCTGGAATGGAGGAAAATTGTGGACAGCTATTGCTTACTTAGATCTCTTGGGCCATACACAAAATGTCCTCTCAGCTCTTGAAAAAAGATTTTGTCGTATAAAGCAAGACAAGTGAGAAACTTCTGTAGATTTTGGTCGTTTTTAAATAAGCTCAAGCTGAGTCCCATCCCTCCCCCATTCTGAGAGTCTTCAAGGCTTGAAAGCATTTCCAACCACTATATCTTCTGACAGAAGTGTAGAAAGGAAAGCACATGAATAAACCTTCCCACCAGAGTCCTGAGGGTGTGGCTGCACAAGGAGCAGGAACTGCCATCTATGCCTATTGAAAACGACAACAATAAAGAGGGATTTTAAGTTGTTTTGGGGATGCTAGAGGTCAGTTAGTTCAATATTTCATTCACCAAAGAGGAAACTCAAGTCCAGACATAGTTGGACAATCGCAGCGCCGCTGAAAGGCAACGCCAGGCCCAGAGCCCAGAGCTGGACTCCTTGTCCAAAACACTTTTCTTCTGCATCACAGCTGCTTCTCCACAGTCCTGAGGTTTTGCAGTTTCGCTTATTCAAATGCAAATATTTTGTGTGCTTTATGTTTCTTTACAAACTGGAGTTTGCTCTACCGAGTAAATGAGCATGGATTGGCCATGTCAAAATGATCAGTCCCCTTTAAAACATTATTTTTCTTTTGTCTCAATTTTTGACATGGAACTTCCTTTTTACCCATCAAGCTTGCTTTGCTTGCTCTAGGGGATGCTACAAGTAGTAAGGATGAGGTCACTGAAATCAATCGCCCAGAGGAAAGTCTTCCCTATTCCCATTCCCAACCCTACTTTGGGAAATGGTCCAGCAAACCGGTTGCTATGGAACCTGTGCAGCTGGGCTCAGTGGGAGTCTGGGTGGTCTCACAAAAGCTTTTGAGGCTTTGAGAAACTAGGGAAGTTGTGTGTTTACCCATTATCACACCAATGAGAATAAACATGATTAACACGTATCTTCAAATAATCTATCATTTAGGAGAAGTAGGCACAGCTAAGTGAGCACTTCACTGTAATCTGATAGATTCTGTGATAGAGATAAGATGAATTCCAAGTATCAGCACACCAGAGTGGTATCTTAACCTTGTTTTCTAAGGGTAGTGAGTATATCTGCAAGAGAGGACCTTTAATCAGAAATACAAATTGTGAAAGAGTTAAATAACTGATGAAATAGAAGAGAAAATGTTTCTAGTGGATCTGAGCTTATTCTAGAGGCTCAGAGGCATCAGGGAACCTATGGAATAGATGAGCAGAAATCAGAGGGGTATCAGAAGCACAGGATACAGGGGGCAGATCAGTGGAGGAGATATTGACAGGATGGGTTGGGAGGAGCTGAAAGGTCTAAAATACCATCTACCAAGTCTTATCATCTGCTTCCGACTCGGCGACTTGGCACATGATAGTTGCACCTCCAGGAAAGCAGCATGCCTCTTGTCCCCCCCATAAGTGTGGTCTTCTGATCTTTGGTGCACTGTGCTATGGAGATGATAGGAAGAGAGCTGTGCAAAGCCAAGCGTGGAATGGGGAATGTCACGTGCCTGGCATTCAGGAAGAAGTACTTCCCTGGCAGAGCAAGTGTGGTCTTCCACTTCAATCAGAGCCTGCATCTTTGAGGAAGAACAAATGGCATGACAGATAACATTAGCTCAGCTGAAAGGAAAGGAAAGATATCAAATAATGTGAGAAATTAAAGGAAGATCTCTTTCCCTCACAGGTGAAGGCAGCCTGAGTGTAGGCAGCTAGGTCTGGCATAGCAGGGTTGTCTGAAAGGGAATTTCTTTTCCTTTGCTTCTGGAACACCATCACTTACTTGCCCTGTGCTACCTTATAGTTATTGAGGTACAGCCAGTACACTCGTACTTCCAAGAAGTTACACTAGTCACTGACAGTCATTCTTACATGGGTTAATATTTCTCCCAGCTTCTCTTCAAGTCAGTCAGTTACAGGATTTCGCAAGCACAAAGTTTCTGCAAGCTGCTGGTTGAGCTTTCCTGCTGTACTCCAGCTGATAGAAACTGCCACTGCCAATGTGCCCAGCAATTGCTTGTTATTATTGTTAGTGCTGTTATACGTTTTGTTTTTTGAAAAAACTTATTCTATATTTTATTTTTATGTAAGTTCGCAGTTACAGAAAATTGCAACAACACTTCAAAGAGTTCCCACCCCCTTCTTTCATCTCCCCCAAATGATATTGATCTAAACATCCATGGTAATTTATCAAAAATTATCAATATCAAGACTCTAAATTAGTAAAACACTGGGAATACAAGAGCTGTTGATAGACTTCATTCAAACCTCTTTACCCTGTTTTTGTCGTTTCTCTTGGCTTAGGATCTCAGTCTGGACCTCGGGAGGCCTGTGGTTCTCCTATCCCCTCATTCCTCCCTTTTGTACCTCCTAAATCCACTTTATCAGAGGATATAGGAGATCTATGTTGCCAAACGGCAGTCAGTTAACCTCTGTCTAAGGTGACATCCCCTACTTTCATTCACATACGACTTACAACTTTCCTTGTCTAATTAGGCAGCGCCTTATGGGGAGGGAGATGCATTCAAGCGTGCCCCCTGCCATCTTGCTTTTTCCTGCTGGATTCAGTGCCTATCGTTTTTTTTGCAATAGTTACACTGTGGTGTCTGTCAGCTGGTAGTTTGGCTGTACCATCCCTAAGGCCAGGTTTGAGAACACCAAAGTCATCTCTTCTCAAACCACCATCACCTTTTAGTCCTCAGATTTTAAAGGCCAATTTACCAATTTGTGCTTGGTGGCTGTCACTGTGAAGACCAGCCATGGGAAGAGCATCTTCCCCATGGATGCACTATCTGCTAATACTTGATTAGCTGTTTTGTCTCTTCTTTCTGGCCTGGATGCAGATCCAAACCATTATTTATGAAATAAATCTGAACCAGAGGTTCTATAAATGCTTCATTTCAATTCAGTGGTCCATTTTCTGTCTTCTCTGGTTTGTTAACTTGACATTTTCCTTGACTCTTAAGTGTAGAGAGGCCTCTGAATTTGGAACAAGTTAAATATTTATTGAATATGTAATTCTTCCATGCAGATTCAGCTCTTTATGTCTCCATGATTCACTGAAGTGGTCCTAATATTTTCTTTCTCAATGAATTATAATAATGTTGAATATTCAAGTATTTGTGAATTGTGTTGTTATGCTTAAAATGACTAGATGGTAATTTTGTCATTAAAATTTTAACCTGCTTTTGATACACACCCAGGATTGATCATATGAGGGAATGATACAGAGTTTGACAAAAAAAAAAAATCAGGGGGATGGAGAGATGAATGTTCTTTCTGAAAATCCAGGGTTCCCAGGATCCACAGTCATATGCTGCAGGTCACAATCATTTGTAACTCCAGTTCCAGGGGGTCTGATACCATCTTCTGGCCTTCCAACAGTACCAGGCATACATGTGTATGCAGATATACACAAAGACAAAAAAATCATATACATAAAATTTAAAATAAGAAAAAAAATAAACAAAAAGGTAGGTAGAGGCAAGATTTGCTAAGGGGGATGCCAAAATCATCTTGAAGAGTAGGACATAATATTTCTGTTTATTGAAAATTGGAATAATCTAAAAGACCAAGAAACTGTCTTCACATAAAGTAAGCTACTTTCAAAATCTAGATATGTTTATAAGGCAGAAACAGGACAACAGTCAAGCTAGTTGTCATGATTGTAGTACAGGAAGCTTCAAAGCAGTGATGGTAGTATTTACATCTTCCCAATCCAGGCACCATCCTGGGCTCGCAACAAATACAAACTCATTTACTCTCCACAAGGACCTTATACATTAGGAGCAGTCAGTATTCATATTTTAGAAGTGTGAAAGAGACCTGGTGACCAAAAAGCAAAAGTTGGAGGAGCCAATACTCTATCCAAAATAGTGTGACAGCACAGCCCATATCCTGATCACCAGTTCTATCCGGACAGATATGAAATCAGAAGGAAATTTTTCCTTGGCACTTGGCTACCTGCCTAAATTCTGCCATGTTTGGAAAGTAAAGGGTGGGCTTTCCTGGTCACTACTGTTCTTGTTGATGATGACTCACTACTGCTGATACAGGCAGGAAGTGGTTTGTAAGGGAGCTTTTACTGATGGCCAATATCCCTGATGACATTGTTATACCACTGGGCATTCTGGCCTTCTGCTTGTGACAGGCTGTTCCTGGACTTCACTGTCAACAGAAGATATTACTCTGACTGCTGTGTCACTTCCATCTTGATTTAATTTTCATCAAACTAGTCAGTCGACCTGTGGAGTCCCAGTCACAATCACGCACATGTTCACCCAGGACATTAGCATTTGAATTCACTAGTGAATAGGGTAAGAGGGAATTCTGTCTGGCTAGAGACTACAAAGAAAGAACAATAAAAAGAAGGAGAGAAGGAAGAGGAGGAGGACAGGAAGAGGAAGATGAGGAGGAGGAGAAAGAGAAGGGGAGGCTGAGGCAGAAGAGGAGGAGGCACAGGTACAGGAGAAAGAAGAGATGGATGACACAGTCATGTTTTGTTAGAGCACTGAAAGGTTCCACGTAGTTACGAAATGGTCAGTGCTTCAGGCACACCCCCTTCTCAATTATATTGTCACATCTCTCCCCCCTTTGCTTCTCAGAACTGATTCAGTGTTAACATTTGACAACTTAAGAATGAATAGGCCCTACCAAGTCGATCAATATTTTAAATATTACCCACAGAGAAAAGAAATACTGAAACTCTGAGGAAAAAAAATCTTTAAAAAAATCAACCTTTCATTTTTCTGTCCTGCAGAGGACTTGGTATGAGGCACAGTCTCTCTGTGGAATTGTGGCCCTGTTGACATCTGGCACCGAAGGTGGTGTTTCATGTTCCTTCTGTGGCACCAACATCCCACAGAGAACTTTTAGGTCAAGCTGCCTTAGCCATTCCACCGGGCTCTGCTGCTTTGGCATTTCTTCTTCCCAGGATGAGAAGGGTGGAATGGCCTAGCCTCTCTGTCCAAACATGGGAATATACAATATCCACCTATCTGAAGGGTGAGGGGAGGTCTTCTTAGTTCCTTGGCGTGTGTATCTTCTTTTAAGGTTGGAATAGATTATAATTCAAAGAAACACTAGAAAAGGCATTCTACTCTAAGTACATGATGTGATGATGTGATATCCACTGTGTACTAATTACCACAACCAAGTTAATTATCGCATGCACCACTACCCATAGCCATCATTTGTGTGTGTGCCGGGAACACTTAGCCTTATCAGATTCAGCTCCAGGAAAACTTTTCTTTGAAAGTCTTTCCTTCAGTCCCCAATTTCCCAGTGCTCTAAATCTTGTTGAAAAGCACTGTAACTTTCTAAAGTGCCCCTCACCTTTTCATCCTTCCCTCTTCCTACAACCACTCTGTATTGGCGGACTTCCTGTGTTCCGGCCACACTATTCCTCTTACAGCTAGTTTTTTCTCATTTGTACCATTTCTGAAGAGTCATTAATAGACTGTAATGAAGAGCGGGGAGAAAGAAGAGTGAAGGGAAATCTTGCTTAGCCTGGTGTTATAAAAACAAAAAACAAAACAAAAAAAAGTTGGTCTTTGTGGGTGCTACTCTATGACTCCGTCTTCTGAGAAGATCCAAGGAGTGAAAATAAACAGAAAATAACTTTCTGAACATATTTAGGAAGATTAGGGTGGACAGCCCTGAAGTATGACTGCCTAGAAATGATGGTGGCACGTAGTGACTAGGATGATCCATAAGGGAGGAGACACATCTGCTGTAATTAAGTCAGTCATCTGAGCAAATCTTTCCCTGTGAGTAACACAAACTTACTTTAGTGCTAACTGGGGAAATAAGGTGATAAGGAAATGATCTTTGGTCATGAGAACCAACCTAGGAAAGTGTCAGCCTGTGCCTTTAACCTGGATGCCTTATTATTATTGTTCCAAAGAAACTGGGAAAGCATTTCATGCTGTATTCCTCATCCATTTCTTCCGCTTCAGTTTCTCAGACTTGTACTATATGGCAATACCATAGACTCTTGCACACAATTTTAGAAAAAGTATATTCCTAATTCAGAAAGAGAATACTTGCCTTTTCAGTGTACCTGGATAATATTAGCCTTACAATATCATATCAAATACTTTATATTATTGACTAGTGCAGGCAGACATTTCTCTCCAACTGCCTGTTCCCAAATACCCAGCAGCTGCTTCCCAAGTAATTGACTTGGAGGCTGAATATTACTTATGAATGCTCGGCCTGTAGCTCAGGTTTATTACTAACTAGCTCTTACACTTAAATTAACCCATAATTCTAATCTATGCTTAGCCATGTGACTTGGTATCTTTTCTCAGTGTGGCATTCTCATCTTGCTTCCTCTATGTCTGGCTGGTAACTCCTGACTCTACCCTTCTTCCCAGAATCCTCCTACTCTGATCTGATCACCCACCTATACTTCCTTCCTGGCTACTGGCCAATCAGCATTTTATTAAACCAATCAAGTGACAAATCTTTACAGTGCACAAGAGCATTATCCCACAGCATTTCCCTTTTTTTGTCTAATTAAAAAGGAAGGTTTTTTTAACCTTAATATAGTTAAACAAAAACAGTTATTAAGTAAGAATTACAGTAACCATATCCAGACAGGAGCTTGGTCCTTTTGGCTGAGGATTTCACAGAGGTATGAACTAATGGCTGGCTGCTCTGCTTTTCTGACCTTTCAGCTTTCACCTTTGATATCTGACTCCAGGTTTTTATTAATAATACCAGTTAGGATTTGTGCTACAGATTAGTAGTTAAATAAGCAAGTTAACATCTATAAAGATGACACCAAGCTGCTGTGTCCAGATTTCCTTAACCTTTGGTATTTGATTTCCTTTTATCATGTCACCTTAAAATTATTTCCACAAACCTAGCTCTTTTACTTGTCCACTGTTTTCTAGGATAAAAAAAAAGTTTCAGTGTCACCCCCAATATGAATATTTTACATTTATTTTTCCACAAGGGCTGGTTTTTTTATTGTTGTTGTTTTTTACCATTTGTTTTTGTTACCCAACCTCCCCTGACCTTTTTTTTATAATTCTAGTTTTACTTAGAAATATTTTTGCAACTGAATCTGTCATCTCTCTCTAATTTCAATTTTGCTAGAATTTAGAATATTTTATCACTTTAAGGCTTTAACAAATTCTTCTCATCACTGATACTTCTTCTAATAAATTACTTATTTGATATATTTGAATGTTTTTAAATGGTCCTATATTTTCCCTAAAACACTATGTGAGCAACCAAAAATCTTTCATTAAACTCTTGCTGTTTTACAAATATTTCATTAATCCCTCAATGTAGGGACTCTCTATCCTATTTCTACCATATATTTATTTTTAAATTTTCAGCTATAATTTCTTTCTTAAAACATGGTACTTTATAGTGTATACTGACATCTGATAGGGACACTTATCTTTTCCTATAATTCTAGTCAAAAATAGTCTTGCCTTGTACCCTATCAAGCTTTCTTGCATGTTATTTAAGCTATTTCTTCTCTTGGTCTATTCCATGCTGAGCAATCGATGTGATTATCCCCCAGAATAACAAACTCAAGTCCCACTAAGCTAGCATATTTCACCCTTGGCTTCTCCCTTCTTTTCTTCTACATAATGGTGGGTTTTCACTGGTTCGATTCATTTTTCTAGTTCCCGACTTCTCTGGATAGCAGCATGGTTGAGTAAAACAATCTGTTTTTTGAGGAAGCCCCATCAACCTTCTACTTCCCTCTTTTTTGCCATCTACCCAAACCGTGTCTCAAATTCCCAAGCCACCAATCTTACTTCTTTCTTGATGCAACTGCCTAGCACAGCAAAGAAAAAATGGAGTGACTTCTAATTGACAGTATGACAAGCTGGGCCAATTGGTCACTCAGCAATTAAAGGTAGTAGATTGGCAGGTGTAGTTGTAGACAAAGCCTTGAGCAATGAATGCATGATGCGTTCTTCAATCTACAACTTCTCTATAGTCACTATTTTAAAAGTTCTAGAGCAGAAAATAATGCAAATATCAGCTAACAACATGGAAAGGAAATAAATATACTGGAAACGTTCATATTAGAGGAAATTTTTTGCTTCTAACAATGTTACTAGAATAAGAAATTATAAAATTACACAGACTAGAGAGGGACAGAGAGCCCAAGGCAAAGACTTGAGGATTCTTGCTTCAAAAATGCCAATGTGCTACAGCTGTTATATGTGTCTTTTTCTAATCTGATAAAATCCTTCATGGATATCATGATGCTGACTTGCACAAGAGGGAGCCAAGGCTGAACAAACTTCAGTGGTAACTTGTAGACACAACTCTAGTGGAGATGTACACAATGTGGAATTGCCCTCTTGACATTCTGCCAGGGATTCAGCTTCCACTTGTAGATAACTGGAACATTAGCAAAAGTCTCTGAACATGGAAACTCATGCTTTGTTGAATGCATGCATGCTGATGCTATATGCTGACACCTGAGCTCCACATACTTAAGCCTACCTGCCCTCTCTTCTACTTAGTGATGTCATGGATCCCTCCCCCCCCCCCCCCGCCACAAACTCAGTTAACAGGCACAGACTATTCAGCTCTATCAGTCCACCTCATTGTTGAAGTCAGATACCAGTCATCATTCTGACATAAGGTCTTCAGAATACTGTATTTACTTCTCTGTGTGTGTCTCTGTTTCTCTCTGTGTGTCTCTGTCTCTCTCCCTCTTTCTCTCTCTGTTTCTCTCTGTCTCTGTCTGTCTCTGCCTCTGTCTCTTTGTCCCTCTCTCTCGCTTTCTCTGCCACTGTCTCAAAGCTACATCAGGGACCTTCTGTACTATTAGTTCTTGTCTTGCCACTCTCCTTTTTACTTTCCTCCTGACAATTGTCTTTGGAAAAGTCTAATCACATCTCTATTGTTTAAAACAAGGGAACAGAATTCTACTGTAGTGATGAGAGTCACAGAGTTCCAGTTTTCACCCTCTCAGCTCACATGGTTCAGCCCCTCCTTCTGCAACCTTACTTCTCACCACTGTCCCCTGGCTCTCCAGGTGTCCACTGCAGATTCACCTTTGTACAGAACTCACCATCTGCCATGTTCCTTCTAATCTAGTACCTGGAGTACTTGGATGATAATGATCTCTCAATCTTATTTTTCCTATGATGCTTATGCTTCTCTAACATTTTGTAACTTACTTATAATGTCATTTTTATTGCCTGTATATGGAGGCCCACAAAGGTTCCTAGTGAGATCTGAGCTTGCTTTACCCAGCAGGGCTGCATCAGAGGGTTGCGTGACCACATGCATGATTACTAGGTGATTGGAAGGGTTTGCACTTGGCTGTGCTAAGGGGACTTTTTTTACTCCACCCCTTGGTATTTCTATAAAAAGTCCTTTAGAAGAGACAGAAAGGGCCAGTGGATAATGATCCAGACCTTCCCAAGGCTATCCTATGTTTCTATCTGTCTCTCTCCCCTCTATATTCCTGTCTAAATCTCTTATCCCTTTCTCCTCCAAAGTACCCTGGGGAAAAAGTGAGAGCTGGTCTCCCATACCCTTTATAGCACATAAGTTACACAAAGACAGAGCTTTCTGCCTATTTATTTTGTTGATGATCAGAAAGTCAACTTTCAGAAGTTCTATAATCAGTACTTATGGAATATATTGTTTCATGCATTGCTAATTTATGACATAGCAATTAAAAAAGAACATGCTTACCAATTTTTTTCTGTATTTTGCACTCATGTACTTACAGAAGAACAGATCATATGCTTTTCCAGAATATTGTAAAGTTAGGAGTCATATATAGTTCTTTCAAGTTGTCTTTTTCACTTAATAATGTATGTTTAGGTTTCTTCTATGTATAGTCTTTTTATTGATGGATAGTATTTCATTATTCTGGATATAATGCACTTAGATATAAAATCACAAATTGATAGACTTTTGTTCCTGCCAATTTTTAACATTTATAAAATAAGCTTTTAGTTAGTGGAAACCATAGAAGCATAATTCTCTATTAATATTACCTTGATCTAGATTACAAATGCTATCATATCAGAAACTATAATAGCAGACACATCTTTACATAGCTGTACTGTTCTTTACTACATGCTACAGGCCAACTCTGATGTCTTTCATGATTATTTTTCTAGGGGTGGCATGTAAAACTCAGAACTGGTGTTTTCTTATGAGCTAACATACTCAAAAAGGAAAACAATCTAGACAACTGGAAAACTTAGGTTTTCGTTTTTCTTTCTTCCTGTCTCTTTCTTTCTTTTTCTCTCTTTCATTCTTTTTTTTTTTTTTGACTGACAAAGTGAAGAGAATAAGTCACTGTGGAATGTTCAACCAAAAGTAACATTTACATCACCCTACTTAGAAGGGAGGATCATAGAAGAGGAGCGAGAAAGATTGTAAGAGCCAAAGGAGGATCAGGAGTTCTGTTGCAAAATCATGTCTTCTACAGGACCATTACACTCATAACCTCACAGCATCTGTGGCTGCCTGTACAAGACTTGTTCAAGGTCAAGCCTACCAACATTCTAACATGTACTAAGGAATGGCTCACAAGGCCCCATCCTTAGCTGAGGAGATATTGGCAGTTGATGGGTGATGGGAGGAGCCTATTTCCCATAGACTGCAAATGTTTCAGTGGAAAGTCTTATATCCCTGAGCATATGGATAACACTAACTTGACTCAGTGAGTTATTAAGATAAAAGAAGAGGAAATGAAATTTGGAGAGATACATGGGGAGGTTGGGAGAAGTTAGAGGGGTATGAAGGGAAGGGGGTATGATTAAAAAAAAAAGCATTATTTACATGTATAAATTCTCAAAGAATGAATAAGCAATAAAATTTAAAAGTATCTTTTGGAAAGGTTAGCACTTTGTATAGTATCCTGAAAAGCACAGGATTTGTAAACGCTGATAGTAATGTTCAACAATGCTGAAGACAGCCATATTAAAAAGGAGACAACGGTGTTTCTTAGCACTGTGACACACAGATGCTGAAACAGTTGATAAACGTAGCACAAAAACAGGTCCCAGGCTTTCAAGCAGTGCTGAAATGTCTCATCATTTCCCCATTTGAGACTCAGAGAAGAGTTGCCGTACAACAATATGCAAATTATTTCAGCCCTAATAAACCTATACATGTACCTCACATGAACTCAATTCCAAAATGCATCAATCAAGAAGTTTTGTGCAGAAGCTTTCTAGCATAACCTTGAGGATCCAATCAATTCTGTATCTCTGAACCCACATGTCACCTACAATGTGTGTGTGTGTGTGTGTGTGTGTGTGTGTGTGTGTGTGTGTGTGTCACACACTTCTGCTGGTGATTGAAGAGAAGGTTTAAAAATTACTTTTCCAAAATCTTATGTGAAAAAAGTCAACTATAACACTACCAACTATCTCTCCAGAGAAAAACGGGCATCAATTTTTTTTTTGTGATGCTCATGAGGGTTGGTATTCAGTACACTGTCTGTGTCTTCTTAAATTGAGAATTCTGTCTACAGTTTTCTTTAAGACAGCACTTGTGGTGACCTGCTAAGTGGGGTGAAGATTTGTGCATCTTTTCCTTTGGGAGATCAAACTTGCTCATAGCTCACATGTACTCATATATAGCAGTCCTCTCTCAGCCAAGTGAATCACTCCTACAGTTGACTGTTAGTGCCAAGTTGACTCCCAGCCAGGGCCCAGTGGTTACAACTCAAGAGGCAATATCTCTGGCTTTTTCCTGAAACTTTCTTAGGGCCTTCATTTATCTTGAGTCTCCCCTCATTTTCTGGGATTTACATTATTTGATGCTTTTCCTAACACTGCAAAAACATTTTAGTTCACCACTACTTTGGACTCATTATTCAGTTGTTTCTGTACAAACAGACATGGAGGCATTACAAACTGTCAACCTATGGACAGTTGTTTTCATCTGAAGATGTTTGAACCCTGCTCTTCACTTTGCGATGCTCAGTGTAATCTTATTGTTGTCAAAGCTTAGCTCCAGATAAGGAAATAGTTTTCCATACTTAACAGCAGTGCCCCTGGGACCTGCCTCGCCTTTATGAACTCAGCATGGGATCCTCATGTGGGAGTCATAAAATCAATTTTGACTCAAGCCTATATTTCTTTTGGCTTTAATAAAGAACTATATAAACTTTAACTTGGCTATGCAGATCAGAAAAGTAAATGTCACTGGAGGCCTTCATTTAAGATCAAACTTGATATTTGGCACTTTTTCTGTCAGAGACAAGTACATAGACATAAATAACCATGTGTACAATATAATCAGTTTAATTAGTTTCTACATACCAATAAAATGGCAAGGTCTGGCAGAGTCATCATCCTACCACCATGTCCTGTCAACATGAATGTGGCACAGTGTTGCTCTCTAGTTTTTGATCATTCTGCACTCCCAAACCTTTTATTTGTTCAGTGAGTTGTGCCAAAATAATTGAGAAAGGGAAAATCAGCCTGCAAATGCATGGGTGGCCTTTTTTTCAATGCAAAGTTAATAACCATCTGGTCCAGCATTGCTGCCGTGTTTCTTGAAATTTTCGTAAGCAGATGATTAAACAGCCCAAGAAAAGTTACTTTGTAAAGAACACCATGAAACAAGGGATGCTAGAATCTGTGTTGACTGTACCACACCAATCAAAAGGTAAGGTGGGATGCACTGGGAAAGAATTGGAGGAGATGGAGGGAATGGGTTAGTTGAATTGGATGCCCATTATGTGACAATCATTCTAGAAACTATGCTAAATGTTTTAGACACAGATAAGTAAGAGGCTGGGCCACTTACTAGTCCAGGAGCACAGCACACATGAACAACCCCCCACCACACACATACACAAATTGGTTAGATGTCAAGATTAAAAAAAAACACTATGTTGTGTGAACAAAGAAGAGAAAGACATTCACTTGCCTGTGGACCAGGCACAGATTTCTTGAAGGGAAATTACAAAGAAGCATTCTAATCTGATGAATAATGGGAGTGGGAAGATGAGATTCCCAATATGATCAAAGATTTAGGTTTAAGAGGTAATGAGTTTTGAGAACCATTTGTGATTAAATTCTCTAAAATAGTAACGAGGCTGGGAATATAACTCAGTGGCAGAGTGCTTGCCTAGCATGCACAAGGCCCTGGGTTTGATCCCCAGCATTGCAATTAGAAGGTGTTTGAGTCCCATCTGTTTCCTTAAAAACATATGCACACAAAGACAGTAGTAGTTTAGGGATGATGAATATAGGGAGGCAACATTCATAATTTTAATATGGTAAAATATTATTCCTTTTCTGTATTGTTTAAGAGGATTGTTGATATATATGTACATATATACATACATATGTGTGTGTGTGTGTGTGTGTGTGTGTGTGTGTGTGTGTGTGTGTGCCTATGGAAGGTCTTCTTTAAGCAAGATTCAAAATTTTTGTCTATTATCCCCCCAAAAAATCATTATTTTGAATTCCACATATAGATATAGGAATTATATTTTATGATACTGAGTAATGACTTGCATGTTTTTTTCTGTGTATCTATCCAGTTGTATCACTGCTAAATAGTTAAAAGACTAATTTCTTTGTTAACTTTCTATTTATTCTTTGTCTTTCATATCACGTATCTTGATCCCATTCATTTCCCCATCCCTTCATATTCACCCTCTGCCCTTGTAATGCACCCCCCCCCCAAGATAAAATTTAAGAGGAAATAAGAAAAGGGAAAATCTCATCATGGAAGCTGTCATGTGACACAGTGAGTCACACAGTAAACTCTTTTGTCCACATGTCTTTACTTGCAAGTGTTTATTGCAGAGTCACTGGTCTCGTTCAAGGCCTCTGGTTTCTGCTACACTATCATACTGGCTTCTCACTGGGACTCCTCTTCCATATCCTGTTGTTGCCCTGTGTGGTGGAGATCTTGCAGCTTTGTACCTGCAGGACCTGCCCCTTCACGTGCTCCAGCAGATCATAGATGGAGTGGATGGTAGAGAGAGCCAACTTATAACCCTGGTTCTGGGCCTGGGTAGCTGCATGGTCAGCCCTCCAGCTCTCCCTTGCCCTCACCACCAGGGTGAGCTCTGCAGTGTTGGCCTGGCTGCTTCACCCCTTGCAGTGATAAAGCAAGGCTTTGGCTAGTTCTCCTGCTTTCCTGCCCTCAGGGCTGGCTCTCCCACACCTATACCACCAGGGCCAGCTCTACTGTGTTGCCCAGAGGAGGTGCAGGAGCTACTCTCAGCTTAGGCTGATGTGGAACAAGGACAGCTCTCCTGCTCTTATGGCCTCAGAGTCAGTTCTCCCACCCACCACAGGCAGCAAAGGGGCAGGAAGCGGGGGAAACTCTCTCTCCCACACACACTACCATATGGCAGATGAGGGATGGGGGCAGAACTCCCACACTCACGTTCTCATGGAGGGTTCACCCTTACCCCTGTCATTAGGGTAAGCTCTGCTGTGCTGCTCAGGTACAGGGCCCACTTTCACAAGTGCCACAGCTGGTAAGGGGGAAATTCTGCTCCCTCACCCACCACAGGGGGCAGGGACAAGGGGGGAGGGTATCTTTCCCTTGTCCTCACCACCACATAGCAGATGAGGTGGGTATGGCCAATCACCCTAAACTCTCACAGCTGTGCCACAGCCAACAGGGTCAGCTCTACTGTGCTGCCCAGGCGAGGAGCAGGGCCCATAACAGACTCATTGCTATACTGTTGTTTAAGGCCATTTTATCATCAATCACCATATAGTAGATAAATAGATAGATAGATAGATAGATAGATAGATAGATAGATAGATAGATAGATAGATAGACAGATAGAGTTGGGGAGAGTGAGTGAGTAGGGGAGACATAAACCCTCATATGTGTGTTTCTGGGTTCTCTATGATGTCTTATTTCCTAATTGCCATTTCTTGTATTATCTTAAACCAAACCAATGAAATACTCTCTTAAAAATGTATGCATATTGCTGGGTGGTGGTGGTGCACTCTTTAATCCCAGCACTCAGGAGGCGGAGGCAGACAGATCTCTGTGAGTTCTAGGCCTGCTTGCTCTACAGAGCGAGTTCCAGGACAGCCAGAGTGAGCTCCCCAGTGTTGTCCTAGCTAGTTACCCTATGCAACAAGAAGCAAGGGGGTGGAACTGGTTTTCCTGCTTTCATGCCCTCAGTGCTGGCTCTCCCACACCTACATCGCCAGGGCCAGCTCCACTCTCCACTATGTTGCCCAGAGAAAGTACAGTGACCAATCTCCTGAGTGCTGCAGCTGGTGAGGGGCAGGGCCAGCTCTCCCGCTTCTATGACCCCAGGACCAGCTCTCCCAACTGCCACAGGTGGTGAGGAGTGGGGGGGGGGCATCTCTCCCTCCCTTTGCCCATGTCACATACCTGCCCTTGCATCATGCCATGGCAGATGAGGAGTGGGACCAGATCTCCCATGTGCATACATTCTCAGGGCCAGCTCACCCAATCCCCTGTCAACAGAGTCAGGTCTACTATGCTGTCAAGGCGAGGTGTGGGTCCCCTGCAACTTTCAATATTCTTTCTTTGTTCTGTATGGTTAATATTTTTAATATGCTCCAAGAGGGACTTCCTTTTCTGTTTGTTTTTTTTTCTGTTGTTCTGTATGTTCCTTGTACCTTTGTAGGTATTTTTTTTTTTTTTGTAGGTTAGGAAAATTTTCTTCTATTTTGTTAAAAACATTTTCTAGACCTTGGGCTGGGTTGCTTCTCCTTCCTCTATTTCTATTATTCTTTGGTTTTATCTTTTCATAGTGTCCTAGATTTTTCTGAATGTTTTGTGTCAGGAGATTGTTGGATTTAACATTTTCTTTGACTAATATATCCATGTCTTCTATCGTATCTTCAATGCCAGAATTCCCTCAGTTTGTGTTTTCTTTATTGCTTCTACTTCTGTTTTCAGGCCTTGAACAGTTTCATTTATTTCCTTACAGTTTGTTGGCATTTTCCTGGATGTCTTTAAGGGACTTATTAATTTCCTCTTCAAGAACCTCTATCATCTTCATACAGTTGGTTTAAGGTCTTTTCCTTGTGATTCAGCTATTTTGGAATAGCCAGGGCCTGCTGTGGAAGGATATCTGGACTCTAGTGGAGACATATTGCCCTACTTATTATTGATTGTGTTTTTTTGGTTTGGTGCCTAGGCATCTGGGATTGCATTGATTATAGGCCTAAATGGTGATTTCAGGATTTGTCTTCATTGGGTGAGTGTTTTGTTCATTGGTTTCTGTTTCTTCTCTGGATTTTTGGAGAGTGTGATGCCTGTGTGTTGTCTGTTTCCCTGACCCTGTTTAGCTAGTGTGTTCCCTGTGAATGCCTGGTTATGTTGAAGGCTGAAATAAAGGGATGAGTTGGTGGACAATAGATTGGAGGAGAAGATCTTTGCAATCCTTTGGAGATGGCATCAGAGAGGAAGGAGACAGGATCTGAGAGGAAATGAGACCACAGCAGATTTTCTGCTACAGAGCTGGGGATGAGACTGGGGGCTTGGGTCTAGGAGAGAGGAAGAAGTGGTATGCATCCACTGTCAGTCTACTCATTGCCCTTACTCACTGGTTGAAGTTTTACTTGGATGGCAAAGGTTTTGTAATCTGTAAGAAGGTCCCAGATTCTAGCTTATAATAGCTTGTATCTGAATGCTCATCTTCTGTGGATACCCCCTCCCCTCAGATATTTTTAAGGGGAAGTTCAAAACAACAAATAAAATGCTATTCCTGCTGTAAAATATTTCCAGGAAGCCAACAACAAATTGGCTTTATTAGAAAAGCAAACTGACTCAGAAGGGCTTGGTTGCGTATTTATACTCAGGACATGGTGTAATAGAGAAAATAAAACTGAAGTCAAGTCCCCATTTCAAGTGAATACCTTGAAGTTACACCATCCTCCTGCCCCAGTGTTAAGAACAGTATGAGAACATTATGATGCATCCATTTCTGACTATCCTCCACCTCATTCTTTGGTCTGTTTTTTTCCCCCCAGGAGGCACACTGCATATCCTTGATGAAAAAGTGGGGTTTTGCTGATATATTTTTCTGTTCCACAAAGAATCACACTTTTATATCCCTGGACTACCAGATAATGAAATTAAAAGCTCACAAATTTTCTCCTCACCTGCTGTACAGACAGAAGGATATCACTACGATGGAGATGACTGATGATTTCCTTAGTTCAACATATCATTTTGGGGAACAAGTCTCTCTATCAGGTACTAAAGGTACTCAAATGAGTCTAATTTATCTACTACTCTCAGAGGAGTTTGAAGTGCTAATAGAGAAACTTAGGAAAGACATTATTGGGTTAGGGCTGTAGTTTGGTAGAAGGAGACTACCTGGAAAGCACATCCACAAGACCCTGAATTCAATTCCCAACTCTAGACAAGGGTAACTACAACATACATTAGCAAGCACAATAATAGTATGCACATGTGGTAAACTGTAATATACATTAACTAATATATATGTTTGCCCATAGGGAGGCTATTTTACTCAACTATAAAATGATTTTCTAATTAAGTATGGAAGTAATAAATTACTTAATAATTACAATTCCTTTGGATGGATAGTAGTTCAAGATTTTTTTGTTTGCTGTATATTTGTTTATCTTGTGTTTGTACACATGTGTGCACATGTGCACATGCATGCAGACATCTGAGAAGCCAATTTTCTCCCTCTACCATGTGGGTCCTGGGCCCTGAACCTATATCACCAGGTTTACAGTAAGACCTCTACCACTGAGCAATCTTGCCGGTCCCCATTACATACACGCATGGAGGCAAAATATCCATACTTACCAAATAATAAAATAAATGAACCTAAAATTTTTGAAAATACAAATATGAATTAAATATCTACAAAATTTATTAGCAAAGTAATAAATGTGAAAATTTTTACCCAGGACACCCAGACGAATCAAATGAGACTATGAGGCCTGCTGCATTATATGAGAACATGGAGTTTTTGATGATACAGTACAGTAATGCTGTGAAACTTTTTTCCCATGCCTGCTGGGAATGCACCACCCACATCTGGAAATAAGAGGCAGACCTGAGCATCAGTGCAAGGTTGAATAAATGAGGCTGGTGTTGAATAATATAAAAGAGAAGACAGGACAGGTCTGAGAACGCTAAGAATTAGAATGAAGGGTATTTGCTTCCATAACAATGTGGCATTTAAGGGGCTGAATTTGGAAAATGTTATCTTTCTTCCTACTCATTTTGTTTCCACAACTTAATATAACTTCTACAACTTAATATAAATTCATCATAATTGAGTTTGTAGATAAAACTGTTATTGTTCCTAGCCATTTTCTTGCCACATGGCCATTACATTAAAAAGAAATGAACAAAAGATCTTATAAGAATAATGGGCTGATATGCCTAGGCTGATTTCTCAGTCACACAGATCACACAGGCACAAGAATCTGACCTCAGTCCCTAGTGCCCATGAATGTGCTGGGAGTAGAAGTGTGTGAGTATCACTTCAGGAAAATAGAGATAAGAAGACCAAGGCTGGCTAGCCAGTCCAGCTGGACCACTGAGTCCTAGGTTCAGAGACCCTGTTTCAACAAGACAGAAGGTGCTGAGGAGGAATGACACCTGAGGTTCTCCTCTGGTCTTCACATTCACATACATGCATGTGCTGCACATGTGCCTAAATGGATAAACACACACACACACACACACACACACACACACACACACACACACGAGAGAGAGAGAGAGAGAGAGAGAGAGAGAGAGAGAGAGAGAAAGTCATAAAATGCATTATTAATTAGCACATGAAGATATTTAAAACATTAAATGGATCCAAAAAATGCTTTCTTACAAAAAAGTTAAACAAGCCTGTTTGTTTATGGCTACAACTTCCAGGATGAAGAGGGAAATACTGCATTCATATGTACTGAAAATGTCAGATCCCATACCAGAGAGTACCACTTGCTCACCAGTGACTTAATGGACCCATTTCTCTGGCTCAGAACAAAGTGCCTTTGTTTCTGGGGCAACAGTTGTTAAATTAGCTCTCCCTAGTTCTCTCTCACTATTTCATCAGCCTCTCAGTGAACTGAAACACCAGAGTTGTTAGGCTTGTAACTTGACACAATCTAGAATTACCTGGGAAGACAACCTCAACTGAGGAATTTACCTAGATCATACTGACATATGGGAGCATCTGGCAGGGATTGTCTTGATAATTAATTAATGTAAGAATGGCCAACCATTATGGGTGACATCATTCCCTAGGAAGGAGTCCTGAACCATATAAGACTGGAAAAAGGCAGATGGGAGCAAGCATGAAACAGCATGTGTGCATTTATTTCTCCCACTTTTGACTCTGAATAGGAGTGAAGAGCAGCTTGAGTTCTACCTTGACTTCCCTGTTAATGCTGGAGTTAAAAGCTGAAAATCCTTTTCTCCCCAGAGTTGCTTTGGGTCCATATTTAATCAAAGCAACAGAACAGCACCTCTTTCCTGACCTTTGCTGCTACCTTCTTCTGCTTTTTGAGTTTTGCTATACCCCAAAATGCTTTTAATAATCAAAATTGGGTTTTTAGCACCATTATAGATATGGATTAAAATCCAGAGGGCACACATTGAAATCTCCATGTTCTCATGTCTCAGAGCAAAGAACTGCACAATGGACACATGGATAGTGATAGATACAATTTATTATGAAAGACAAAGGAACCCCTGAGAATGGAAGTGAGCCACTCAGCTGAAAAGGGCAGAGGCTCTAATTTCCCCCAGCCATGAGCATTTTGGGTCATTTGGGTCACAGCACTCCACCTCTCTAGCATTTGGGATCTCCCGGGATCTTCTCATGCATGATGTTTGGGACATTCATTTCCGGTCTTCCCTCCCTTGGTTTCCTCCATGCATTTATCTTGCTGCCTCTGGGCTCTTTGCTCTCTGCCCTGTTTACCTACCTTAGCTCACATTTCTTTCTGCAGTTATTTTGAATCTCCTTTAAAATCTTTATAAACACAAATAAAAATATTATCCAAGGGCATGATGAAAGGAGACTGTACTCTGACTGAATTACTCTTGACTACTCTTTCTATTCATCTTTACCTCAGTTCCAGAGTGGTCTAAACTTCTGTTCAATCCCCTTTTTGCCAAAAGGAGCTAAGATGATTACTGAAAACCTCTGAATTGAATTCAGAGTTTTCCTCTGAAGAACATGGACTGGCCCACTATTTGATCTTGTAGAAGGCACAAAGCAGCTTCTCATTGGAGAGCTCATTTTGAGATAAAAATAATTCAGACTCAAAACTCAAGGGAATCTGTGGCTATTATGTAGAACTGAATAGTATTATAAAATAAAATTTAAAAAAAGATAGAATATGTTAAAGAATTTGTCAAGTTTTGCTATGTTAAAAAAGAAGATACTACATTTGTTAATTATTTTACTGCTTAAAATAAATCAATAACTATGAAAAATGGGCTACAGATATAAACAGAGAATTCTCAACAGAAGAATCTCAAATGGCTGAAAGACATATAAGGAACTGCTCAACATCCTTAGTCATCAGGGAAATACAAATCAAAACAACTCTGAGATACCATCTTACACCTGTCAAAATGGCTAAGATCAAAAACACTGAAGACAGCTTATGCTGGAGAGGATGTGGAGTAAGGGGAACACTCCTCCAATGTTGGTGGGAGTGCAAACTTGTATAGCAACTTCTCAGAAATTGGGAATCGATCTACCTTAAGACCCAATAATATCACTCTTGGGCATATACCTAAGGCATGCTCAATCATACCACAAGGACACTTGTTCAACTATGTTCATAGCAGCATTGTTTGTAATAGCCAGAACCTGGAAAAAAAACTAGATGCCCCTCAACTGAAGAATGGATAAAGAAAATATGGTACATATACACAGTAAAGTAAAAAACAATGACATCACTGGGAGAGGACGGGAGGAGGGAAAGGGGGATCTTTGGTTTGTAAAATGAATGAAAATAATTTTCTTAGTAAAAAAAGTGACATCAAAAAAAATAATTCAGACTCAAAACTCAAGAAAGCAAATTTTCCCAAAAGCTGCTGTAGTATCCCCACACTATTTACAAATGGGCTATTAAACCCAATAGTCTAAATAACAAAAGAAGAATTAAGGTAGGGTATTATGGATTGATACGGTCTGAACCGGTCTGAAACAGATTGAATCAGTATGAACCAGTATGAACCGTATTAAACCAGATTGAACCAGTCTGAACTGGTCTGAACCGGTATGAACCAGATTGAACTGAACTGAACTGAACTGAACGGGTCTGAACTGCTCTCAAATGGATTGAACCGGTCTGAACCAGATTGAACAGGTCTGAACTGGATTGAACAGGTCTGAACTGGTCTTAACCGGACTGAACCAGTCTGAAATGGTCTGAACCAGACGGAGCCGGTCTGAACTGGTCAGAACCGTCGAAACTGGATTGAATCGGATTGAACTGTTCTGAACCAGATTAAACTGGTCTGAACTGGTCCAAACTGATCTAAACTGAATTGAACTGGTTTGAACCGGATTGAACCAGTCTGAACCGGAAGGCACCAGTCTGAAACGGATTGAATTGGTCTGAACCAGATTGAACCAGATTGAACCAGTCTGAACTGATCTGAACCAGAGTGAACTGGTCTGAGCTGGATATAACCGGATTGAACCAGTCTGGACTGGATTGAACCTGTCTGAACTGGTCTCAACCGGAATGAACTGGTCTGAACAATATAACTGGATTGAGACTGTTTGAACCAGATTGAACTGGTCTGAACTGGTCTGAACCGGATTGAACCAGTCCAAACCAGTCTGAAAACAGTCTGAACCAGTCTAAATTAGATGGAACTGGTCTGAACAGGAATTAACCGGATTGAACAGTAATTAACCAGATTGAACCGGTCTGAGTCAGATCGAACTGGATCGAACCAGTGTTAACCAAATTGAACCAGGTCTGAACCAGATTGAATCAGTCTGAACTGCTCTGAACTGGTGTGAACCAGATTGAACCAGCAGTCAGGCAAAATGTTTAGTCACTCCAGTCAGCATGGTCAGGTAATCTGCATGCAGTGTGATCACCTAATCTATATGCATGCTTGATGTAGCTACATAAGCCTATATATGCATGCGTGAGGTGACGTATAAAAGCAAGCTCCACTTGTTCACCACTCTCTTCTGCACCTCTCTTTTCAGAAGGCCTATCCACATGTTTCCCCTTTTCCTTCCCTAATAAAACTCTTACAGTGGGTTCTGTTTTACCTCATGCTATCTTGTGCCCAGTAAATAATGCCAACAAATAATATACCAAACACCATGTTGCCTGTTACATAGACAGCCACAGCCACTTGTCTTCTCAGAAATGTCTCTAAAGAGGGGGTTACTATGTTCAGTCAGTCAGAGTCAAATCAGGAGTATAAAAAGTGTTATTAGCAATTCATCCTGCCATATTGCAACCTAAGCATAGTCACTATTTTCCAAGCAATGGTCACCCAACATGCAACTTTCTAATTGGCTTATGACCTACCAAAGAAAATTTTAAAACTTTCTTTGAGATCAGCAACTTTTGCTTTTCAATTATTGAGAGGCAAAATGTGAGTAAAATTCAAGAGATCAATCACTAGTGAAGAGAACAAGCAAAGTTCAGAGTTAAGAAGGCAGCTAAAGAAACCCCTAGACTCTTATGGACTGCAGATTCCTGGCCATAAACTATGCCATCACTGCAGATGTTCTCAGCTCTCCAAGACCTCCATCCTGTGTGATGAACTCTTTCTGAGCAACTCAGCAAAAAGTTGGTACATAGTGCGGGTGGGCGGGGCGGCACTCTCCTACAGAAAATGTATCCCAACTCTTCCCCAATCAGAAGCTTATGGAAAAACAGGCATTTTCAATATAAACATTTGCTGGAATAATGGAAAAACACATTGTGGAATGCCACCTTCGTTTGCATGATTCTGAAAAGCAAAATAAGAACAGAAAGTTTCCAGAATGGTATTCTGGCATGCCCCCTTAATAACCCAATCTTGCTTATGAAGAATTATTTACATATATCCTGGTGCCTACAGAGTATGAAAAGAGTGAGGAAGTATTAACAAATATAACCCCATTGGCCAAATATATCCTAATATTGCAATGATGCCTCCATGGATAAATTTAATGTCACTTCTTTCCATCAGATAAATATAATGTAACACATTCAGGCTCATCTTGACTCTGGTGAGTAAGAACTCTGCAAGAGCTTGGCCGTCTTTGAAGAATGGCAGACACCTTGACCAATTAGCATTGTTAAAAATACATCAAATGGAGAGACAGGCAGGTCCGGCGGCAGCAACAGGCAGAGGCAGGTAAGCCTGGCAGCAACAGTGGTGGCCAGCAGGGACATACAGGCCCGGTGGTGGCTGGTAGAGACATACAGGCCTGGCGGCGGCCGGCAGAGACAAGTAAGCCCGGCAGCGGCAGGGGCTGGCAGGGACATACAGGCCCGACGGAGGCCTGCAGAGGTAGACAGGCCCGGCAGCAGTGGCTGACAGGGACATACAGGCCCGGTGGCAGCCGGCCGAAACATACAGGCCTGATGGTGGCCTGCAGAGATATACAGGCCCAGTGGTGGCAACAGGCAGAGGCAGGTAAGCTCGGCGGTGGCAGCGGCTGGCAGGGACATACAGGCCCGGCGGCGGCGGAGACAAGCAGATGCAGGTAGGCCCGTGCCAGAGGTAGACTGGCCTGGCAGAGGCAGGCAGGCCCGGATTGGAGGCAGGCAGGCACAGCAGGCGATGGCCGAAACACAGTCACAATAAAGACCAGAAACAGAGCTATTACCCGCTGAAGAGCCAGTGAAAACAAACTCTTAATCAAAAGCTTGGAACAGGGACGCCTCTAAACCCAACACCCAGGGAAGAAGCTATCTCCATGGGACGGAACCAGAACGAATCTGAACACTCCATCTGAGGCCAACCCAGGGCCCAGCTGCTGATCCTGCGAAACCCAACAACTTGGAGGTGTTGGTGAGACTACCCCACTCAGCTGAAATCCATCCGGGAGAGGATTCAGATCCCTACAGTTTGAAGTCTGAAGAAACAAGATCAGCTGAGCAGTTGACGAATGAACAAAACGTGACCTGGGAACACAGAAGAAGGCGCTGCCCAGCCACCAAACCAGATTACCAGAATCGTAAGTGTATACTTCACCAACTGAGATCAGCTGCTCCTGAAGAAACAGCCCCATAGCACCAATTTAACCAAGAACTCCTACTGAACCAAGACTAAAAATTAGAACAAGAGAGTCACTCAGACACAGATACCACCTGCACCGAGCAGAGGAAGAGATGAATAGACGCCAGTGCAAAAATACAGGCAACAACATAAAGACCTATATGGCAACATCAGAACGTAGTGATTCTATACCTGCAAGATCTGAAATTACCAAGACAGAAGAAACAGAAGAAGTTAACCCTAAAAATGACTTTAAGAAGATGATAGAGGCCCTTAAAGAAGAAATAAAACATTCCCTTAAAGAGGAAATAAAAACTTCCCTTAAAGAGGAAATGAAAAACTCCATTAAAGAGGAAATAAAAACTTCCCTTAAAGAGGAAATGAAAAACTCCATTAAAGAAGAAATGAAAAACTCCCTTAAAGAGGAAATGAAAAACTCCATTAAAGAAGAAATAAAAAACTCCCTTAAAGAAATGGAAGAAAAAACGAACAAAAAATGGGAAGAAATCAAAGAAAGCCAAGAAAAAGCAATTAAACAGATGAAAGAAACATTCCAAGATCTGAAAAATGAATTTGAGACAATAAAGAAAACACATGCTGAGGGAATGATGGAAATAGAAATCCTGACTAAACGAACAGGAACTGCAGAAACAAGCATAACCAACCGATTGCAAGAGATGGAACAGAGAATCTCTGACACTGAAGACACAAAAGAGAAAATAGATTCGTCAGTCAAAGAAAACACTAAAGACAAAAAAGTCGTAACACAAAACGTCCAGGAAATTTGGGACACCATGAAAAGACCAAACCTAAGAATAATTGGGATAGAAAAAGGAGAAGAATACCAACTCAAAGGCACAGAAAATATATTCAACAAAATCATAGAAGAAAACTTATCTAACCTAAAGAAAGAAATACCTATGAAGATACAAGCTGCTTACAGGACACCGATTAGGCTGGATCCAAAACAAATGTCCCCTCACCACATAATAATCAAAACACTAAACACACAGAACAAAGAAAAAAATATTAAGAACCGCAAAGGAAAAAGACCAAGGAATATATAAAGGCAAACCCATCAGAATAACACCAGACTTCTCAATTGAGACTATGAAAGCTAGAAGATCATGGACAAATCTTATACAGACACTAAAAGAGCACGGATGCCAACCCAGACTATTATACCCAGCAAAACTCTCAATCACCATAGGCAAAGTAAACAAAATATTCCAGGATAAAACCAGATTTAATCAATATCTGTCTACAAACTCAGGCCTACAGAAAGCACTAGAAGGGAAAATCCAACCCAAAGAAGCTAAACACATCCATGAAAAATCAAGCAGTAGATAATCCCACACCAATTTACATCAAAGAAGGACAACACAACACAACCACAAAAAAATAACAGGAATTAACAATCACTGGTCATTAATATCCATCAATATCAATGGTCTCAACTCACCTTTAAAAAGACACAGGCTAACAGAATGGATAAGAAAATTGGACCCATCCATCTGCTACATACAAGAAACACACCTTAACTTCAAAGACAGACACCACCTCCGAGTAAAGGGCTGGGAAAAGGCTTTCCAAGCAAATGGACCTAAGAAACAAGCTGGTGTAGCTATCCTAATATCTAATAAAATAGACTTCAAACTAAAATCAATCAAAAGAGATCAGGATGAACATTACATATTTATCATGGGAAAAATCCACCAAGATGAAGTCTCGATTCTAAACATTTATGCTCCAAATACAAAAGCACCCATATTCATAAAAGAAACACTACTAAAGTTTAAAACGCACATCAAATCCCACACATAGTGGGAGATTTTAACACACCACTCTCACCAAAAGACAGATCTACCAGACTGAAACTTAACAAAGAAATAAAGGACCTAACAGATGTTATGACTCAAGTGGACTTAATAGATATCTACAGAACATTCTATCCTAACACAAAAGAATATACCTTCTTCTCAGCACCCCATGGAACCTTCTCAAAAACTGACCACATGCTTGGCCACAAAACAAATCTCAACAGATTCAAAAAAATTGGAATAACCTCCTGTATCTTATCAGACCACCATGCCTTAAAGTTAGACCTCAACAACAACAAAAATTATAGAAAACCCACAAACTCATGGAAACTGAATAATGCTCACCTGAAACATCAATGGGGCAGGGAAGAAATAAAGAAAGAAATTAAAGATTTCCTAGAATTCAATGAAAATGAAAGTACAACATACCCAAACTTATGGGACACTATGAAAGCAGTGCTAAGAGGAAAATTCATAGCTCTAAATGCACACATAAAGAAGATGGAGCAATCCCATACCAATGAATTAACATCACAACTGAAAGCTCTAGAACAAAAAGAAACAAACTCACCCAGGAGAAATAGATGCCAGGAAATAATCAAATTGGGGCTGAAATCAACAAAATAGAAAAGAGAACAATACAAAAAAATTAATGAAACAAAGAGTTGTTTCTTTGAAAAAATCAACAAGATAGACAAAACCCTAGCTAAATTAACCAAAAGGCAAAGAGAGAGCACCCAAATTAACAAAATCAGAAATGAAAAGGGAGACATAACAACAGACAATGAGGAAATCCAGAGAATCATCAGATCATACTTCAAAAACCTGTACTCCACAAAAATGGAAAACCAGAAAGAAATGGACAATTTTCTGGATAAACACCACATACCAAAATTAAATCAAGACCGGATAAACCATTTAAATAGACCAATAAGCCCTAAAGAAATAGAAACAGTCATTAAAAGTCTCCCAACCAAAAAAAGCCCAGGATCAGATGGTTTCAGTGCAGAATTCTACCAGACTTTCAAAGAAGAACTAATACCAATACTCTTCAAAGTGTTCCATACAATAGAAACAGAAGGAACACTACCAAACTCTTTTTTATGAAGCTACAATTACCCTGATACCCAAACCACACAAAGATGCAACAAAGAAAGAGAACTACAGGCCAATCTCCCTCATGAACATTGATGCAAAAATACTCAACAAAATATTGGCAAACCGAATCCAAGAATACATCAAAACAATTATCCATCACGACCAAGTAGGATTCATCCCAGGGATTCAAGGATGGTTCAACATATGAAAATCAGTCAATGTAATACATCATATAAACAAACTGAAAGAAAAAAACCACATGATCATCTCCTTAGATGCTGAAAAAGCCTTTGACAAAATCCAACACCCCTTCATGATAAAGGTCTTAGAAAGATCAGGAATAAAAGGAACATTTCTAAACATAATAAAAGCAATTTATAGCAAGCCAACAGCAAACATCAAATTAAACAGAGAGAAACTCAAAGCGATACCACTAAATTCAGGAACAAGACAAGGCTGTCCACTCTCCCCATATTTATTCAATATAGTACTAGAAGTTCTAGCTAGAGCAATAAGACAACAAAAGGCGATCAAAGGGATACAAATTGGCAAGGAAGAAGTCAAACTTTCACTATTTGCAGATGATATGATAGTATACATAAGTGACCCCAAAAACTCTTCCAGGGAACTCCTACAGCTGATAAACTCCTTCAGTAAAGTGGCAGGATACAAGATCAACTCAAAAAAATCAGTAGCCCTCCTATACACAAATGATAAAAGGGCTAAGAAAGAAGTCAGAGAAACATCACCCTTTACAATAGCCACAAATATTATAAAATACCTTGGGATAACACTAACTAAACAAGTGAAGGACCTTTTTGATAAGAACTTTAAATCTCTAAAGAAAGAAATTGAAGAAGATATCAGAAAATGGAAGGATCTCCCATGCTCATGGATAGGTATTATTAACATAGTAAAAATGGCAATCTTGCCTTGTTCCTGGGACTTATACAGGGACGCTTGGCTCAATCTGGGAGGAGGGGACTGGACCTGCCTGGACTGAGTCTATCAGTTGGATCTCAGTCCTCAGGGGTGGCCTTGATCTGGAGGTGGTGGGAATGGGGGGTGGGCTGGGGGGGAGAGGAGGGGGGCAGGAAGGGGGAGAACAAGGAAATTTGTGGCTGTTATATAGAACTGAATAGTATTGTAAAATAAAATTTTAAAAAAATGACAATCTTACCAAAAGCAATCTACAGATTCAATGCAATCCCCATCAAAATCCCAACACAATTCTTCACAGACTTGGAAAGAAAAATACTCAACTTCATATGGAAAAACAAAAGACCCAGGATAGCTAAAAAAAAATCCTATACGATAAAGCAACCTTTGGAGGCATCACCATCCCTGACCTCAAACTCTACTATAGAGCTACAGTAATAAAAACAGCTTGGTACTGGTATAAAAGCCGACATCCGGACCAATGGAATTGAATTGAAGTCCCTGACATTAATCTATGCATATATGAACACCTGGTTTTTGACAAAGGAGCCAAAACTATACAATGGAAAAAAAAGAAAGTATCTTCAACAAATGGTGCTAGCATAACTGGATCTCAATACAAAACAATGAAAGCATGAAATTTGCAGGCAAATGGATGGAACTAGAAAAAAGCATCCTGAGTGAGGTAACCCAAACCCAGAAATACAGTCATGGTATGTACTCACTCATAGGTGGATTCTAGATATAAAATAAAGAACAATTAGACCACAACCCATAGAACCCTGGAGGCTATATATATAGCATGGAGGTCCCTAGGATGACTGTGGCTTATAATAAATTTCGGTTTTACTCCATTATTGAAAAAAAAAAAAAGCCAAACGAATGGAAACACATGAACTATGAACCAAAGGCTGAGGGGCTCCCAGCTGGATCAGGCCCTCTGAATAAGTGAGACCGTTGATTGGCTTGATCTGTTTGGGAGGCAACTAGGCAGTGGGACCAAGTCCTGTGCTCATTGCATGAGTTGGCTGTTTGAAACCTGGAGCTTATGCAGGGACGCTTGGCTCAGTCTAGGAGGAGGGGACTGGACCTGCCTGGACTGAGTCTACCAGGTTGATCGCAGTCCTCAAGGGAGGCTTTGCCCTGGAGGAGGTGGGAATGGCGAGTGGCCTGGGGATAAGGGGAGGGAGTGGGAGGGGGGAGAACAGGGGAACCCATGGCTGATATGTAGAACTGAATGGTATTGTAAAATAAAAGAAAAGAAAAAATACAAAAAAAAAAAAAATACATCAAATGGATGCTTGATCAGATCCAAAGTAGGAGTGAGTAGTAATCTACTGTCCTTGAAATGTCTACTCATTTAAAATGATTTATTATTATTAGTTAATTATGTGTGTGGTGGTATTGTGTTCCCCAAAATATTGTGTACCTTAATAAACTTACCTGGGGTCAGAGAACAGACAAGCCACTAGTTAGTCAGTGATAGCACACGCCTTTAATCCTAGCATTCCAGAGATAGAAATCCCTCTGGATCTCTGTGAGTTCAAGACCACATTGGAAATAGCCAAGCATGGTGACACACACCTTTAATCCCAGAAAGCCAGCATGGACCCCAATAACTCGCCTCGGGTTTGATTTTATTAATAAGAACTTTTAAGGTTCCTGCAACATATGTGTATGTGTCTGCTTGTGGTTATGTATACATACATAAGTGTAGTTGCTAGCAGAGACTAGAAGAGACTGCTGGATACTTTGGAGCTGGGGTTATATATAGGTAATTGTGAGCCCCTCTAATATGGGTGCTGGGAACTGAGCCTGGATGCCTTGTAAGAACAAGTCACCATGCTCTTAACTGCTAAACCATCTCTCCATTCCTAAATATGCATTCTTAATCTTTGTCTAGAACTCTTCTAGAGATGCTAGAGGCTGCTTTGTGGCAGCATTCCCACTGGGCTACACCTGACCTGACTCTGAAGTGTTAGCACCTTGCCCTTATCCATCTTTTGTTTAGCAGACATCTTTTGTTTCTCTTGTAGCCCTATGTAAATCTTGTCTGAGAGTCTCCCAAGGATACAAAGCCTATGCAAAAGACTTGGTTCAGGAAACCCAGAAAACTGTGGTACCTGATGATTCAAGGAATTAGCAATTGGCATTGTATTTTTGGGAGCTTCTTTCAGGTTGTTTTGAACTTATGGAAATCAACCGGCTAAAGTGTAAATATTAAGAAAAGTAAAGCCCACCTGGGCAAAGGGAAAGTGCTTCAGTCCTGAGAGGCTGGATTCCCTTGCAGCCTCCAAAGGCTAGATTCATTCTTAAGGTGCCTATGAGTTTTCATTTAACAGATCCATGTGAACTCACACACCTGAGCCTTGACACTGCTTGGTAAAGAATCAGAAAGGCTGGCCTGTGGCAGTAGCTCTTGTCTTTCTCTGAGAAGGAAACCTTCTAGCAGATCACATTTGAGCCCTTCCCCCAACCCACAGAAGGCAGGTTAGGGATAACCTGAGCATGATAACCCCAGAGGACTATCAAAATGTTTTTCCAGCTATGTTGTAACTGTCATGAACAAGATCTCTGACATTCACATTTCACAATTATCTTGTCTGCTGCCCTCAGGATGCCTTATGGCTCCATAAGCCACTGGTTTCAATACTCAGGACAAAAAAGATTTGTCTGTTTGGAGTCTGCAAGAGATGCTCAGCTTTCTCAGGGCCTTGGTCAATCTCAACCACTCCATGAAATAACCTTTCCCTTCACCAGTAGGCAACATAGAAATTGCTCAGAGTTATTGTTTAATCAAAGAGTAGCAGATTAACTAAACACCGAACTCAACAGGGAATTTTCACAATCAACTTAGAATTTAAAATTTTTTATTTTTAGTTTCAAGAACATGATGCCTATGTCGAGCAGAATCTCACTAAAGACTTGTAGACTTACTGATTTAACTTATTTAGGGTTTTAAAAAGAAGCATTAAGAATTAGGCATACAAATGCTTTAAACATGCATAAATAAACATCTTCTGTTCATAGAAAAGTTAAAATATAGGTTCTAGAAAATAGGATGTATCGTTTGCGAAGAGTTTACACAAATAAATGCACTTTATAGAAATACATCTCAAATATATCAGTGCAATCAGAGACAGCAGTGTAGATACTAAAGAAGAACAAATATGAAGGCCAGTGTTTCCCACACCCTAACCTATCATGCACTGTTATTACTGGGGAGCACGATTTATCTCAAATTAAAGAGTGATAACAAAATTATTGTTGTTGTCTTTACACTAGTCTTTATCCACAAAACATACATCAGAGTCCATTGACAAATAGACAAGTAATTTTTTTCAGGGAATCATGATTTCTCAGTATTTACAGAGAATTGACGAGAAAAAATGGTTCATTACGAGAGAACACAAACTATTCAATAAAAGCACCTGCAGGAAAATAACTGGAGTATAATCTTCCAGGCTGAAAGCATCATTTGGAAGAAAATGTGTATCCAGCTTGCCATGGTTTGAAGAAGAAAAAAGCATACCCAAGAGGCCAAGATGGTTAATTTCTCCAAGTTCCTTTATTTATAAAACTACTGTCTTTGCATGCATACTTCTTTTTTAAATTTAATTCTATTTTTTGCCAAGTGTCATTTATTGAAGGAGGGAGGAGGTCGCTATTGATGTTTTACAATCTTGTATCTAAGCTGTTAATGCCCATAATGCAGGATACACAGACAAGGAACTTTCCTTAAGTATTCAGGAGGGTGGAACCTGGCAGGGAATTAGCATAGGGAGGATATCAAGGTCAAGGTCACCAAGCAAGGCAACAGTTATCCAAAACGGGGGCCAGGGCCCTACAGGTCCCCCTTTTACTAGAAAATGAGCTTCTGAATTAAGTTGTGTGGGACATCAGCAGGTCACCTTATCCGTCATGGAGATGCCTGCCCAGGCCACACAGGCGCTCTGTCTTAGGTTAGTGAGCACCCCACCCCCATCCCCACATTGCCCATCTCTAAATACTCATTATCATACAGGCTCAATCGTGTGTGAGCTGCAGAGTTAGCAGATCTCAAAGTGGCACTGGTTTGCAATCTGTGTGTTTGACATAGAAAAGACCAACAGAAGTCCTAACCCACCCATAGCCAATAGGCTAGAATTGGAGTCCTTGTAAGATGGTATCCCAAAAGCAAATGGATCTTGAGTTTATAAATTTATAATTTTCAAAGCCAATTGAATTTTTTTGTTTTTGTTTTTTTTTAGAAATAGCATTTTGTAGATGTACCCAACCGTCTTATTAAATAAGAAACACAGAAACAATGTAAAAGAGAAAGCCGAGAAGTCAGAGCTCAGAGCTAAAATCTCACCCTTCCTCCTGCTGTCCCAGCTTCGCGAAAAGAGACCTACTTCCTGTCGGTTCGTTTTTTTAAAGTATGTTGTTCTGCCTTCTCATTGGTTGTAAACCCAAACACATGACTGCCTCGTCACTGTCTGAATGTACAGCCCCCTAGGTCTTAAAGGCATATGTCTCCAATGCTGGCTGTATCCCTGAACACACAGAGATCTTATGGGATTAAAGGCGTGTGCCACCACCGCCACACTCTTGCTATGGCTCTAATAGCTCTGACCCTGAACACACAGATATCTATGGGATTAAAGGTGTGTGCCACCACCGCCACACTCTTGCTATGGCTCTAATAGCTCTGACTCCCAGACAACTTTATTTATTAACATACAATCAAAATAATAATTCAGTACAATTAGATTATCACCACATTTCCCCTTTTCTATTTTAATAAAAAGAAAAAGAAAGCAAAAGATTATAACAAAAGAAAAACTATATACAAAAGTACAATAACTATATACAATATATACAAGTAATAAATACCTAAACAGGTATTTGACAAATCAGAGAAAATAATTCCATTATCTATCCTATTTTGGTAATTCCAAGATGTATCTAATGTACTTTCTATCCTAATTAATGTTCAACTATAACTAACTAATCTTCAACCATAACTAACTAATCTTCAACTCCCTCAGAGACCCAAGAAGGGAATAATATTAGCTAACAGAAATAAAAACAGGAAGTGCATGCAAGCAACTTCCAAAAAATTTTGTGAGTTGACAGAAACAGCCAGCTGCCTGGGCAGTCACCTGAGGTTTCTCTGCAGTGTTGGGGCATCATCTTCAGCCTATAGGCTTAGTGTATCTGACAGACTCATTTGTGAAGTAGGATGTACACAAGGTCAACAGTTCAACCTCACATTGGGTGAGAGCAGTCCACGTACCAGAAACACCTGAATTCCACTAGTGTCCTGTCATGATTCAGGATTTTAAATTCTGGAAATTGTTGACAGTTTTTTAATTCAGCTGTCCATTCTTCTTGGCTGTGTATATATGGCTTCATCTCAGCATCCCCTTCTTCTCCACATCCCTCTATTAAATGCCAGTCTACTTTTGAGAGGCATGAGCTTTCAGCTGCTGTTCCATTGTACAACAGAATCCATCGGCCCTCTGCCTGTTAAGCTGCCTTCGAAGAAAAGGGCACCGTACCTTTTCCGGATGCGAAGGCCACTTCAGGGATGGGGCCATATTGTCCTGGCCTCAGAAGATGCCTTTTGATAAAGCCATAACCACACTTGTTTTGGCAAGAATCAGTAGTCCCTTGTTTCGTGATCTGTCTGTCCATTTTGTCCTGTTGATTCGAGGATACTTTGTTGTCCAGTGGCTAGCTTTTGCCAGAATGAAAGTTGACTCCATATGCAATTTCTTCAATGCCCATATTTTCTCTAAAGTAGATTGGTACTGCCAGGAGCCGACATGTCTCAAAAAAGAAAAATTTTCTAAGTTATTAAAACATTTTAAATGCCATATTCTGTAGATCTCTGAAGGGTTTGAAGATGACCTGTCTAAAACATCTCTGCTCAATTTTTAAAACATATCTAATATGACTACAAGTTCTATGATAATGTCTAACTACTAGCTTTCATTTCTTTATATCCTAATAGTTGATAATAATAACATTCAAGGATCAGAAATTTGCATTACATTGTTAAATGGATGGAATAAATACAATTAGAAATATACATATAGCATTTTCTAACAATATCAGTTTCAAATTTGTGTACAATATAAAACAATTCAATCCAATGTAAAGTATTTAAAACTAGTAATTGTCTTTCTCTTTTCTTTCTTTTTTCTTGTTTTTTCTTTCTCTGTTTCTTTCTTTCTTTCTTTCTTTCTTTCTTTCTTTCTTTCTTTCTTTCTTTCTTTCTTTCTTTCTTTCTTTTTTTTTTTTTAAACAAGAACCTTAAATCTAATCTCCTTTGCTTAGCCTTTTTCCTAACCCTTGACAATAACTTGTAACCAACCCCCCTAAATACTGAAAATTATCCCAGACCCAAAACCCATTAAAAAGACCAAAAAACCACCCGCCCCACACCACCTCTTTGGGAATGTGGGCGTCGTATTCTTAAAATTGCTTCCTGCTGGGTATGGGCGAAGTTTTCTTTATCCTGAAAGAAAAATTTTAGGTTAATTGTCAAATTCTAGGAGAGGTAACTATATCCTTCATTATCCAGTCTGTGTATAATGCCAAGGTTTAGGGTTTATCTCAAGTCCTTATTCAAGTAGTCTTTGAGACTGGATCATCTCAGCTAGTCATCTCAAATTTGCTCTGAGCATCTTATAGTTCAAAGCTAATCTATGGATGATGTTTGTCAGCTTAATGATATTATTATTGTCCACGTGGAATTGTTGTTGTTGTGGGGCCCCATCTTCTTTCTGGAGACTTCAGTTGATGTTAGGCCTGGCCATGATTTCCTGCAGAAAACTGATAAGAGTCTCGAACACAAAAACATATATATGCAGCTAGCCTTTTTTCTAGAATTAGTTAGTACTCTATGTGACCATACATATCTTAACAAAGTTTAAAATGTATATATATATATATATTGATCTTGTAAATTTTGATATAAAATTTATACTTTGAGAAAAGTTTAAAGAATCAGAATAGAATCAAAGAGTTGAGATTAGTAATAGAATAGTCCCTTAATTAATTTTGCTTTTGTCCTGTACCATAGCAGAAGATGGCTCTTATTCTGGCATGATACAGGGAGTTTGCATTTTCCTTTTAACAACATGCTTGAGTTTGAAGAAGGAGAGAGCCATTCTCCAACTCCAAAGTCAGCTTTAAATTTTAATTGAACTGGGACTATTAGAAAACCAATAGTGTTAAATCTTTAGAGAAAAGCAGAAACAAACATTTAGGAAGACATAAAATTTTTTTAGATAATATATACCCATACACCGTTTCACTCTGTTTCTTGGGATAGATGATTTGTCACTTTTCTTCAGTTGTCTCATTTGTCCAGTGTTCTTCAGATTCCTTAACCTTCATTCTCCTAAAAGACAAAAACAAAAACCTTTCCCCAAGACTAATTTTGGGGATGTTCCTTTTTGGCAAGTTATTATCTGATGAAATGAAAAGGCATGTTTTATTGATACAAGTTAGCTTAAATTGGATGTTCATGCTGGTTGATGAACTATCACCTCCTCTAATTAAGAGGTCTCTCTTGTTCAAATCGAACCTTTATCAATTTTGATGGTACCCACAGCTTATCTTCTCCTGTAGAAACAAAAGCAAAACCACGTCCCCAATGTAATACATACCCTGGTTTCCATTCTGAGGTCAGCACATCCTTAAAGTATATAGGCTGATTTAATTCTGTAGTTTTTTCTATTATCCAATGTCTCTCTGCAGCTGTTGTTCCTTTCTCATTGGCATTCAGAAAATTCAAAGTTAGAAGAGCATTATGCAGTCTATTTCTGGGGGTTTTTGTTACCCATTTCTGTTTATTTAGCATATCCTTTAGAGTTCTGTTTGATCTTTCTATAACTGCTTGACCTGTAGGATTGTGTGGTATGCCTGTAATATGCTTTATATTGTAATAAGCAAAAAACTGTTTCATTTTAACAGAGACATATGATGGAGCATTGTCAGTTTTGATTTGTGCAGGTATACCCATGATGGCCATAACTTCTAGCAAATGAGTGATTACAGAATCAGCTTTTTCAGAACTCAAAGCAGTTGCCCATTGAAATCCTGAATAAGTATCGATAGTATGGTGTACATATTTCAATTTTCCAAATTCTGCAAAGTGAAACACGTCCATCTGCCAGATTTCATTTCTCTGAGTACCCTTTGGGTTACATCCTGCTGGTAATGGCGTCTGATTGTAGAAGGAACAAGTAGGACATTTCTTTACTATTTCTTTGGCTTGTTGCCAGGTTATGGAAAAATCCTTTTTTAAACCTTTACTATTAACGTGATGTTTTTTATGAAATTCTGAGGCCTCCAGCACATTTCCTATCAATAATTTATCAATTTCATCATTGCCTTGTGCTAGAGGGCCTGGCAGACCAGTATGGGATCGAATGTGAGTTATATATAAAGGATGATTCCTTTTCCTGATTGTATCTTGTAATTGAATAAATAGTGAAGTTAATTCTGAAGCATCAGGGATAAATTCTGCAGTCTCAATATGTAACACCACTCTTTCAGCATACTGAGAGTCAGTTACTATGTTGAGAGGTTCTGAAAAATCCATTAATACCAACAGAATAGCATACAATTCTGATTTTTGAACTGAATTATACGGACTTTGAACCACTTTACTTAAATTTTCTGATTTGTAACCTGCCTTTCCTTCTTTGTTGGCATCTGTATAAAATGTACGAACTCCAGATATGGGTTTTTGCCGTAAAATTCGAGGCAAGATCCATTCAGCTCTCTTTATAAGATCAATTCTATTGCTTTTGGGATATTTGCTGTTAATTTCTCCCAAAAAATTACTGCAAGCTCTTTGCCAAGGTTCACTTTCTGCCCATAATTTTTCAATGTCCTCCTTAGTTAATGGTACGACAATTTCTGCTGGGTCTATGCCTGCTAATTGACGAAGTCTCATTTTTCCTTTGTAAATCAAGTCAGAGATTTTTTCCACATAAGTTTTTAATTTTTTATTTGGTTTATTTGGTAAAAATATCCATTCCAATATAATATCTTCCCTCTGCATTAATATTCCAGTAGGAGAACGCCTAGAAGGTAAGATAACCAAAATGCAATCCAGCTTTGGATCAATACGATTCACGTGTCCTTCATGCACTTTCTTTTCTACCAAGGCTAATTCTTTCTCAGCTTCAGGTGATAATTCTCTTGGACTATTTAAGTCCTTGTCACCTTCTAAGGTTTTGAACAAATTAGTTAGTTCATCATTTTTTACCCCAACAATAGTTCGTAGATGAGAAATATCTCCAAATAATCTTTGAAAGTCATTAAGAGTCTGTAGTCTATCTCTCCGAATTTGCACCTTTTGGGGTCTAATTTTTTGTAGCTCTATTTTATATCCTAAATAATTAATAGAATCTCCTCTTTGTATCTTTTCAGGAGCAATTTGTAATCCCCAGCGAGGCAAAATTTTCTTTACTTCTTCAAACATTATTTCTAAAGTATCTGCATTTGAGTCAGCTAGTAAAATGTCGTCCATATAATGATAAATTATAGATTTAGGAAATTTTTTACGTATCACTTCCAATGGCTGTTGTACAAAATATTGGCACAGAGTTGGGCTATTCAACATTCCCTGTGGGAGGACCCTCCATTGAAATCTTTTAACCGGTTGAGAATTATTATAAGTAGGCACTGTAAAAGCAAATCTTTCTCTGTCTTTTTCTTGTAAGGGTATTGAAAAGAAACAGTCTTTTAAATCAATAACTATGAGAGGCCATCCTTTTGGTAACAGAGTAGGCAAAGGCATCCCAGATTGTAGAGAACCCATTGGCTGAATTACTTTGTTAATTGCCCTAAGGTCTGTTACCATTCTCCATTTACCAGATTTCTTTTTAATAACAAATACAGGAGAATTCCAAGGGCTGGTTGATTCTTCAATATGCTGAGCATTTAACTGTTCTTCTACCAGCTCTTCTAAAGCTTGGAGTTTCTCTGTTGTTAAAGGCCATTGCTGGACCCATACAGGCTTGTCTGTTAACCATTTTAAAGGTAGAGCTGTTGGTGTCTTTGGAAGATCATCAGTTATTGTGCCCTGTTCTTGTATAATATGGATGGCTGGTGACCACTCATTAGAACAATATCTTCTAATATTTCTCTCAGTAACATGTGCTAGTTTATGATTTGTTTCTGAGATTGGAGGGATGTTAATCTGAGTATTCCATTGTTGCAACAAGTCTCGACCCCACAGGTTCATAGTTATGTTAGCCACATATGGTTTTAATTTTCCTCTCTGTCCTTCTGGACCTATACATTCGAGCCATCTTGCACTCTGTTTCACCTGAGATAATGTCCCAATTCCTAACAGTTGAACGTTTACCTCCTGAAGAGGCCAAGTTGGATGCCAAAATTCTGGTGCAATTATGGTAACGTCCGCACCTGTGTCTACCAGACCAGACAACAAAACACCATTTATTTTTATTGTTAATTTTGGTCTTTGTTCATTAATAGAAGTTTGCCAAAAAATTTTCTTTATGTTTTCTCCTGAATTTTCTATTCTCTCTGTTTCATCATCCTGACCAGCATGATTTATTCCAATAGGCATTTGGTTATTTAATCGCTCTCCAGAGCAGGCATTTCCTCTATGGCTGCCGGAAAGGTTTGAACTGGATTTGCACTGGGGGCCTGCCTGAGGCCCCTCTGGGAGTTTCCCGAAGACTGAGGCAAAGGATTACCCTGTCTGTCCTTTGTTGATCTACATTCGTTGGTCCAGTGTTTTCCCTTACCACACCTTCTGCATACTCCAGAAGGAAGGGGCATTCTGTTGCCATTGTTCCTTGAAGAAACATTGTTTCTGGAAATGACCTGTCTACAGTCCCTTTTCAAATGTCCTTGCTTTCCACATCCAAAACATCTAACACTCCTCAAACCTTTTGAAATTACTTCTCCTACCCATGTATCATCATGCTCATCAGCTTCAACATTAATTGTTTCTCTAATCCAATCTTCCATAGGTGCAGATCTTGCCCTTAATGGCCTGATTATTCTTTTGCATGCTGCATTCGCATTCTCAAAGGCCAAAGATTCAATTATTGCCTTACCAGCTTCTGAATCCGAGACCGTTCTCTTTACTGCTGAAGCCAGTCTTTGTAAAAAATCTGTAAAAGACTCTTTTGGGCCTTGCTTCACCTTTGTAAATGACTCAGATTTTTTTCCTGGTTCCTCAACTTTGTCCCATGCATTCAAGGCTGCCGTTCGACATAAAATTAGGGTTTGGACATCATATAAACATTGTGCTTGTGCTGAAGCATATTGGCCTTCGCCCATAAGCTGATCCTGGCAAACTTGTACTCCTTTATCCCTCCATTGTTTTTCTATGTTTTTAGCCTCCTCCTTAAACCAAGTCAGAAATTGAAGTCTCTGGCTGGGTTCCAGAACACCTTGTGCGAGGTCCCGCCAGTCCTGTGGTACTATCCTATTATATGTTGACCAAGTGTTTAACATTTGCTTTACATATGGGGAATGCATGCCATAAGATACTATTGCCTCCTTAAACCTTTTTAAATCCAACATTTCAATTGGAGCCCAAGTATTTTGTGGAGCCATTTGATCAGGCATCTGCTGTACGGTTACAGGATAAATTAAGGGTGACTGTGTGAAAACAGGCTTTCTTTCTGCAACCTTATGATCCCGACTTGAAACAACTTCACTGTTAATTTCTTCTGTCTGAATTTTTACAGGTTTAACAAGTTCTTCTAAAGCTGTTATCCTGGCACTTAAATTGACTATCTTTTTAAATATTAAAATGTGGATTATTATAGTGATAAGCTGCATAATTCCACCAATACTAATATTATATAGTTGTTCCATTGCCAGACTGCCTAAAATTTCGAACAAAAACCAATTTTCTTCCAATGTACACATAAAACCCATTTGTTTTTTAATGTGGAAAAAAATTCTCTTTTAGATAGTTTCCTTTAAAATATCTGATATATTATGACTTACCAAATCTGCGTAGAACAGTAGAAATCCAAGGGGATTTTCAAAGCAGCCACCTAGTGTCCCAGGTGTAAATCCAGAGAGAGAGAGAGAGAGAGAGAGAGAGAGAGAGAGAGAGAGAGAGAGAGAGAGAGAAAAGAGAGAACGCACAAGAAAGCATAGCCGGCTAAAGCTTAAATGCAGCCACGTGTTCCCTCTTGTGCCGAGTCAAGGCTTGGGTCTGGCTTCCTTAAGCTCCGACCACGTGCGTTGGCTTTACAGGCAGGGCCCTGTTCGGCAGGGCAGGTCTGAGTTGTTTGTAGCACCGGCTTTAGGCCAGCTGCTCACAGACCTAGGCCCGGGCTAGAAGTTGCTACCCGGACTAGGACGCCGGCAGCTCGGACTAAGAAGCCGATCGCCGTCGGCCGCCGTGTGCCGCCGCTGCCGCCGCTGCCGCCGCCGCCGCCGCCGCCGCCGCCGTCGCCGCCGCCGCCGCAGCGGGCCGCCTGCCGCCCTTGCGGGAAAGCGGACCTGCCGCCAAGCCAAGCAGTTTTTAATGGATTCTTGTCACGTTGGGCGCCAGATGTAGATGTACCCAACCGTCTTATTAAATAAGAAACACAGAAACAATGTAAAAGAGAAAGCCGAGAAGTCAGAGCTCAGAGCTAAAATCTCACCCTTCCTCCTGCTGTCCCAGCTTCGCGAAAAGAGACCTACTTCCTGTCGGTTCGTTTTTTTAAAGTATGTTGTTCTGCCTTCTCATTGGTTGTAAACCCAAACACATGACTGCCTCGTCACTGTCTGAATGTACAGCCCCCTAGGTCTTAAAGGCATATGTCTCCAATGCTGGCTGTATCCCTGAACACACAGAGATCTTATGGGATTAAAGGCGTGTGCCACCACCGCCACACTCTTGCTATGGCTCTAATAGCTCTGACCCTGAACACACAGATATCTATGGGATTAAAGGTGTGTGCCACCACCGCCACACTCTTGCTATGGCTCTAATAGCTCTGACTCCCAGACAACTTTATTTATTAACATACAATCAAAATAATAATTCAGTACAATTAGATTATCACCACAGCATTTCTCTGTGTAGTCCTGGATGTCCTGGAACTCGCTCTGTAGACCAAGCTGTCATGGAACTCACAGAGATCTGTCTGACTCTGCTTCCTGAGTGCTGGAATTAAAGGTGTACACCACCACCATTCAGCAATATGCATACATTTTTAAGAGAGCATTTCATTTGTTTTGTTTAAGATAATACAAGGAATGGCAATTAGGAAATAAGACATCATAGAGAACGCAGAAACACACACATATAAGTGTTTATATGTCTCCCCTACTCACTCACTCTCCCCAACTCTATCTGTCTGTCTGTCTGTCTGTCTGTCCGTCCATCCATCCATCTATCTATCATCTATCTATCTATCTATCTATCTATCTATCTATCTATCTATCTATCTATCTATCTATCTTTCTATCTACTATATGGTGATTGATGATAAAATGGCCTTAAACAACAGTATAGCAATGAGTCTGTTATGGGCCCTGCTCCTCGCCTGGGCAGCACAGTAGAGCTGACCCTGTTGGCTATGGCGTGGCTGTGAAAGTTTCGGGTGATTGGCCATACCCACCTCATCTGCTATGTGGTAGTGAGGACAAGGGAAAGATACCCTCCCCCCTTGTCCCTGCCACCTGTGGTGGGTGAGGGAGCAGAATTTCCCCCTTACCAGCTGAGGCACTTGTGAAAGTGGGCCCTGTACCTGAGCAGCACAGCAGAGCTTACCCTAATGACAGGGGTAAGGGTGAACCCTCCATGAGAACGTGAGTGTGGGAGTTCTGCCCCCATCCCTCATCTGCCATATGGTAGTGTGTGTGGGAGAGAGAGTTTCCCCCGCTTCCTGCCCCCTTGCCGCCTGTGATGGATGGGAGAACTGACTCTGAGGCCATAAGAGCAGGAGAGCTGTCCTTGTTCCACATCAGCCTAAGCTGAGAGTAGCTCCTGTACCTCCTCTGGGCAACACAGTAGAGCTGGCCCTGGTGGTACAGGTGTGGGAGAGCCAGCCCTGAGGGCAGGAAAGCAGGAGAACTAGCCAAAGCCTTGCTTTATCACTGCAAGGGGTGAAGCAGCCAGGCCAACACTGCAGAGCTCACCCTGGTGGTGAGGGCAAGGGAGAGCTGGAGGGCTGACCATGCAGCTACCCAGGCCCAGAACCAGGGTTATAAGTTGGCTCACCACACCACCCACTCCATCTATGATCTGCTGGAGCACGTGAAGGGGCTGGTCCTGCAGGTACAAAGCTACAAGATCTCCACCACACAGGGCAACAACAGGATATTCAACAGGAGCCCCAATGAGGAGCCAGTATTGATAGTGTAGTCGAAATCTTTGTAATAAACACTCCTTCATGATAAAAGTCCTAGAGAGATTAGAGATACAAAGGACCTATCTAAACATAATGAAGGTCATTTATATCAAGCCCACAGGCAACATCAACTTAAATAGGAGAGACACTCAAGGCAATTTCACTAAAACCAAGAACAAGACAAGGTTGTTCACTCTCTCCATAATTATTCAACATGGTGCTTGAAGTTTTAGCTAGAACAGTAAGACTACTCAAGGAGACCAAGGAGGTACAAACTGGAAAAGAAGAAGTCAAAGTATCTTTATTTGGAAATGACATGATAGTATATATAAGTTATCCAAAAAATTTCACTGGGGATCTCCTATAGTTGATAAATACTTCTAGCAAAGTAGCTGCCTGCAAAATCAACTACAAAAACCAGTAGCCTTCTACATGAAAATAAATGGACTACGAAAGAAATCAGTGAAACACTACTTTCAAAATAGCCTCAAACAATATAAAGTATCTTGGGGTAATATTTTTCACAAGCAATTAAAAGACTTGTATGATAAAATTCTCATCTTTGAAGAAAAAATTTCAAGAAGATCTCAGAAGATGGAAAGGTCTCCCATACTCATGGATCAGTAGGATTAACATAGTAAAAATGACCACTACCAAAAAAAAAAACTATGTATAGATTGCATAGATTCAATGCAATCACTAACAAAATTTCAACAAAATTTTTCAGAGACCTTGAATTCTGTACTTTATATGATAAACAATGCGAAACAATAAAAGAACTGCTAGAGGTCTCACCATTCCTGATTTCAAGATATACCACAGAATTATAGTAATGAAAACCAAAGTATTGGCATAAAAACAGACATGTTGATTAACAGAATTGAATTGAATTGAAGATCCAGACATAAATCCACAAACTTATGGACACCTGATTTTTGATAAAGAAGCCAAAAATACACACTGGGAAACAGACAGCATCTTCAACACATGGTGCCAGTCAAACTGAATGTCTGCATGTTGAAGAATGTAGATAGGTCCATTCTTATCACCCTACACAAAACTAAACTCCAAGAGGATAAAAGACATCAACATAAAACCGGTTACAATGAATCAAATAAAAGAATAAATGGGGGACAGCCTTGAATGCATTGGCACAGGAAAATACTTTCTGAATAGAACACCAATATTGCAGGCACTAAGATCAACAATTAATAAATGACACTTCATGAAACTGAAAGCTTCTGTAAGGCAAAGGACACCATCAATCAGACAAAGCAGCAGGCTAAAGAATGTGAAAATATATATATATATATATATATATATATATATATATATATATATATATATATATATATATATTTTACCAACTCCACATCCAATAGAGGACTAATATCCAAAATATATAAAGCACTCAAGAAACTCAATACAAAAAAATAAACCAATTAAAATGGAGTACAGATCTAAACAGAGAATTCTCAGCAGAAGAATGTCAAATGGCTGAGAAACACTTAAAGAAATGTTTAGCATCCTTAGCCATCAGGGAAATGCAAATAAAACTACTTTGAGACTCCATCTTACTCCTGTAAGATCAATAACACAAGTGACATCTCATGTTGGAAAAGACACAGGGAACAAGGGAACACTCCTTCATTTTTGGTGGGAATGCAAACCTGTATACAACTATGGAAATCAATATGGTAGTTCCTCAGAAAGTTGGGAATCAATGTACCTGAAGATCCAGCTATACCACTGTTGGGCATATACCCAAAGGATACTCCCATCTATCATACAGACACTTGCTCAGTCATGTTCATTATGGCTATACTCCTAATATCCAGATACTGGAAACAATCTAGCTGTCCCTCAAAAGAATAACTGTAGTGGGTAGCCATTCCAGCTTTGATCTGGAAGTTCCAACCCCCATTGAGACTCTGGCAATTGTCACGCCTACGAGGACGGACCAGGGGAGACTACAGATCAAAGCTGGAATGGCTACCCACTACAAATAACAAATAAAGAAACTGTGGTATATTTGCACAATGGAATATTACTCAGCTGTTAAAAAGATGCCATCATGAAATCTGTAGGCAAATGGGTGGAACTAGATAGAATTATCCCAAATGAGGTAACCCAGACCCAGAAAAACAAACATGGTATGTATTCACTTTTAAGTGAATATTAGCTGTTAAGTAAATGATAACCAAGGCACAATTTGTAGACCCAGAGTGGTTATATGTAGAGGAAATCAAGGAAGGACTCGAGAATCTCCCTGGGAGGGGGAATTAGAATAGATTTTACAGGTAGACTTGGGGAGGGTGGGGAAGAGATCAGGAGGATCAAATGGGAAGAGAGAAAGGAGATAGAGTAGAGGAACAGAATCTGGGGAGGGACAGTGAGAATTGAGGGCATAGGAGTCTCAACTGGCCATCTCTTGTCAGCAAAGGAGGCTTCCAATAGCAGTACTAGGTTGCATTCAATTAAGTTGTTGGCTAAGGGAGTCCCATGGAAATCCCCCAAGCAGCCCAGGCTGTTTCTAAGATAATGAGCTCCTCTTTGCAAATTGACAGTGGGGCCCCATTGCCAAGAACAGCACCCACACAGCTCACTGAACATGGAGAAGTTGAGATGGTGCCTACATTGAGCCTTCCCCCCGTGTGGTAGTGTCTTTGGTGCAGGAGGCACTCTGCAGGCTACCAAAAGAGAAACAGCAACCCCACAACAAAACCTTTGACCTACAATTTGTCATGCCTGCAAAATGTGCTAGGGCAATGGTAGAGCAAAACTTGTGGGAGTAGCCAACTAATGTTTAATTTGACTTAAGGCCCACTCCATGAGAAGGAACCCCTACTGACACTGCTTGGGTAACCCAAAACCAGAAACTAGACAGCCAGGAGACCTAGGGTAAAACCAAATACAACTGGTCTAAAAACAAAGTATCAATAAAATGACTCCAATTGATATTCTGCTATACTCATAGATCAGTGGCTTATTCAATCATCATCAGAGAGGTTTCCTCCAGCAGCAGATAGGAACAGATGCAGAGACCCACAGCCAGACATTATCAGGAAAGAGAGTCTAAATGGAGTGTCTCATCAAATCCCTTCCCAGAGTTCAGGGAACCTCAAAGAAGAAGAGGCAGAAAGAATGTAAGAGCCAGATGGTGTAGCTGGAGAGTTTTTTTCTCCAGCTCCCGCCAACCAGTCCTGGAGCCCACTTATAAAATAAACACACAGACTCTTATATTATTTAAACTGTTTGGCCTAATGGCTCAGGCTTCTAGCTATCTAGTTCTTCTATCTTAAATTAACCCATTTTTATTAATCTATAAGTTGCCACGTGGCTCGTGGCTTATTGGTACCTTACATCTTGCCCTTCATGGCGGCGGCTGGCAGGTCTCTCCTTTCCCTTCCTGTTTCCTCAATTCTCCTCTCTGTTAGTCCTGACTATACTTCCTGTCTGGCTATTGGCCAATCAGTGTTTTATTTATATAGAGTGATATCCACAGCAAGATGGGATAGAGAACACGGGTGTATACCAGGTCCTCTATGTATATATAATAGCTTTCAGAGTAGTATTTTTATGGGACTCCTGAGTATGAGAATGAGTGGGTCTCTGACTCTTGTACCTGCTCTTGGGACTCCTTTTGCTCCTGTTGAGTTGCCATGTCCAACTTCAACATGATGGTTTTTACATTATCCTATTATGTTTCATTTTGTCATGTTTGGTTGTTGTCTCTTAGAAGCCTGTTCTTTTTAATGAAAGACCAAAGGGAGAGGATCTGGAGGGGAAAGGACGTGGGGAGGGAAGAAATTGGGAGGAGTAGAAGGAAGGGGAAACTACAATCGGGTATAATGTATGAGAGAAGAATCTATTTTTAATAAAAGGAAAAAAATAATAAAATCTCAAAAGTAAAATAAATAACATTTCAGGAGGAAAAACTACATATCATCAAATAATAGAACTTCTTCATACATGTATATGAATGTATAGCCATAATATTCTGGTCTCAAAACAGCTAAACTGAGTTTTTTTGCTCAGACTTACTGATAGAATTTTATCTATGTAATGTATAACACGTATTTTCTCAAATAAAACCCCTTAAGTTTAATTACTCTTAATTTAATTAAAAAACTTCTGTCAGCAGAACTTACAATACCCAGCAGCTGACAGCTAACCAAAAACAGGAATGAGAGTCACATCTCCTTCTTCCTCCAAACACGGCTTCTACATCTTCACAAACCCATTTTGCTCCAGTCCACTACAGTAATGTGTTACCTTTCTTTTAGAATAAGATTGGTCCATTTTCTCAGACCTCACTTGGTATACTCAAACTGTAACTCTGTGACTTACATTAAATCTCAACCGTGCATCTTGCTTGGGTAATTGTTCCCCATCTCTGGGTCTTTAAGTCTCAGATCTTTCTTGATGTTCTGATGTTTACAGATCTACTTCTGCCAGTCCCATATGTTGTCGGTGGGAGCTTCTCTCTGCGCATTGGCTTTTGATGCCTGGGTCTATTTGACTAAGATGACCTGTGAGAATACTGAGACAAATGCTGATATGGCTTCTCCTGTGATGTTTCTGGCCATGCTAAATGAGGTTTTGCTCTGACTAGCTCGGAATGTGGCCTCAGCGCCCTGTGGATGAGACTTCAAGAACACGGCGCCATTCTCTGACTCACCCCAGCAAGACAGTTCATAGTCAGGCTGCTTTCCTCTGTTGCTTCACCTGGATTCCTGTCTTTCTATCAGTGCCACCCTGCTCCACTTGCCCAGGCTGAGCAGATAGGAAGATGACTCATATTTCTACAAAGTTGCTGACTACTTTTCTGATACGTGTAATTAAGTTTATGTTCTGCTTCTTTGCTCTTGCCTCTTCACTGGATGTGCCTTGAAAATACTCTCAGCATTTACCAAAAGTTTTATAAACTATGAGACTCCAAATATTAGGTAGCTAACCTTCATGCTGCACTATCATCGAAATTTGAAATAGTAACTACCAAAATCTGCAGTGTTGACCTTTTATAATCTGGTACAATTTTAAGAAACAAATCCTCAGCTCTATAGACTGAAACTATAACAAGGCGGCTGTCCCAAGTGTTCATGGTGTTCTGGTGCAGACTAAGTAATTCCTCTTATCACTAAGCAGAGGATAATATTGACTTATTTTTTCCTTCCTCTTTCTGGACTGCCACAGTGATGTAAATAATAAGTGAGCTTTATAGATTTAAAGAACTCCAGTGACTATGATTTCTACCAGTTACTGATGTCTTCCTTTCTTCCTTTTTTATGTGTGTTTGCGTGTGATTGCATATTTGTGTGACTGGTGTGAATATGTGTGTGTGTGTGTGTGTGTGTGTGTGTGTGTGTGTGTGGTATAGGTACACACATAGGGTGTATGTGAGAGAGTTATAGCCAGAAGGAATGTCCATTGTCCTTCTCTATCACTCTCTGTCCTATTCAGTTGAGACTAGGCTTCTTACTGAACTAATGCCACATGGCAGTCTGTGGTGATATATTGTATACCCTAACAAACTTACCTGAGCATCAGAGAACAGAGCCAGCCACAAGATTAGACATAGAGGTCAGGCAGTGGTGGTACACACCTTTAATACTATCACTCAGGAGGCAGAGATCCATCTGGATCTCTGTGAGTTCAAGGCCACACTGGGCTACATGAGAGAAATAGGTCAAGTAGTGGTGGCACACACCTTTAATCCCAGTACTGGGAAGCACACATGCCTTTAATCCCAGGAAGTGATGTCTGGGCAGAGAAAGGTATACGAGGCATGAGGAAACAGGAACTCACTCTCTTTAGACTGAGAATTTCATAGAAGTAAGAACTAGTGGCTGGCTGTTTCACCTCTCTGATCTTTCAGCTTTCACCTTGATATCTGGCTCTGGGTTTTTTATTGAAAGATCATCTAAGATTTGAACAATAGCAGTCAGCAGTCCCAGTACAGCACAGTCTTACCAAGAACCATCTCTCTATCCATGCAGCTAATAGAGTCTATGGTGTTAATCCTCCCACCATGGCTAGTTTCATGTTATAAACAGGTTTGACAACCCACTTACAAAATTCTTGCAGTTTAAAACTGGTACTTGAGAGACTAGCTCAAGATTAGTGCTAGATGTGATGTCTTACACAAGATGCCCAATTCTCTCCTCGGCCACTGAAGTTCTACCAGTGTACATGTCACTCCATAAATAGTCTGTACCCAGAACTGAGCACCTTGACAAACTCCTCTCTGTAATTAGAAAGTCACATCACAAGAGAAATGGACCCTTTAACTTACACAATAGTTTTTTCCCCTCTATTTTTCTAAGCATACAAACCAACAAACAAGTTCATACATGCTATCTTAGTTATGTTTTGATTGCTGTAATAAAACAGTGTGAAAAGCAACATGGGGAGAGAAGAGTTCAGTTTATCTGACAGCTCTCAAGTCCTACATCCATCACTGAGAGAAGTCAGGTAAGGGACTCAATGTGGGATCCTGGAAGCAGGAACTGAAGTGGAAGCCATGGAAGAATGTGGCTTACTACTTTGTTCCCTATGGCTTGTTCAGCCTGATTTCTTGTACAACTCAAGACCACTAGCTCATGGGTAGCACTCATTCCCCATGGGATGGGCCACCAATCAAGAAAATGTACCACAGACTTGCCTGAGGCCAATCTTATGGAGGCATTTTCTGAATTAAGATTCCTTCTTCCCAGACATGCCTGTTTGTGTCAAGTTGATATAAAATCTAGTCAGCATACATACCCTGGGCAGTAGAATTATTTTTGCTCACTTGAGCACCTTTGTGATAGGTGGTGGACACAATTTTACAGTTCTCAATCTTTGACATGGTTGTGTATGTTCACAGAGCCTATGCTGTGAGGTATGAGCAGCCTGTGTTTCATGTCTAGCTCATACACTCTAGACAGAATGCAGGGAGCAACACTACCCAGGAGTGATGGGGTCCCAGCCTTCCATGCCCAGAGCACATGGCTGTCAGAGGCCTGCTATAAATAAGTGCATGGCAGCTGGGGCCGAAGATGGAGAATTTAAATCATCTGCTTCTGAGAAACCCAGCCCTCTCTTACTAGAGGATCCACTATCATTTGTTCCCAGCACCTAAACTGTTAACCAATAACCTTCTGTCTCCCATCTTGTTTATTTTTTGTATACAGCACTGTTCTAAATTCATAAACTGTATTTCCACAGATGGAAGGAAGTGGCTGTCTCTATGTTACTTCCAAGTCTCTTCCACGCAAATACTTTGAATGTATGTGGCCATAATATATTAGGAATAAAACAATTCAATAAGTAATATGCCTAAACTATTGCTGTTGGTTAATATCACTCCCTGTGAAATACAATGATATATTTTGAGAGATGTACCTCAAAATCAGATGTATTCAAGTATAGTGAAGCCTTTCTGTCTGGCTTTAAAGTGAAATGTACAGTAAAGTTTTTGTGTCCAACTTTGAGAGAAGTGTATCAGCAAAGCCTTCACTATACATTTCACTTAAAGCCAGACAGAAAGGCTTTAATGTCCATATCATTATATTCAAGGATATTAAATCACCATGTCTCCCCAGCACACCATTTACCATGTCAATCTGGGAGAGAAGAAGACAACATGCTCTAAGAATACACACAGACACAACATAGCAGTGAACGAACATTCCAGTGAAAGGCTTAGGGTCTTCTTGGCAGTACTGAATCCAATGAACATTTAATTACGTGCACGTGCTAAGACAAAGACACTACAAAGAGCTACAAACCATTCCATTTTCTTTCTAGGCCAAGAGTTAAAATCAGTCAATCTCACAAGCTATAGTCTGTCTGGATTGTCAAGTTCCTTCCCAATATTGGAACCACAGGTTGGAAGATCCTAGCAGGCAGATGAACACCACTTTCTAAAGAACGTTGTCTTAACTTAGTTGGTCTGCATGGGACTGCCTCACATGATAATACAGTGTTAAAACAAGTTTTTTTTTTTTTTAATTAAACTGTAAAATTGTGTATACCACCTATCACAAAGGTGCTCAAGTGAGCAAAAATAATTCTACTGCCCAGGGTTTCTCACTGAACCTGGAGCTTCTCATTTCAGCTAGAGTGACAGGCAAGCAAGCTTCCATGATCCGCTCTTCTCTACTCCACAGTGCTGGGGTTGCAAGTATGCCTCACTACATTTGAGTTCTTAGGGTCTGCAAATACAAACTCGGGTCATTTACCAGCCAACACTTCAATGCTGAAACATCTCCTCAGCCCCTGGCTGATATTTCTAACCGACCAAAATTTCCAGAGAGTTACAGGATAATGGGACAGGAAATTGGTATAAGTAAGAGTATATTTAATGTGTTCAAATAATATACCTAGATGCATGCGGTTATATTTTTGTCTTGCTTTCATGAGTCCACAGGAGAAGATCCAAGCAAGATACAGAAGTTGGGTGAAATCGTCACTACTTGAAACATTTTCTCCTAATTTAGAAGTGAAACATCTCAAACAAAAGCTACTCTGGGGATTGTAGTCATGTGTATTATTGCAATTATATCTGAGTTTTGGAATAAAGATTTTTAGGGATGCAGAAATAAAGCCACAATGTTTTCCACTATTAGATTGCTCCTTAGACAGCTGTATTGTGTTTTTTTCTGCTGAGGGCACAGAGATTTTAGATTGTGGGAGGTTTGACAAAGGTGAAGTAGGATCCTGTCCATTATTTAAAACAGATGACCATTTTTGTCTCTTTCTGGGATATGAAATGTGAAAGATTATTTCTTTCCTTCCACATGCCCAGTGAGTATTTTCAAGTTTTAGGAAGTAATTGCTTCTTCCTAAGAAGATGAGTTCCAATCCTTCTTAGATATTTCCTTACCACTTTAGGGAGGGTAGAACAACAACTGAGTGAATCATTGAAGAAATGGCTCCATGACTCAGGAAGACGCCCCAAATTCTCGTTGATCAGAGATCTGAAGGAAGTTCCAGAGCACATGTCATTTTAACACCATCTAGACAATTAAAAAAAAAGTATATAAGCAAAATCAAGTGACTAAAACTTGTCTCCATCCCTCTTAAATGCCCCTCAATTATGCAGGAGCATCTCTTTACTGGCTGATGTATCATTCATCATCACACCATTATTATTACTGTCTTACCATCTTGCTTATGAGCCCTCTTCTTTATCCATCTGCACAAAGGCTTAGCTCTGTCTCCAGGTTTGGTATTTCACCCTAAGCTGCCTTTTATCATAATAGTGCTTCTTTTGAATCATTATAAATCATGCTTTCTACACCCAATAATTGACTGAGATTCTTTCTCCAAACACAAATGCTTCATACAGGAAGATTTTCTTTCATTTTTGCTGCCAATAAGTGATTCCCACCTACAGAAGTCTTGGCACAGTTAGTCTCTTTTCTTTCAAAGCGGTGTGTGTGTGTGTGTGTGTGTGTGTGTGTGTGTGTGTGTCTTTAATTCTACTCCAGTGTGTTACTATTTCTCTTTGTAGTTTCTCTACAGCCATCAGATACATTTTTCATAGATAAGTTTTACTTTGACTGTGGTTTTCATTGAATAAGATTCTTAACTAAGTATGTAAGGACAATTTCCTGAAAAATTTCATGGCTACATGCAGAGATTGACTTGAGTCCAGATTGATGAATCTGCTCTGAGAATCTGCTCTGCCTGTCATCCCTGCCTCACCCCACACTCATTTCCTGCTATGTAAAACTCTTGAAATAGTTCAAGCGAAATAACCCTAAGAATACAGCAAATTATGTGCTGCTCTCATAGAAGAGCATTAGTTCATGGGTTGCCAGGAGTTTATTTCTGAGTAATTCTCAGATAGAGCACTTGCCAAAAAAATGCCATTTAATGTTTCAGTTGAGGAGCGATTTATTTTCAAAAAGATTTCCAGATGTTCACATTCACTTTAAAAGGCCATGTTTTTAAAAGCAAATGACCTTGACTTGCAGTTACTCTATCAAGTTACACACTTTTGTTTAATGTATTTAAAGAAAAATGCCCCGTTTGCTTTGCCTCCTGATCTTCTTAGCTCAGGAAATCCCCATCATGAATGCACTTTGAGTCAACAGTGCAAGAGTCTTGAAGCTGTGCGGGAGACTTTGCGCCACATCTGCTTCTGGTCTGTGCAGCTCTCATGAAGGCTGCCACGCTGCTGCTGGGGCTGCTCGTGAGAACCTTGTCTTTTCCAGCCTCCCACTAACCAAAGAAAGGAGGAGGCTGCACAGCAGAGTGACCTCCGGTATATCATGCACTTCTCGGGTAAACATGTTCCTTGGAATGTGTGTTGTACTCAGAGTGGGACACCTTTAATTCATTAAGATGACCGAAGGAGAATGTACACACACTGTGGACTGGAGTTTCAAATCATGGTTTTGCTAATACATAAAATGACTCTAAGTGGTATGCTATTCAATTGTCTGTGTGTTAGATATAAACATGGAAAAAAAATCTAATTTCTAGGTAGGATTTGAAAACTGATTTAATTTATTTACATAAGAGACAAATTTCTGTTCTCCCTCTGAATTAGAGGTATTGAACCCACTACTCCACAGCTGTTTAAACATCAGGCTTAAGCTCCTAGAAAAGAATAAAAAGTTCTCACACACACAAAATAAAACCTTACAAAATAATCTTTCTCTGTTGAAAGCTAGCAGTGGTTTAATTATGGTTACTGTGAGTACTATTGCAATTTATTGGCATAAAGTGCACATTCCTGTTAGAATGTAGAACAGTTTCTCACTTAGTCATCTTTGTGGTGCCTATAAATGCCTTCTTCATGGATCAGAATGCCTCACCTACAGTCAGCGTGCGCTTCTGGGACTTTACACTGTGGATTCAAAAATGCTTCTGTTTAGATGCTCACTCAAGATAAGGTTCTAGGAACTTTGCCATAATAATTAACAACAGAGCCTTCTCATTGGCTGCACATGAATTCCAGCCAGCTCTCCTGTTTTCTGGGCGAGTTATTTCATGCCATCTCATCTGTGAAGTCAGTTAGGGACCAACAGTCGAGTGCTTAACACAAGACTGTGTGGCATTTTATTAATAACATTGTACTTATTTCTATTATTATTTTCATCAATTATAGGTCAACTTAATTATCACTTTCGAGATTCTAGAGTTTATCTGTTTGAATAAGGTTTAATTACTTTCATAAAAAACAAAGCCAGGATTTGTTCCAAGCTAGGTCCTTTAACCATTCTTTTTAAAATTATTTATTTTTTTTAAGATACAATCATTACGCCAACCTCCTTAAGGAAATATATATGCATATTTCATATATATATATGGAATATATACATATTTCATCAGTGACCTACAGCAGGTGGTGTTCCCATTTCATGGGGCAGACAGGAGTCAGGGTGGCTGTAAGCCCAGCTGAGCTCAGGATGGCTGAACTGCATTGGCCTCCAGTTGCTCAGCATTAGCCTCTGTGTCAGCTCACCATCCCAAAACTCAGCTATTCCAGTTGCACGCTCAGATGTGAACCACAGGGTGTTGGTTATAAAAACAGAGAGTCCTAAAACTCCGCTGCCAGGGAATGCATAGCTGTGTTTATAGGAAGTAAAATAGTCCTGAACAAGGAAATATCCTTTTTCAAGCCCTGATGCCAAGCAGAAAGCAACTTTTCCTGCCAAAGGCGCTTGAAATATCCAATTCCCTCTTCCCATCTCCCTTTAGTTTGGACCCTGTGTTCCTGTTCTGCAGAATTTATGACTTCTTGCATCTTTATGAAAGTTCCTAACATGAGTTTTCTTAGACTGGGCCATCACCTCCTCTGTCATTGTTTGGCTGACCCTTTCCAATATATTGGTTTATGCTTATTTCTGCTTTTGTGTTTTCTTAGAGAAAGCCATCAGAAGTCCAGGTAGGGTCATCATTGTCCTAGTACTCTAGGTTTCACGTCGTCTTACTTAACAGGAGTACTTCTTTGAACTTGCAAAGAAATCCAGTTTAAAACAATAAATCTTATGGTCACACAGAGTCTAGGCCATTAGATAGACCAAGTATAAGTCTCCACAAGCTCTTTTTGTTTCTCTTTTGCTTGGCTTTCCCAGCTGACAAACGCTAAATATAAAGGGGAATCAGCCAGGATTCTTCCTACCTCTCCACTGCTCTCTCTCTCTCTCTCTCTCTCTCTCTCTCTCTCTCTCTCTCTCTCTCTCTCTCTCTCTCTCCTAAAAATATTTTTTTTCATACTGTATATTCTCATCATGGTTTTCCCTTTCTGGTTTCCTTTCAGATCCTCTCTACCTCTCCATTCATCCAGCTCCACACATCTGTTCTTGCTTTCTTTAGCAAACAAACAGGCCAATAAATAAAAACAGAATAAAACAAAGCAAAGAGACAAACATAGAAAAAGAAAAAGCATGAGACACAATATACCCACACACCCAACGGGCATATACACATACAAGCACTCGCACGCGCGCGCGCGCCACACACAAACCATAACAACACAAAATTAGAAACCATAATAGATAATCAAAAGACAAGTAAGGTAAAAATGCTGGGGAAAAAAGCACGATGAGGTAAAACATCTCTAAAAATTCTAGTGAGTTCATTTTGTGTTGGTCATCTGCTGATGGGCATGGAGCTTCCCCTAAGTGTGTTCTTTATACCCAGTGAGACTCCTTTGAAGAAAGTTTATTTTTCCTTTCCAGCAGTTGTCAATTCAAAATAACCTCTGGGTTGGTGATGGGTTTGTTCAGTACCACTGACCATGTTGGGACTCCATCTGTCTTGGATCTGTGCAGGCATGCTGCCACAGTCTTGTGAGTTCATATGTGCATCAGCCCTGTCGTGCTAGAAGGCAACTGTGGCGAGCTCCTCGGCCAGCGAGGAAGAACGACCACCACTCGAGGATTCTTCTCAGATCACACTTTATTGGAGCGCCTCTTGATTAAGGGAGAGCTGAAGGTGAGGGGCCCCGAGAACTAAATTGCAGCTGCTTATATGAGGATTCAAGCAAACGGGTCAGTCCGTGATTGGATCCCGCCAGAATGCAAGCACGGGGAGCCACGGGATAGGCTGAGGACATAAGGTTGATTACCATACCTGTGCATGCGCAGGTCACAGGACATGTAGTCCCGAGAGCATAGCCAAATATGGAGTTGTTTACAGCTAGGCTACCAGGAAGCCAGCGCCATCTTTGAATGGCGGCTCCCTACAGGCAACATTCCCCCTCTCCATTTAATTCTCCCTTTCCAGTTCTCCCTATCTTTCCATAATTATATATTCTATTTCCCCACCTTGGAAGTTTCTTCACTCCCAACTAGTTCCTTACTCTATATCTAACCTCTGTGGTTTCATGGATTGTAACATATCTACTTAAGTCTAAAAACCTAACATCTACATATAAAAGAATGCATATTACATCTGTATTTGGGGGTCTGGATTACCTCACTCAGGATTATTTACCCATGAAATTCATGATTTCCTTTTTTTTTTTTAATGCTGAGAATACTCCATTGTGTAAATCTACCCCACTTTTTAAAAATCCATTTGTCTATTGATGGACATCTGGGCTATTTCCAATTTCTGGCTACTATGAGTGAAGCAGCAATGACCATGGATGAGAAAGTGTCTCTATAGTAGGACGTACAGTCCTTGGGTGTATACCTAAGAGTGGTACACCTGGATCTTGGGGCAGATCTATTTCCAACTTCCTGAGGAACTACCACATTGATTTTTTCAGTGGCTACACAAATTTGCTCTCCCATCAGCAATGGATGAATCCTCCCTTTACCCCACATCTTTACCACACAGAAATAAGCTGTCATTTGTTCTATTGGTCATGACCATTCTGACTGGTGTAAGATAAAATCTCAGAGGAGTTTTGATTTGCATCTCTCTGATGGCTAAGGATGTTGAACATTTGTATTTTTCAGCCATTTGTGATTCATTTTTTGAAAACTCTCTGTTTAGATCTGTATGCAATTTCTAATTGGATTATTTGTTTTCTTGCTGTCCAGATTTTTTGAGTTATTTATAGGTGTTAGATATTAGAACTATATCAGATATGTAACTGCTAAACTTCTTTTCTCATTCTGTATTCGACCAATTTGTCCAAATAACAGTGTCAATTTCTATGCAGAAGTTTTCAGCTTCATGATGGTCCACTTACGAACTGTTCTTAGTGCCTGTGCTATCAGAAAGTCTTTTCCTGTGCCAGTGAACCCAAGGCTGTTCTAATTTTTTTCTTCTATAAGACTAAGGTATCAGGCTGTATGTTGAGGCCCTTGATCAATTTAGAGTTTAGTTTTGTGAAAGGTGACAAATACGGGTCTATTTTCATCCTTCTAAATGCAGCCATCCAGTTTGACTGACATCATTTGTTAAAGACATGATCTTTTTTCCAGTCTGTATTTCTGACTTCTTTGGTAAAAATTGGGTGTCCAAAGGTATGTGGACTTATGTCTGACTCTTTAATTTGTCTCCATTGCTAAATATGTCTACTTTTATGCCCATACTATGCTTTGTATTATTATTACTACAGCTCTGTAGTAAAAGTTTAGATCAGGGATGGTTACACCTCCAGCAGTTCTTTTATTATTCAGGATTCTTTAAGCTACATTGGGGTTTGTTTGGATTTTTGTTTGTTTGTTTCTTTTTGTTTTGTATTTCCATATGAAGCCAAAAACTTTCCTTGCAATTTCTGTAAACAATTGTGTTGGAAGTTTTGTATGGATTGCATTGAATCTGTGGATTGCTTTCAGTAGGATGGTCATTTTCACTATGTTAATCCTATTAATCCAAAGACCAAAGCCCATGGGAGATGCTTCCGTCTTTTGATATCTTCTTCAGTTTCATCAATATGCTATAGTTTTTATTATAAGAATCTTGGTTCTCTTCTTGGTACTTATTATTATTTCAAGGTATTTTTTTCGGCTGTTATGAAAGACACTTTTTTTTAACTTTCAAGTCTGTCATTTGTATAAAAAGGTAATTAACTTTTACATGTTAATTTTACATACTAATACTTTGCTGAAAGTGTTTGTCAACTGTAGAAACTTCCTGGTGGAATTTTTTGGGGTCATTTATATATATATATATATATATATATATATATATATATATATATATATATATATATATAATTGTATCATCTACAAATGAAGATAATTTGATTTCTTTCTTCTTCATTTGTATCCCCTTGATCTCCTTTGGTTTTCTTTTTGCTCTAGCTAAGAGTTCAAGTACTATGTTGACTAGGTATAGAAAGAGTAGAAAACCTTGTTTTGTTCCTGACTATACTGGAAATGCTTTGAGTTTCTCTCTATTTAGGTTGATATTAGTCGTAGGCTTGCTATAACTCACTTTAATTATGTTGGGGTATTTCCATTTTATCCATAGTCATGAAGTGGTGTTGGATTTTGTTCAAGGTCTTTTCTACATCTAATAATATGATCTTGTGATCTTTGTCTTTCAGCCTGTTTATGTTAGATTATGTTTATCAATTTATATATGTTGAACCACCCCTGAATCTCTGGGATGAAGTGTACTTGATATGGTCTTAGGTTCAGTTTACAAGTATTTTATTGAGAATTTATTCATCTATGTTTATAACAGAAATTGGTCTATAATTCTCTTTCTTTGCTGGGTCTTTATGTTTCAGGGTAACTGTGGCCCCATAAAACAAATTAGACAATGTTTCTTCTGTTTCTCTTTTGTAGAATAATTTGAATATTGTGTTAATTCTTATTTTAAAATCTGGTAGAATTCTGCACTAAAATCATGTAGCCTTGGTCTTTTTTTTTTTTTTCCGGTTGGAAGACTTTTAATAATTGCTTCTATTTCACCAGGGGTTATAAGTCTGTTTAAATGGTTTGTCTGATTTTGATTTAACTTTGGTAGGTGGTGTGTATCAAGAAAATTATTCTCTTCTTTAAGATTTTCCAATTTGTTGGAGTCCAGGTTTTTAAAGTATGTCCTTAAGATTCTCTGGACTTCCTTGGTGTCTGATGTTATGTCACTTTTTTCATCTCCAGTGTTATTAATTTGGATCTTCACTCTCTGACCTTTAGTTAATTTGGATAAGGGTTTGTAGAATATTGATTTTCTCAAAGAATCTACTCTGTTTCAATGTTTCTTTGTATTTTTTATTTGTTTGTTTCTCTTTTATTGATTTTAGCCCTGATTATTTCTTGCCATCTATTCTTTTTTTTAAATTTAATTTAATTTTATTTTACAATATAATTTAGTTATACATATCAGCCACGGATTCCCTTATTCTTCCCCCTCCCGCCCCCCTTCCCTTCCTCCCAGCCCACCCCCATTCCCACCTCCTCCAGGGCAAAGCCTCCCCTGAGGATTGAGATCAACCTTGTAGACTCAGTCCAGGTAGGTCCAGGCCCCTCCTCCCAGGCTGAGCCAAGTGTCCCTGCATAAGCCCCAGTTTTCAAACAGCCAACTCATGCAATGGGCACAAGACCCAGTCCCACTGCCTGGATGCCTCCCAAACAGAGCAAGCCAATCAGCTGTCTCACCTATTCAGAGAGCCTGATCCAGTTGGGGGCCCCTCAGCCATTGGTTCATAGTCCATGTGTTTCCATTTGTTTGGCTATTTGTCCCTGTGCTTTATCCAACCTTGGTCTCAACAATTCTCGCTCATATAAACCCTCCTCTTTCTCTCTAACTGGACTCCTGGAGCTCCACCCAGGGCTTAGCTGTGGATCTCAGCATCCAGTTCCCTCAGTCATTGGATAGGGTTTCTAGCACTACAATTAGGGTATTTGTCCATCCTATCACCAGAGTAGGTCAGTTCAGGCTGTCTCTCGACCATTGCCAGCAGTCTATTGTGGGGGTATTTTTGTGGATTTCTGTGGGTCTCTCTAGCACTTTGCTTCTTCCTATTCTCATGTGGTCTTTATTTTCCATGGTCTCCTATTCCTTGTTCTCCCTCTCTGTTCTTGATCCAGCTGGGATCTCCCGCTCCCCCAAGCTCTCTTTCCCTCCACCCTCGCCCTTCATTACCCCCACTCATGTCTAGGCTGTTCATGTAGATCTCATCCATTTCCCCATGTCTTTCTTGGGGTCCTGTTTTCCAGGTAGCCTCCCTGGTGATGTGAGTAGCAGTCCAGTCATCCTTGTTCCACATCTAGTATCCTCCTATGAGTGAGTACATACCATGTTTGTCTTTCTGAGTCTGAGTTACCTCACTCAGGATGATTTTTTTCTAGATCTATCCATTTGCCTGCAAACCTCATGATGTCATTGTTTTTCTCTGCTGAGTAGTATTCCATTGTGTACATGTACCACATTTTTTTATCCATTCTTCAGTTGAAGGGCATCTAGGTTGTTTCCAGGTTCTGGCTATTACAAATAATGCTGATATGAACATAGCTGATGAAGTGCCCTTGTGGTATGATTGAGCATTCCTTAGATATATGCCCAAGAGTGGAATAGCTGGATCTTGGGGGAGATTGATTCCCAATTTTCTAAGAAAGCGCCATATTGATTTCCAAAGTGGTTGTAGTACAAGCTTGCATTCCCACCACCAGTGGAGGGGAGTTCCCCTAGCTCCACAACGTCTCCAGCATAAAGTGTCTTCAGTGTTTTTGATCTTAGCCATTCTGACAGGTGTAAGGTGGTATCTCAGAGTTGTTTTGATTTGCATTTCCCTGATAATTAGGGATGTTGAGCAATTTTTTAAATGTCTTTCAGTCATTTGAGTTTCCTCTGTTGAGAATTATCTGTTTAGTTCTATAGCCCATTTCTTAATTGAACTGTTGGGCATATTGATGTCTAATTTCTTGAGTTCCTTATATATTCTGGATAACAGTCCTCTGTCAGATATGGGGTTGGTGAAGAACTTTTCCCATTCTGTAGGCTGTCACTTTGCTTTGTTGACCATATCCTTTTCTCTACAAAAGCTTCTCAGTTTCAAGAGGTCCCATTGACTGATTTTTTTTCTCTCAGTGTCTATGCTACTGGTGTTATATTTAGGAAGTGATCTCCTATGCCAATGTGTTCAAGACTACTTCCTTCTTTCTCTTCTAGCAGGTTCAGAGTAGCTGGATTTATGTTGAGGTCCTTGATCCACTTGGACTTAAGTTTTGTGCACGGTGATTGATATGGATCTATTTGCAGCCTTCAACACGTTGATATCCAGTTATGCCAGCACCATTTGTTGAAGATGCTTTCTTTTTTCCATTGTACACTTTTGGCTTCTTTGTCAAAAATTATATGTTCATAGGTGTGCGGATTAATGTCAGGGTCTTCAATTCGATTCCATTGGTCCACATGTTGGTTTTTATGCCAGTACCAAGCTGCTTTTATTACTGTAGCTCTATAGTAGAGCTTGAAGTCAGGGATCATGATGCCTCCAGAGGTTGTTATATTGTACAGGATTCTTTTGGCTATCCTGGGTTTTTTGTTTTTCCATATGAAGTTGAGTATTATTCTTTCCAGGTCTGTGAAGAATTGTGTTGGTATTTTGATGGGGATTGCATTGAATCTGTAGATTGCTTTTGGTAAGATTGCCATTTTTACTATGTTGTTCCTGCCTATCCATGAGCAAGGGAGACCTTTCCATTTTCTGACATCTTCTTCAATTTTTTTTGAGGGACTTAAAGTTCTTATCATATAGGTCCTTCACTTGCTTGGTTAGTGTTACCCCAAGGTATTTTATGTCATTTGTGGCTATTGTAAAGAATGATGTATGTCTGATTTCCTTCTCAGCTTCTATGTCAATTGTATATAGGAGGGCTACTGATTTTTTTTAGTTGATCTTGTATCCTGCTATGTTGCTGAAGGTGTTTATAAGCTGTATCAGTTCCTTGGTTGAATCTTTGGGGTCACTCATGTATACTATCATGTCATCTGCAAATAGGGAAAGCTTGACTTCTTCCTTTCCAATTTGTATCCCCTTAATCTCCTTATGTTGTCCTATTGCTCTGGTTAGAACTTCAAGTACTATATTGAATAAGTATGGGGAGAGCAGACAGCCTTGCCTCGTTCCTGATTTTAGTGGAATTGCTTTGAGTTTCTCTCCATTTAATTTGATGTTGGCTGCTGGCTTGCTGTAAATTGCCTTTATTATGTTTAGGTATGTTCCCTGTATTCCTGATTGCTCCAAGACTTTTATCATGAAGGGGTGTTGGATTTTGTCAAAATACCTTTTCTGTATCTAGTGAGATGATCATGTGGTTTTTTTCTTTGAGTTTGTTTATATGGTGTATTACATTGACGGACTTTCGTATGTTGAACCACCCTTGCATCCCTGGGATGAAGCCTACTTGATCATGGGGGATAATTGTTTTGATGTGTTCTTGGAGTCTGTTTGCCAGTATTTTATTGAGTACTTTTGCATCAATGTTCACGAGGGAGATCGGTCTGTAGTTCTCTTTTTTTTGTTGTATCCTTGTTTGGTTTAGGAATCAGGGTAATTGTAACTTCATAGAAAGAGTTTGGTAGGGGTTATTGGACTATTTAAATAGTTTATCTGGTCTTGATTTAACTTAGTTATGTGGTACCTATCCAGAAAATTGTCCATTTCTTTTAGATTTTCCAGTTTTGTGAAGTAGATGCTTTTGAAGTAGGACCTAGTGATTCTCTGGATTTCCTCAATGTCTGTTGTTATGTCCCCCTTTTCATTTCTGATTTTGTTAATTTGGATGCTCTCTCTGTGTCTTTCACTTAGTTTTGATAAGGGCTTGTCTATCTTGTTGATTTTCTCAAAGAGCCAACTCTTTGTTTCATTAATTTTTTTGTATTGTTCTCTTTGTTTCTATTTTATTGATTTCAGCTCTCACTTTGATAATTTCCTGGCGTCTATTCTTCCTGGAAGACTTTGCTTCTTCTTGTTCTAGAGCTTTCAGGTGTGCTGCTAAGTCACTAGTGTGAGATTTCTCCAACTTCTTTATGTGGGCATTTAGTGCTATGAATTTCCCTCTTAGCACTGCTTTCATAGTGTCCCATAAGTTTGGGTATGTGGTATCTTCATTTTCGTTGATCTCTAGGAAGTCTTTAATTTCTTTTTTTTATTTCTTCCTTAACCCATTGGTGATTCAGTTGAGCATTATTCAGTTTCCATGAGATTGTAGGTTTTCTGTAGTTTTTGTTGTTGTTGTTGAAATCTAACTTTAAACCACAGTGGTCTGATAGAACACGGGAGGTTATTCCAATTGTTTTGTATCTGTTGAGATTTGCTTTGTGGCCAAGTATGTGGTTGATTTTAGAGAAGGTTCCATGAGGTGCTGAGAAGAAGGTATATTCTTTCTTGTTAGGATGGAATGTTCTGTAGATATCAATTAAGTCCATTTGAGTCATGACTTCAGTTAAGTCCTTTATTTCTCTGTTAAGTTTCGATTTGGGAGATCTGTCCAGTGGTGAAAGTGGGGTGTTGAAGTCTCCCACTATTAATGTGTGGGGTTTTATATGTAGTTTAAGCTTTAGTAATGTTTCTTTTACATATGTGGGTGCCCTTGTGTTTGGGGCATAAATGTTCAGAATTGAAACTTCATCTTGATGGATCTTTCCTGTGATGAGTATGTAATGCCCTTCTTGATCTCTTTTGATTGATTTTAGTTTGAAGTCTATTTTGCAGGATATCAGGATGACTATACCCACTTGTTTCTTAAGACCGTTTGATTGGAAAGTCTTTTCCCAGCCTTTTATTCTTAGGTAGTGTCTATCTTTGAATTTGAGATGTGTTTCTTGTATGCAGCAGAAAGATGGGTCCTGCTTTCATATCCATTCTGTAAGCCTATGTCTTTTTATAGGTGAATTAAGTCCGTTGATATTAAGGGATATTAATGACCAGTGATTGTTCATCCCTGTTATTTTTGGTGGTCGCATGTGTGTACTTCTCTTCTTTGGGGTTTACTGCTGTTTTTTCCAGGGTATATCTTACTTCCTTAGGTTGGAATTTTCCTTCTAGTGCTTTCTGTAGGGCTGGGTTTGTGGATAAGTATTGTTTAAATCTGGCTTTGTCTTGGAATGTCTTGTTCACTCTATGATGATTGGCAGTTTTGCTGGGTATATTAGTCTAGGCTGGCATCCATGGTCTCTTAGTGTCTGCATTACATCTGTCCAGGTCCTTCTGGCTTTCAAAGTCTCCATTGAGAAATTGGGTGTTATTCTGATGGGTTTGCCTTTATAAGTCACTTGGCTATTTTCCTTAGCTGCTCTTAATATTCTTTCTTTATTCTGTACATTTAGTTGTTTAATTATTATGTGGCGAGGGGACTTTTTGGGGGGTCTAGTCTGTTTGGTGTTCTATAGGCTTCTTGTATCTTCATAGGCATTTCCTTCTTTAAGTTGGGAAAGTTTTCTTCTATGATCTTGTTGAATATATTTTCTGTGTCTTTGAGTTGGTATTTTTTTCCTTCTTCTAACCCTATTATTCATAGGTTTGGTCTTTTCATGGTGTCCCAAATTTCTTGGACATTTTCGTTCATGACTTTGTTGACTTTAGTGTTTTCTTTGACTGATGAAACTATTTCTTGTACTGTATCTTCAATGCCAGATATCCTCTCTTCCATCTCTTACATTCTGTTGGTTATACTTGCATCTGAAGTTCCCGATCATTTACTCAGATTTTCTATTTCCAGCATTCCCTCTGTTTGTGTCTTCTTCATTTTTTCTATTTCCCTTTTCAGGTCTTGGACTGTTTCCTTCATCTGTTTTATTGCTTTGTCATGATTTCCTTTCAGGGCTTTATTGTTTTCTTCCAGGGCTTTATTGTTTTCTTCTACTTTATTTGTCCTTTCCTCTAGTTTTTTTCATAGCGTTCTTACCATTTTTTGTTTGTCTTTTCCTCTATATAAGCCTCTACCTTCTTCACGATGTTATTCATAAGGCTGTTTTCTTCTGCTTCTTCCAGTTTTTGATGTTCAGGTCTAGATGTTGGAGGCGGGCTAGGTTCTGGTGATGCTGTATTGCTCTTCATTTTGTTGTATGTACTTCTGCCTTGACGTCTGCCCATCTCCTTGTGGTTCGTTCTTGGTCTTATCAATGCACTTGGTCCAGACAGAGCTGACAGATTCAGGAAGTCTCTCTCTCTTGTCCAAATGGGAGCTCTCTTGTCCAGATGGGAAGTCCGGGGCAGGATGGGAGCTCTTGTCCATTCGGGAAGTCCAGGCAGGATGGGAGCTGGGGGCTGGTCTCTAAGTCTCAGGAAGTGGCTGGGTTCTCTGGTGATGATGGGCATGGGGGCAGGGCATGGAGATTGCAGGGTCTGCCAGGGAACTTGGAGAAGGGGAGCCTTCCCAGTAGAGGTAGAAGGGAACCTGCCCAGTGGCCAGAACCTGGGGCCAAGTTGGGCAGGTCTACCCTGGAGTGGCTGGTGCCCAGGGATGGGGTCTAGGCTGAGTGAGCCCAGGCACTCACCTCTTGTCCAGAAGGGAAGTCTGGGGCAGAATGGGACCATCTATTCTTTTTGGATGTGAATTCTTTTTGTTCTAGAACTTAGAGGTGTGCTATTAAGTTACTGCATGAGATCTTTTCAATTTCTTTATGTAGGCACTTAGTATTACAAATTTGCCTCTTAGAACTGCCTTCAGTGTGTCCCATAAGTTTGGGTGAGTTGTATTTTCATTTTATTAGATTTCTATTTCTTTTTTAATTTCTGTCTTGACCTAATTTTCATCCAGTAGTGAGTTGTCCATGAGTTTGTAAGCCTTCTGTTGTTGTTGAAACCCAACTTTAATCTGTGGTGCAGGCAGGATGCAGGGTGTTTCAATTTTCTTGCACTAATTAAGACTTGCTTTGTGTTCCATGGTGTGGTCAGTTTTGGAGGAAGTGCTGAGAAAAAGGTATATTCTTTTGTTTTGGGGTGAAATGTTTTGTAAATATCTGCTAGGTCCATTTGGTTTATGGTATTATTGAACTTTAGCATTTCTCTGTTTGGTTTTTGTCTGTATGACTTGCCTATTAGTGAGAGTGTGGTATTGAAGTCACCCACTCTCACTGTTAGAGTCAATATGTGATTTTAGCTGTTATATTCACCACCATATTTCAGTGGTCCTTTTGTTTGTTGAATAATGTTTAGAATTGCAATATCATCTTGGTAGGTTTTTCCCTTGGTTAGTATGTAGTATCCTACCCTATCTCTTCTGATTAGTTTCTGCTAGAATAGAAATAGTTTCTGATTAGAATATATTTTATCAGACATTAATATAGTTGCATATTGCTTGCTTCTTGGGCTCATTTGTTTGGAATACTATTTTTCATCATTTTACCCTGAGCTGATATCTGTCATTGATGGTAGAGTATGTTCTTGTGTGCAGCAGAAATATAGATCCTGCTTTCTAATCCAATCTGTTAGTCTGTGTCTTTTTACTAGTCAATCATGGCCATTAATGTTGACAGTTATCAATGAGCAGTGTTTATTGGTTCTACTGGTGTGCATCTACCCCCTTTTGATTTGTTTGTCTGGAGTTATTTATTTCTTATGTTTTCCTGAGTGTTATTAATCTCTTCAGATTAAAGTTTTCCCTCTAGTATTTTCAGTAGGGCTGGATTTGGATGTTGATTCTGCTTAAATTTTGTTTTATCATGAAATGTTTTTCATTCTCATGTATTGTGATGGATAGTTTTGTGGGATATAGTAGTCTGGGCTGCCATCTGTGGTTTCTTGGAGTTTGTAGAAATCCTGTCCAGCTCCTTCCCTCTGGCTTTCAGAGTCTCCACTGAAAAGTCATGTGTTGCTGGGCAGTGGTGGTGCACACCTTTAATCCCAGCACTTGGGAGGCAGAGGCAGGTGTATCTTTGAGTTTGAGGTTAGCCTGGTCTACAGAGTGAGTTCCAGGACAGCCAGGGCCACCCTGACAAACCCTGTCTCAAAAAACTAACTAAATAACTAACTAAATAAATAATATTTTAAAAAATAAAATAAATGCCTTTAACATTAGTTTCTTTTCCTTCCTGTATTCTGATTATTCACAGATTTGGTCTTTTCAGATGTCTCAAATTTCCTGGATGTTTTTAGCTTGGATCTTTTTTTTTTTTTTTTTAGATTTTTTTAAACATTTTTTATTGCTTTAGGCTCTTTGACTGAGGCATCCATTTCTTCTATCTTGTCTTTAGTGCCTGAGATTCTCTCTTCCATCCCTTGCATTTTGTTAGTGAGGCTTATCTCTAAGGTTTTGTTTGGCTTCTTAAAATTTTCATTTCCCGTTTTAGTTTTCTTTAGTGATTCTATTTCTTAAATTCTACTTTCATGTCATGAATTGTTTTCATTGCTTCATTCCACTGTCTGTGTTTTCACAGACTTCATTAAATGATTTATTCACATCCTCTCTAAGGTTGAACATAACCATAATAGCTATGTTGAAGTCCTTGTCTTGCATTATGGCTGTATTGCATTTCTCAGGCCCTACTGCAGTAGGGTTGTATGTTCTGGTGGAGGCATATTGTGCTGGCGATTACTGACTGGTTTTGTTTGTTTGTTGTTTGTTTTGTTGTTGTTTGGACTGCTTTTTAATTTATTTTATTGATTCTTTGTGGATTTCACATCATGCATCCCAATCCCACTCATCTCCTTGTCCCTTTCTATCCATTCTCCGTCCTTGCAACCCTGACCCAAAATAAAATAAAATTTAAAACAAAAACAAACAAACAAAAAGTCTTGGTATGGAAGCTGTAGGGTGCCATAATGAGTCACACAGTGTACCCTTCCATCCCTTTAGTCCATACATCTTTACTTGTAAGCGTTCATTGCAATGAGCATTAGTCTGACTCAAGGTCTCTGGCTTCTGCTACACCCTTAATACTGAGCACTCACTGGGACTCCTCTTGGATATCCTTGTTGTTGCCTTGTGTCATGGAGATCCTGCAGCAAGTCTGGTGCCTTCACATGCTCCAGCAGTTCATAGATGATGTGCATGTTGGAGCAGGACAACTCATAGCCCTGGGTCTGGATGGTAGGGTTAGTCAACCTACCAGTTTTCCTCTGTCCATTCAACCGGAATGAGCTCTCCAGCACTGCCCCACTATCACACCCAATGCAGCAGGCACAAGGAGTGGCCAGTTCTTCTGTTCTTACACCCTCAGGCCAGCTCACCTGTACCTACACCACCACGGCTAGCTCTACTGTTTTGCCTAAGCAAGGTGCAGGACCTGCTCTCCTGAATGCTGTAGTTGGTAAAGTGAAGGGCCAGTTCTCTGGCTCTAGTGCTCCTGAGGCCAGAGGCCAGCTCTCCTTCCTGCTGCAGGTGGCAAGGGGCATGTATTTTGGATGGAGAACTTCTTCCCCTCCCCCATGCTACCACACGGCAGGTGAAGGGGGTGATCAAATCTCCTGCTCTCATGCCCTCAGGCTGGCTCATCTGCACCCCTGCCAACAGGGTCAGCTCTACTATATGGCCCAGGTGAGGTGCAGGGCTCGTTCTCCGGAGTGCTGCCGATTGACTGCGTTTTTGCACCCATGTCTAGGTATCTGGCACTGGGATGATTGAGGTGATTCTAGGTGTTGATATCTGGTCCTGTCTTTGTTGGGTGGGTGTTCTGTTCCTTGGTTTATGTTGCTCACTCTGCATCTTAGGAAAGTGTATTGGCAGTGGGTTTCCTGGTTAGGGAGTGGTTGTGCAGGTCAGTAAGTGGTAGATAGAGATGGATAGAGTTGGGCTAGGGAAAAAAGCTGGGATAAGCTTCAGGAAAGAGCTAAGAGGATCCTGTTCACACTTAGCAATGGGGTTCAGAGAGCATTGAAGATGTAATGGGAAGAGAAAATCCCCCAAGTTGATTACAGTAAGGTAAAGCTTTATTGGAGAGACAGGGATGAACGTGTTAGAGGGACTCTGGTTCTGAACCCACTGAACAAAGTTGAAATGGGAGGAAGGGAACCACTAAGCAGGCTGTTACTGGGCCGAGGCTGGTTGTAATAGAGGATAGGAGTGACAGTGTGATTCATGTTCCCTGATTCATTAGTCCCTGACACGTGTGGCCACTGGGGGTCCTGGGTAAAAAGTGTTTCTAGCCAGGCGGTGGTGGTGGTGGTGGTGGTGGCGGTGGCGGCGGCGGCGGCGGCCGCGGCGGCGGCGGCGCACGCCTTTAATCACAGCACTCGGAAGGCGAGGCCAGCCTGGGCTACCAAGTGTGTTCCAGGAAACGCGCAAAGCTACACAAGAGAAACCCTGTCTCGAAAAAAAAAAAAAAAAAGTGTTTCTAGGTCTGGAAGCTGACACAAAGGAGTGGGGATGGACTAGGTGGATGCTTAGAGGGTCCACAGAAAGGAGGAAAGCTGGGTCTACTCCAAGGATTAGTGGATTCCCACAGGAATGGGTAGAAGGACGGACCCCTCTGCAAGCAGACTATTTCTGGGCTGGGGATGAGACTGGAACATTTGTAATAGGGGCAAAAATTAGAGTGAGAATCACCTACCCGAGTCCCAGCCTGGTGTGGACACTGCGGGTCCCAGATAGAGAGCATTGCTAGGTATCTGTGGCTGGCACAGGAGATTGGAGGAAGGAGGGTGGCTGGATCCTCTGTGAGGTTTGATGGAGTCCACAGGGTCTGGAGGTAGGCAGGAGAACAAGCAGTCTGCTACAGGGCTTGGGCTGAGACTCCTATGCATTGATTTCAAGGCTACCTGCAGTTATTTAAAAGGCATCTGAAAAGAATCTTTACATTCCTTCCAGAGTACATAATTTCCTCACTCACACTTGCCTTCTCTGTGAGCCGCTGTTTCCCACAGTTCATTCTTTGGTGGGAGTACACCTCTGTCACATTCACAGCCAGCTCCTCTTGAATGCTGGCAAGTTAGTCTGAAGATCAAAGCTGATGGGGATGTGGGTGGTATAAATGGAAATGGAGGCGTGGCCAACTCTCAGGGCGCCTGCTCAGATTTCTGCTCTGTGGATGCTGGGTGCTGGCCTAGAGCAAAGCGCTAAGATGCTTCTCTAGCAGTTTTGCTATCTACTCTCCACACTAATGCTTTAAAGAGTCCATGTGTGCTGTAAAGCTATTTCCTTCGAACAAAAGCATCATTCCTTGAGGGAGGAGACAAGCTCAGGCAACTCACCAGGCTCAGGAAGTAGATAGAACACGACAGGATCCACAAGCTGTCTCCCCAGTGTTGCAGAACCAGCATCAAATCCTAGGGAAGGGGATCCTTGAGCCCAGGTGTTTGCAAGTTGTACGGGAAGTTGTGGGAGGCATCAACCACCTTCTGATGAGATTTTCACCATCTTTGAGTCACCCACGTCCCTGGAAGTAAGCCCTTACCTATGCTCTCAGCACCTTACCTGCGATGAACAGACAGTCATTCCCCTCACTCCAAGAAAAGTCACAGCGGTTTGAAACTCCTAAAATGTGTTTTCGGTCTCTTTCCATCACTGATACACTGATTTTTCTTCATATCTCTGTTCATGGCCTTGTATTTTTTCATGGAACTTTAGTAAAGAAAGTAAATCATGTACTACTAAACTAATACCAAATTTAAGCTCCAAACTCAATCAACACCCGGTACAGTTCCTGCAACACATTAAGTATTTTCAATTCTGTATCCAGAAGTGAGGTCGTGTATGATTTTGTATTAATGTATTAGTGTATTAAGTAACAGAAAATGGCATTGTCATAAGCAATAAGAGAACCCATCATCCAGATCATGTCACGGTGCCCAGGGTGAACTCAGCAACCAAGGCTTGAACCAGGGGTATCAGGAAGCACCTAGGGCTTTGCAGAAAGGGTTCCAGGCCTTGCCTCCAGAGTGCTTCCACCAACACAACCAACTCAAGGCAACAATTTCCTTTGTAAGTTGATGAGCCTTGAGATTATCAGCCCGGAATACACATTCCTAGCAGAACATATGACTGGCTGGCCTTGCTTGAGTCAAATATCTGCTGGCTTCAGCATCAGGGAAGGGTGACATGACCCATCCTGGCCTATGGGCCGCAGCCTCTGTGCGCTGACGTTTGACTGTAAGCAGCGTTTTGACATCAAGTTATTTCCACTATAGTTTTCCCTCAAAAGTACTTCTTGAAATATGACATTTTCATTCTAATTACTTTTCTTGACTTCTTCTCATACACATGTGATCTTCGCCTGAGGAAAGACTTGGCTAAAAAGAGGAAAGAAATGGATTCTTAGGAGAAGGAAAGTGCTAATGAGATGGTGAGGCCGTTATTAGAAGCAAGACTCTCCACCAAGATGGAGATTACGAGCACGCTGTGCTAATTTGAGGGAAATTGATGGCTGGGAAAGGCTGGGAGATGACAAATCAGCAGCTTTCAGAAAGAGTGATGCACATGCTGATCCCCCAAACATGCCCCAGCAGAGAGACAGACCATGGGAACCTGGGAAGATGGAAGGATTTCCACACACCCAGAAGCAGAATGAGAATGGCCGTGAAGTACGGACCCTGGAGAGACTGTGGAGATGGGGAGGAGGGATGGCTTGGCATTCAGTCACCTGCAGCCAACCCTGTTCAGATAGTGATGGTGGTGCCTGCAGCTTCCTGGCCTGCAGCAGACAATGAACCAAGATCAAACATGGCCACCTGTGACACCAGTATCCCAGAACTTAGAATTGTACCTGAGAAACCTGGGATGGAGTTGCCATCCTGAATTGTGAAAGAAAAGTTATATTTCTGATGTGGTTGAGGCTGGGAACTAAGATTTCCTCATTAGCATACGGATTGTGTACTTATTAAATTGTAAGTTTTTCCGCTCTGTGAGACTGTGTATGGAATAGGGCTCACCCATTTCTTGAATATTCGAAAGCTTTACCATTAATTGTACTTAAACCATGATGCAGCTCTGGGGAAATGGGCAGATCAACAATGCAAGTAATGTTTTATACTTAATGAAATCACATCACTTACTCATCTTTTTGAGTAAATAAAAAACACTTTAAAAATCAAAAATGATGCCTTTCCATTGTAAAAAGTTCTAATCAAATGCAGGTATTTTAAAGTATCCATAATTTCTCACTGAGACAAAAGTTTCTATTAAGTATTGGGATCTTTAAGGCTATGGTAAGATGTATGTTGCTACTAAAAGACCATCCAGGCATCAGAGGAAGGCCACACATCTGAGAACACATGGGCAGCACAAATTGGAATTGACTTTTCTTTTTTACTTTTTAAAATATATTTTATTTATTTATTGACAATTTCACTTGGTATACAACATTTTATGATCATATTGCCCCTCAACTCCACCTTTCCAGTCTCCCCCCCCCCCTGCATATCCCAACAAGTTCACCTCCTGTTTTCTTTTTTGGTGGGGAGAGGGAGGGAGAACCATAATCACAATATATTATATATGCTTTAAGAAGATACAAATGTGGGTGGATAAGAAAGGAAGAGTGGATTTGGGAGGAGGAATTGAAGGGAGGGGGGAATGAATATGACCAAAACATATGAAATACTCAAAGAACTAAAGAAAATAGGATTAATAACAAAAATATAATTGTGTGTGTCTCATACCTATAATGTTATCACACAATATTGAAAATGTTGGCATCCTCACTACCATTTCTACTAACTCTTCTTCTAGGATAACTTTTATCACTTATTATATGTAGTCCATTTATTTGAAGTATTTATAGTTCAGTTGTCTTACTTCACAGTTCTCATGCTTTTAAGAACTTTGCAGTGAGCTCAGCATAACAGTGTGCATGAATATAATCCCAGCACATGAGACTGAAGCAGAAGACCATTCTATATTACAGCACTTATCTCAGAAATGAAATAAAAACAAACAAATGCATAAATATATTTTGTTGTTATTCTTTTATTTGTTTATTTGCTTGCTTACTTGTGTGTGTGTGTGTCTGTGTGTGTGTGTGTGTGCATGTGTATATAAACATGCCTGCTATCTCTGTGTGCCACATGTCACACAAGTTGAGATCAAAGGTAAAACTTGTGGGGAAGTCAGTTTTCTGCTTCCACCATGTGGGTTCTGGGGATGGAATTTAGGTTTGTTCCAACAGTGGCAACACCTTAAAGAAAACAGACTCTCTGGGTCCTGTGCTCATTGCATGAGTTGGCTGTTTGAAACCTGGGGCTTAAGCAGGGTCGCTTGGCTCGGCCTGGGAGTAGGGGACTGGACCTGCCTGGACTGAGTCTACAAGGTTGATCTCAGTCCTCAGGGGAGGCTTTGCCCTGGAGGAGGTGGGAATGGGGGATGGGCTGGGGGGAAGGGGAGGGGGGGCGGGAGGGGGGAGAACAAGGGAATCCGTGGCTGATATGTAGAACTGAATTGTATTATAAAATAAAATAAAAGGAAAAAAATGTACAAGAAACAAAAAAGAAAGAAAAAAAGAAAAGACTCTCCTCCCAGCAGCTACCAACTGCCAATAGCTCCTTGGTTAGAGGGTTCAGAGATGCATTAATCTAAAGGAGTAAAGGTAAATCATTAGGAGTCAGTTTAATATTATGTCTATTTAGCAGAATAATAGTAACAAGTTATCCCCTGGGGGCCTATGACTTGTCTACCCACAGGTTCTTAGCCCAGTAATGGCTCTAAGCATGAGTTTCATCTTGTGGTGTGGGATCTTAAATCCAGTAGGAAAGTGGTTGGTTATTGCCATGACATCAATGCCAGTATTGCTCCAGTGGACATGTCTTACCAGGCTAGTCATTAGAGTTGTTACAGAGTTTGAAGTTATAGAACACAGTTAAGATTGCTTTTTTCCTTTAAGAGCATGCCATGGAGGAAATAGGGAGATATTCAGCAGGTTTGACCTTCTAGTACCATGCAATCTAGCCAGTGGAAATAAAGCTTCCAGGTCAGTAGTATCTTAATATCTTCATACTCTGTGACTCAAGGGTGTTGTGTTTTAAGCAGCTCCCAAGCAAATACATAGAAGCTTATTCTTTCTTATAAATGCTCAGCCTTAGCTTGGCTTGTTTCTAGCCAACTTTTCTTAACTTAAATTATCCCATCTATCTTTTGCTTCTGGGCTTTTATTTTTCTCTATTCTATATACCTTTCTTTTCTTCTTTGTGGCTTGCTATGTAGCTGGATGGCTGGCCCCTTGTGTCCTCTCTCCTTCTTTTCTCTTTCTTGAGCCTCTCCTTACAGATATCTCCTTCTATTTATTCTCTCTGCCTGCCAGCCCTGCCTATCCTTTCTCCTGCTTGATTGATTAGGTCAATCAGGTATTTTAGACATGCAAAGTAATACAGCTACACAGAATTAAACAAATGTGCTGTGGGATGGTCTTTCTGTATGCTGTGAATATGTGTTGCTATCATTGGTTAATAAAGAAGCTGCTCTGGCCTATGGCAAGACAGGCTGGAAATCCAAGCAAAGATACATAGAGAAGAAAGGGAGATTCAGGGAGACACTGGGAGCTGCTGGGGGAGCAAGATGTAATAGAACACAGGTAAAGGCATGAGACGTGGCGATACATAAATTAATAGAAATGGGTTAATTTAAGATGTAAGAGCTAGCTAGTAATAGCCTGAGCCATAGACCAAATAGTTTGTAATTAATATTAAGCCTCTGAGGGATTATTTTATAAGCTGCTCTGGGGATGGGCAGGACACAGAAAAGCTTCCAGTTACACAAATGCAACATGAAAGAATGCAACAATACATCTTTGCATCATTAAACAAATATCCCACAGAATAAATGAATGTAACACATCTTAAAATAATATTCCACAACACAGAGGATATAGGTAGATATGGAGTAGAGATGGAGATAGAAATAGATATGGAAGCTTATATAGTAGAGGGTAGGTTTCCATATGACTTCTTATAAGGGTCTTTGGAATTATTTGTCCATTCCATATTTTTTCCTCTACCTTGACCTCCAATCCTTTGTATTCTATTACTCCCCTTTAAACTTTTATCCTACTGTATTTTATCTCACTTCCCTTGAAATTCCCTCTCTCCATGGCCACTTACTAATTTCCAGACCTCTGTGGATACTCCAAATGAAGCATACACATCTGAAGAATTAAAGCTAGCATCCACAAATCAGAGAAAACACCCAACCTATTTTTGTGAATCTTTGTCACCTCATTCAGATTAGTTGTTTCCAGTTTCATCTGTGTATCTGTAACTTTTGTGATTTCACTTTTAACAGCTGAATAATATTTCATTGTGTAAATATATCATATTTTCATTATCCAGTCATCAGTTATTGAGTATCTAAGCTGTTTATATTTACTGGCTATTTTCAATAGAAGTTGCATATGTGTTTTTCATTAGCAAAATGAATTTTTAAAATTCATCGATAGTATCTGAAGTACTGATGGATTTGTTTTTAATTTTTACTGTTGGGTAGCATTACACTGTGGTACAATACGGAGATCACTTTATTCACCTGTTGATGGACATTTAAACTGTGTTCAGTTTGGAGATACCATAAGAAAAACAATGAGCCAGGCAGTGGTGGTGCATGCCTTTAATCCCAGCACTTGGGAGGCAGAGCCAGGCGGATCTCTGTGAGTTCGAGGCCAGCCTGGGCTACCAAGTGAGTTCTAGGAAAGGCACAAAGCTACACAGAGTAACTCTGTCTCGAAAAACTAAAAACAAAAACAAAAAAAAAAACAAAAACAAAAAAACAAAACAATGAACATTCAAGTGAAATCTTTATGAAGACACAGTTTTCTTTTCAGGATCAGATAGTAAATGAGTAATTACCAGTGGGTCTTTCAGTAACTTTATTTATTACTTAATAAGAAAGAAAAAAAACCCTGCCAAATTGCTTTGCAAATAACTGTATTTCACATTCCCTCCAGCTACCTGTGGGAGTCTCCTTGTTCCATAGTTCCATTATTATTTGATATTTTTGTTAAAAAAGTAGCCAACATAGTAGTTAGTGATTTTAATTCTCATTTGTATAATGACTAGTGATGGATGTTGAGCACTTTTAGTGTACTTATTAATGTACTTATTAATGTAGTATTTTACCCCATTTTTATTGGGCTGTCTTTGCATTGCTGAGTGGTAAGAGTTCTTTAAATATTCTCAGTACATGTTCTTTGTCAGACACATTCTATAACTTTCCAGGGGGTCATCTACTGGGTCCCTCTACATAAAACCCTTGCTTCTATATAAGTAGCCAACTCTACAGCATCTAAAGGAAAAAAATACACACTGACATTCTATTTTAGAAATGGTATTTGTATACATGTTCTTCTAGTTTTAGTTTAAAAAAAACACACAAAACACAAACAAAACAAAACAAGTACCAGTACATCACTGAAGGCACAACTGAATTTTAAAATTTGCAAGAAGTTATAATTTGGCAAGACTCAGTCATAATCTAAACAACGAATTCACAGTTTTCCTGAAATGAAGTGTGTTTATACAACACTGGTCAAGAAACATCATGAACACTATTTTTTTTTTTTTTTTTGGTGGCATAAAATATCCCTTTAAAAGAAAAAAAAAAACCTTGTAAAAATGAGCTTGTTTTGCACAAGCAAGTTCAAACACTTAGCACTAAGAGGGATGAGCCAGCACAGCTCTTCATGAGTAAAGACTCCCTTCCATGGAGTGGTTCACCTCAGTGTGAGTGGCACAGGCCTCGTTTATTCGCTTTGCACCCTTGCTTGTGTCCTGATTACCTGGCTTGTGCAGAACCCATTGCGACCCTCCAAGTGGCTTCAGTTTCTATCACATTCCACTTCTACTGTAAACAGAATCTCCCACAGCAGAGTCCCTGTTAAGACTGCAGGCACTCAGTCTCCTTGACCAGCTTCAGCTCCATGAAGCACCAGATGCATTTTTCAAATTCCAGCCCCTGTGCCTGGGTTTCCTGTATTTCTACAAGTCCATTACCAGTTCCAGATTTTCTGTAACAGAAGAATCAGGGATGGCTGGTTGAAAAGTGTCCAGGCAAAAACATAAAGAGGATAGGGTTAGTTTATTTCCTACTTGGCCTGGCAGGACAGGTTTAGGTTAACTCAAATTCCATGTTTTAGCACGGTGACAGTTTGATGAAGTTGTTTTAGTAACAGAACAAAAAAGGTCATGCATGCATCGAATAACTTTTCAAATACATTGGTCAAAACGTTAAAAACATTTTCCAGCTTAAGACAAAGCAGGGAAAACTGTTATTGGGCTCTACAAAATGGCATTCTTTGGTTTTTGGTTGGTGGAAACTAGGGTTTTGTTAAGCTAATGCTTTCCAAAAGATTTTTGTCTTTAGTCACAGGATGTTAGGTCAGACACAGAGGTGGGCAAGGAATGAGTGTTTAGGGGACTAAAGATAGGCCAAGGTAAGTTGTAATTAGGTTCTGGACCTGCAACATTCCAACCTCTCCACTGTCATTGAAGTTCTAGTCAGATAATCAACCTGGCATGAGGTTCCCTTGAAGGTGTGATCTCTCTGGAAACTTGGGTTTTGGCCAAGCTTCACATTGTGTGCCTGTGGGAACCATATATGACCTATTAAACATTAGTAATGCTCCATGTTGCCAGAAAAGGCTAGATCTTAGGAGCTGATACAGATGAGACTGAAATGTAGGCAGGAGAGCAGTCTTCAGGGGAGAGAAATAGCTCAAAAATCCATTAAGGAAAACATCTTCTGGATTGTATCATTAAAATATATTAGTCATCATGACCCAGGAATCGTTTTTATTCTTTTGTGTTTGATACAGTATGTGACTTATATTAAGAGTAAATATACCTAAAATTAAAATAATCTAGAACACTGGCTTAACAAAGTGGGGGGGGGGGAAGGAAGCAAATTGTTCAAAAAAAAAAAAACTAAAACTTACACATCTTTAGAGCTAGACTGACCCTGAGTCCCCCAATGTACAGTTTACACCTATAAGCTAGACTGACTCTGCATCCTCCAATGTACAGTTTATACCTGTAAGCTAGACTGACTCTGTTTCCCCCAATGTACAGTTCACACCTATAAACTAGATTGATTCTGTTTCCCTCAATGTACAGTTTACAGCTGTTTGTATTCTACAGTGATTTGAACCATTTTCTTTACATTTGGTGAATTTAAACATGTTTATGATTTTTTAATTTTAGTTTCTCTTTTGGTCAGCTTAATGTTATAATTGTACCTTTATATGGAGTGGCTAATTCTAATTCTTAAGGAAGATTAGTTTTTTTTTTTTTTTTTTTTTTAAGATTTATTTATTTATTATGTATACAGAAGAGGGTGCCAGATCTCATTACAGATGGTTGTGAGCCACCATGTGGTTGCTGGGAATTGAACTCAGGACCTCTGGAAGAGCAGTCAGTGCTCTTAACCTCTGAGCCATCTCTCCAGCCCCGGAAGATTAGTTTTTAATATCTAAATTATCTCAACTATTCTCTGTGGATGCTAATTTGATCATTTTTTTGCAAAAGTAAATGGAAAGATACATTATAGAAAAAGTTACAGTATTCCTTTGAATTTTCTTTTAACAAGATTGTCATTTTCATGTACCAAAGTTTAATAGCAGTAAGAGAAACCAGAGATCAGACCTTTTAGAAATAGAAATATTATTGTCTTGTAGGCACAGCCTAATATGAGTTTATACTAATAATTAGAAATGGAAATAAGATTCTAGTAGGAATCACTGAAGTACTGTTTATTTCCTTTTTGTTTGTAAAATACAAATATTTGTTTAATTTTTAAATCCTCAAATACTTATACCACAGGACACATTAAATACTCATTTATCATGAAACATCAGTACTTAAGATATGAAACATCATGAATGCTGACATTACTAGAGACTGATGTCTTCTTTTTATTGGGGGGTGGCAGGTGGTTCTCTGTGTAACAGTCCTGGTTCTCCTGGAACTCGATTTGTAGATCAGGCTGGCCTAGAACTACTGATATCTGTCTGCTTCTGCCTCCCCAGTGCTGGGATAAAGGTGTGTGCCACCACTGCCTAGCAAAACTATTGACAGTTCTTTTTTTTTTTTTAATTATTATTTTATGTGCATTGATGTTTTGCCATGGGTGTCAGGTCCCCTGGAACTGGAGTTACAGATGGTTGTAAGCTGCCATGTGGGTGCTGAGAATTGAACCCAGGTCCTCTGGAAGAGCAGCCAGTGCTCTTAACCGCTGAGCCATCTCTCCAGTCCCTGATGTCTCTTTCTAATACATCATTTGGATAAGAAAAGTTAACTCAAATCTTTGAGTACTCTAACTACAGTAAATAGAGTGAAACTTACTTTATTAAATATCTGAGCATGTTCTAGGTTCTTTTATAGGATTTAATTTCTTGTATCACAACATTTTTAACATCTGTAGAAGGATAGTAATCTTAGTAGTTGGGTTCAGTTATTTTTAGTTTCTTTTTCTTAATAGGAAAAATATTTATTCCTTTTGGTTGTTAAGAATTTGGATTTAAAATATTGGTACCTCTCACCCTGTTAGAGGGTTTTCTGAGAAGATTTAAATTAAGTTTTTGACAGTTTAAAAAGATTTCTTTTATCCAAATCATACTGAGAAAAAAATTTACAAAGACATTGAAAACACTTGAATTTTTTAAGCATTAACAGCCATTTTGAGTAAGGTAAGGGTTCAAGGTAAACAACCATAAATAAATAAACAAAAACAAAAACCATCAAAAACAACAACAAAAAACATGATTAGCCAGGCATGATGGCTCACACTTTTAATTCCAGCATTCTGAAGGCTGAGACAGGAGAATCTCTGAGTTCAAGGCCAGGCTGGTGAACGGAGAGAGTTCCAGGACAGCCAAGGCTGTTACACAAAGAAACTCTGTTTTGAAAAAAAGGAAAAAAGAAAGCGAGGATTGGGGACACAATTAATAACAGGACATAACATCTTCATTTGTAATTTTATTACAACCAAGATTAGCATTATTTTACAACTTAGGAATACATATCAAGTGGCGTACAAAATGTCAGAAACCACTTTTTAGGAGTATCTAATTATTAAATGATTTGAGATGCAGCATAAAAAGTGACAGAGCTGTTCTGACTCGAGGCCCCCAGTTGTCAGTGTTGCTGAAGGGGAGAATCTTTCAGCATGTAGAGTACAGGGTGGGTCCTCACTGTTGTTTTAGATGTGGCATCCTTTTCTGTCACTTGATGAACTATCTGGCTGCCCTGTTTCCTTGAGGAAGACTCTGTGACTGACCCTGAACTTTCAATTATCATATTTAAAATTCCTTTATCACAGTACACACTTATTAATAGAGAAGACCCACAGGGTTTTTACTCATTTTTTAATAGGAAATAATGGTTGTTTTCTTTCAAAAGAGGTCAATTTTAGAAGAAAGCCATAGCTTTAGGCAATTTTTAACAATTTATGAATTTTATTGTTTATCTAATAGGTAGAATTATATAAACAAATTTAAATATTTGTCCATTAAAATGAGTTCTACAATCATTATATAGTTTGCTAGGAGTCTTCCAAATAGGGAAACATTTCTTTAGAAAATTATCCCTACTGTTAGGGCAAAGGTATCTAATAAGCAAAGGTTTGATCAATGGGGGGGATACATATAAAATGTATGAAAATAAAGTTTTATGATAAATTTTAAATACATCATTTAATATAATGGTAAAAACAATGTCCCCTTTAAGGTAATTTTTTGTATAATTTACTAAGAATAGATCAAGACTTAGAAAACTTTATTATCATAAACATAATAAAGCATCAGTTTTACCTAAATGTATTGAATTTTGAACTTAAAAATTTTAGTAACCCTGTGTTAAAATCAACATATAACCATGTCCAGTTACTTAGAGGTAAATTTTCATTTTCTCTCTACAACACTGTTTAATCTTCTAATATTATCATCCATTTCCATTTCAGAATCATCTTTATTTCACTGTACAAACTTCCAAAAGCATTTTTTTGTTCATCTTCTTTTGAACCAAGAATGTGTCTCATGTCTATAACCTTCATGTATTTTTTTGATAGTGGTTTTTCTTATCATTATTAATTTTTTGTTATTATTTTACAGTATTTTAATAGGAAAACACAAAGCAAATTTATGATATCTTAGATATCATATAGTTATAAATAAAGGTAAAATATATTAATAATCTTGTGTCTCTGAACCAATTTAAATCAATTATTTGTTGAAGACTAAAGTTGTTGTAAAAGGAACTTTGAAGTTGTTTTGTTAAAAGAAAAAATGACTTCTCCATAGGATTTAGAAGACATCCAAAGCAGCATAAAGTTTTGGCATCTTTTACTTTATTCTTTTTGAGCCACCTGTTTATATTTGTAGTAAGAATGCTAACTGTTGAACAAGCCTTCTATCAAAACTATTTCATTTTTCTTTAAAACTAAAATCACCAAGATTACCTATAAATATGCATAAAATATACATAAAAGAGAAATTATGATGTAATGTGATGCATTAAGAGCATGTCCTTAAAATGTTTATGTATCTACCTGATCACACATACATGAGGCATCCAGATTCACAGAGCTAAGTCATGCTTGCACTTCTTCCAATAAAGTGTTTATCATCTCAGAGGAGGGCAGTCATTACGAAGAAAATGATTGCACCCTGGGGCAGACGTAATTGTCTCTTAAACTTAATTTGTATCTTTGAGCAACAAGGACCTTCTTGTGAACCAGAACTGAGACAAGAATCAAGACGATAACATCTCAACCAGAACTGTATAATTATGCATATTTCACCCTTCAGACATTCTTGCTAAAACTTAAATTTAAAAACTCATGTTAAGTCTCCCAAAGAAAGATCTAGGATCATCAGCCATCTCTAAGTTTCACATTGAGTCAATATCCTCCCTGTGTCCTTTGTCCTTACCCTGTCCCTATAATCGGCACACTGGACACATAGCCAAGCTTCCTGAGCCCATTGCACTTGGATTTGGGACCTCCCCGTTAAAATTCTAGTTTTACTACCACTACAAGTGGTATGAAAAAATGAAAAATACACAACACTTTGACAGTGCATACATACAGTAAGACAGATGTGTACATACATAACCATACAGTAAGACAAATTTTTAAAACAAGAGTTTTGAATGTGACTGATTGTTGGAGTTCTGTATCTTTTTTTTTTTTTTTTTTTTTTGTTTTGTTTTGTTTTGTTTTTCGAGACAGGGTTTCTCTGTGTAGCTTTGCGCCTTTCCTGGAACTCGATTTGGAGACCAGGCTGGCCTCGAACTCACAGAGATCCGCCTGCCTCTGCCTCCCGAGTGCTGGGATTAAAGGTGTGCACCACCACCACCTGTATCTTATAATTCCCAATTTAAAAAAGAAAGTTAACACAAAGATCTTCGGCAAACATAAACATACATGTATATATTCATTAATTTATATGTAGTTCAACCTTAATTAAAACACTAAATTTAACAGTTTCATATTATAGTACTTTTAAATAGGAATTATTTGACTTTTATGTTACCCATGCATATTATTCAAGGGAATACACACACACACACACACACACACACACACACACACACACACACACACATTTGAAAAGAAGTCCTTTACCCATTTAACATTTCATTTTATAGCTCAATGTTATCTAGTGACTTCAGTGAATGTTATTTTACACATAACATTAAACACATAGTATTTTAAGGTTTTATGAAACAGTAGACCCAAAGGTATCATTTTAATAGGTTTTAAGAAGTTTACAATACCTAAGTTTACAAGGGAGTATGTTTTTTGTCATGCCTTTACTATACCACTGAAGTTTATAAATATGCACATGATCATTTTAATATAGCATTCCAAAAATAAGGAAAATAACAATTCTTACACACAGTAAGAATGAATGGACAAAAAATAGACTTAAGTAAGTTCAGTTTGTTACATATTTTTGTTTTACAAAACACAGGCAACATATGAAAACAATGATCATGTTCACATTCACCCAACAATCTAGCTCCTAATGTGCAAGTTCCAGCACAAATTACAGGTAATGGGAAGACCAAGAGAACATGTCTCCTCCAAACTGCTAATAGCAGACGTAGATAAAATTCCAGACAAAGAATTATTGACATGTTCAAAGAATTCAAATTGGACAGAAACCGGAAACCGGAGGAACATGGCGCCGCCTTATAAAGGTCAGGACGCACCTGTGCACACAGGCCCACGCGCAGAGATGACGAGGTCACGTCCGCATGACTACGTGACCGTGTAACTATGGGGCATGGGTCACGCAGGACGTATAACCCAGAAATGACTAGGCGGAGATGACTAAGTGTCCCGCCAGCATGCATGACCATGAGATGTGTGTGGTTGGAATGCCTATCAGAAAGCTCACTGGAAAAGCCTCCACCGGTAGAATGGGTCACCATGGGGAGAGGATGTCCTTCCGGGCTTCAAGATAAGTTAAAGGAACTGAAACAACACTCAAAGACAATGATAAAAAGGAACCTGCAAGGTGACAGTGGGTGATGCTGAAACCTCATTCTCACCAACTGACAGGTGATATGTGTTTGTCACATGAGGTAACAACTGCAATCAGATTCATGGAGGCAGAAAAGATATTAATGGGCGACAGTAGCCAGGAGAATGGGGCAGTCTGGGGTGTTTTTTTTAAAAATGGGTTAAATATGTAGTTGAAGAAGATGAGAGAATTTCTAAAAATTAGTGTTGGTGAATTCCCAACCAGTGCCTACATTCAACACCAGTGAGTTTAAGTTCTTACAAGGCATATGATGTTGTATTTCACAATTTTAAAAAATGTAGAAACTGATGAAACTATTTAAAAGGCCACAGCATCTCTGGCCCTTTATCTTTATTTGTTGCTCCTCTGACTGAAGTGAGTAAAATTCACACATAATTCAGATACCCAGATATAGTGGAAATCGTGAACTCTTAGGAAGATGAGCAGGAGGCGGCAGATCTTCTTAAGTGTACAGACTATATACAGTTTGAGAGAAAGTTTGCTTAATGGCTTCAGTATAGTTGACTGAGGGGAAGAGAAGAAAAAAGGGGACCACTAAGTCAGTAAGCAATGTTAGAGGAAACACAAATAAAGGTTTTTTCCTTTAGATGTTACTTAACTAAATATATACCTTTTGAAAAGACTTTTTTTTGGGGGGGGGGTTTTCGAGACAGGGTTTCGTTTCTTTGTGTAGCTTTGCGCCTTTCCTGGGACTCACTCTGTAGACCAGGCTGGCCTCAAACTCACAGAGATCCACCTGCCTCTGCCTCCCGAGTGCTGGGATTAAAGGCGTGCGCCACCACCGCCCGGCAATGAAAAGACATTTTTATATACATAAAAATGGATTAAATAATCTCAACTACTCAAAAAATAAATTAAAAATATATAAAGAGAAAACAGAATAGAAGGAATACCAATGTTTCTATAAAACAACTTTTAACAGATTATAACACATGGAAATAAGGCAAACACGGTTGCTGTAACGCGAGTAAAAATCAAGAAAGAAGATTAAATCATTATTGTTTGTTGCTGGAGGGCTTCTCTCCAGGTTCCCCAAGCCCCGCAGTCCCACAATCCACTTATAAAATAATCACTCAGACGCTTATATCACTTATAAACTGTATGGCCGTGGCAGGCTTCTTGCTAACTGTTCTTTTATCTTAAATTAACCCATTTCTATAAATCTATACCTTGCCACGTGGCTGGTGGCTTCCCGGCATCTTCACATGCTGCTGGTCATGGCGGTGGCTGCAGTGTCTCTCCTCTCAGCCTTCCGCTTCCCAGAATTCTCCTCTCTCCTTGTCCCACCTACCTCCTGCCTGGCAACCTACTTCCTGCCTGGTCACTGGCCATCAGTGTTTTATTTATATAGAATGATATCCACAGCAATTGTTTTATAAATATAGCTCCCTGCGTATATATGAAAGAAACAGAATAGAAAAATATTCTCAAAATTATCTTTAAGGATTGTGATCTAAATTTTCCTCACTTTGACTTATACTTCAATATGAGATTTTTAGCAATACTATTACATAACTTTTACAATCAGAAAAGTTGTAATGCTATTTTTAGCAGCAAAGAAAATCTTCCCACTTCCAGCAGATTTTTTTTTCCCCTGTGGGAATCAGACTAACAGGAGATGATCATAACCAACAACCCTCTTCAAGGGATCAAGATTCCACCTCCCTTGCCTGGGGTCAAGCACCTGGCTTGGATGTATTCAGTGAGCACAGCATAGCAGAGCATGGCTACTGCATCTGGGAGAGGAAGGCCTAGTTGCTACTACAAGATCTATAAATAGGGTCACCCAGGCGTGTAGTGACGCTAAGTGGCTTGGCCATAGTAACCAAGTGAGTCAGCAGGAGGCCAGGCCCCGGTCAGAATGCACTCATCCGGAGGAGCTCCATGCCCAGCAACAGCTGGTGTGGGGAGCTGGAGGAAGACCTTTTGAAGCCCTGTGAGGAATGCAAGGCACGTGGTATGTTTGAGTAACCAGGCTTGGCAGATTGCCTTTCAAGTGCAGAGCCGAGGGTGATGCATGCAAAGGACAGTAGAGGGTTACTGACATGCTGGGCGGTTTTGTTTTGTTTTTCTTTTTCTTTTTTTTTTTTTAAGCCTGAGTAAGACATGCATTTCTTTTCCAAATCGACACCTGTCTTCCTTGGAGCCGGCACAACACAGTGGCAATGGTGCAGGTTGGCGGTCAGGACACCTGGCTCTGTTGCGGCTAAACTTTCATTAAACGTTCACTCACCGTAGCCTGTTTTTGTGTCCTTTGCAGCTTCCTATCAGTCCAGTCCACATTTAGTCAGCAAGAGCAGCTGGAATGCTTCTTTTAGGAGCCTCCCGGCATGGTGAGGTCGGCTGGACCCTGAGGACCTTTTTTTTCTCGTGGAGCTGAGCTTTGCATTTGCTCCCCATCCTTACTTTGAGCTCATGGAGATTTCTGTACGCAGAGTACTGGACAAGGTGAAACCGCGCAGATATTTCTCAGGAGTTTGTTAGAGGTCCATTTGAATATCTTTTCTCTAGTGCTGCAGTTGCAACAGCCAGGTGACAGGGGTGTTCACTGACCACACCAGCCTCTGTCTCTTGGTCAGCTGTCAACCCAACTATACAGAAGAGAATGGCCTTGGGGACCTGTATGACCTGCTAATGTGTGTGACTCATCCTCAGAGACTGATTCCGGAACATGGGTAGCTGAGCATTGCAATATATCAAATCTCCCTGGGGTGCTAACATGCAGCAGGAGTTGAGAACCCGATGTGGACCAAACCTGCCACCCTTACCAATTTGGCTTCGGGTACTTATACTGAGTCTTGCTGCAGGTCTGACCCCCTAGGCAGCAGAGTGGGGGCTCTAGCTTCATAGAGGAGTACTTGCATCTGCACCTTTCCATTTTATTTTAAAAGTTGTTTTTAAGATTCGCTACATATAAACTGTTAGTAGTGTACCCAATGTGCTCTGTGCTGGTTTTAAGTTGTGTTAAACAGATTTCTTCAAATGTCCACCATTTCTTCTAAGAAGCTTGCTTCTGGAGATGCCAGGGATAGGAAATTATGAGGGAGGATTGCTTGGGCAAAGAGGTTTTGCTAGATGACCTGTTGGGGAGGGAATAAGACTCACCATCTCTTGTCTTTTGTGTGTCTCTAGAACCCAGTGGCAGAACTAGACAGGGACAGCTATCACACTAAGTAGGCAGTTACATTCACATGTGCATGCATGTGCACGGGTGCACACGCGCGCGCGCGCACACACACAGAGAGAGAGAGAGAGAGAGAGAGAGAGAGAGAGAGAGAGAGAGAGAGAGAGAGAGAGAGAGAGAGAGAGAACAATGGTTAGTAGCAGGTGGTTTTGCCACTGACTTGTCTCTATTATCAACATCCTTCAGATACGCCTGAACCCAAATCTGGCCATAGCTCCCAACCATATCTGTTTTCACCAGACCTCACAAGCCCTCCATGTAAGGGATTTTCTTCTCTTCATATTCACCACACTTTTGTTGGCCAATGATCATATATCAGTTTTGTTCTTCATTGCTGTGACTGAATGTCAGACAGAACCAACCTAAAAGAACCTACGTTGGCAAAGGGTTTGGCAGGATATGGCCCATCATGACGGGGAATTCTTGGTGGCCAGCAAATGGAGCTGCTCAATCACATTTGGTAAATCAGAAAGCAAGGAGGTGACAGTAGTTAGTTTCTCTTTCATTCCCTTTCTTTTTCAGTCTGGGGCCAAGAAGCTGGGACTGACACTTGAAAAGCTCTATCTTTCTCTAGCCGAGATATACAACATTGTAAGTAAGTGATATCCTCCAGATTCCTACCTAGCAATTGCTGGAACCCTCCTAACTTCCTGTTACAAAATCACCCTTGAGTGAACTGTGTAGGAAATACTTCTTATTCTTGCTTTTTTCACTACAGATGGAGTGCTTATGACTAGAATTTTGAGTTCTTTGTAAAATCAGCACACAGTTCCATGCATGTCTTTAAAGTCCTCTGCCTGTAGCCTGGGTACCAAAAATTCTCTGTGAAAGGAACATCTTGATTCATGATGCTAGTCCTCAATTGCCCTTCTGTTTTTAGCTCAGTCTTTCATGTGTTAACTTATTGCCTATAACTGAGTGTTTTCTCCTCTCCCTTTCAGCTGTGATGCTTAAGCAGTTATACCAGCCTTTAGCTCTTGGTCTGATTTCCAATCTCATGATATGGATTATGCTTTCTGAGACAAAAAGATTTTATACTTATCCCTTCCTAGGCAAATAGAACATTAACAGGCTATCCACAGAAAATACATCAATAATCAGCCAGCGTAGGTACCACATTTCATCTTTAAAGCAACGGAAGAATGCACACACACACACACACACACACACACACACACACACACACTATATATATATATATATATATATATATATATATATATATATATATATATGGTAGCTCTTCAGCCACATGAGGAAATATTTTTAAATGAAGATGGAACTGAGGAAAGTATGATAATTAAGGGAAAATGTATTATCCTGACTATGCGATAGTTTATATGGAGCAGATATTAAAGTATTTTTACTCTTATTTTAATAACTCTTAATAAAACACTGTGGGAATCTAATAAAAATGGACAAACTTAAAAATTCAATTATTATTTTTTTCTGATCATATTCACTACCAATTCTCCCCTTAATTTTTCCCAGATCCACCTTCCCTTTCCCAACATTGTATGCTTTTTTGTTTTTTATTTTGTTTTTTCTTACTTTCTTTATTTAGAAATTTTCTAATCAGTCTACATACCACCCACAGATCCCACCTCCTCCCTCCTCCCACCCCCAGCCCTCCCTTCCAAGCCACCCCACATCCCCACATCCCCCAAATCAAGGTCTCCCATGGGGAGTCAGCAGAGCCCAGCACACTGAGCCTAGACAGGTCCAAACCCCTCCCCACTGCACCAAGGCTGCACAAGGCCAGTCATCTCTGCACGTCTTCCCATCATGATCTCAATGTTCCCCGCATGCAGAATCCCTCCTCTCTCTCATCGATTGGATTCCCCGGGGCATCTGGCCGTGAATCTCTGCATCTGCCTCCATCAGTCACTGGACAAAGGCTCTATGATAACAGTGAGGTTATTCAGTAAACTGGTCACCAGAGTAGACCAGTCCAGGCACCCTCTGGACTACTGCCAGCAGTCCAAGGTGGGGTCTTCTTTGTGGATTCCTGAGAGCCTCCCCAGCACCCTGCCTCTTCCTAGTCCCATGATGTCCTCATCTATTATGGTATCTCCCTCCCTGCCCTCCCTCTCTGTCCCTGTTCCATTTCCCTATGTTCTCATGCCCCACTCCTAGCCCTCTGCCACCCTACCCCACCCCCAATTCCAGTCCGCTCATGTAGATCTCATCCACTTCTCCTTCACTGGGCCATCCATGTGTCCCTCCCTGGGTCTTTCCCTGTTCTCTAGCTTTTCTGGAGCTGTGGGTTGCAGTCTGGCCATCCCTTCCCTCACATCTAGTATCCACGTATGAGTGAGTGCATTACTGTTTGTCCTTCTGAGTTTGGGTTACTTCACTCAGGATGACATTTTCTAGTTCCCAGATCCACCTTCCCTTTCGCAACATTGTATGCTTTTTTGTTTTAATAACCTACCTAGAGTCCAATCTGTGCTGCCCATGTACTCATGGGTGTGGGACAATCCACTGCAGTGTGGTAAACCTATGGCAGCCACACCCTTAAAGGAAAACTGACTGTCCCTCCTCCAGAAGCCATAAAGTGTTAATAGCTCCTCAGTTGGGGTGGGACTTCATGAGCCCATTGACACTCCATGCTGAAATGTTGACTGGCTTGATCTTGTACAGGTCATATGTAGGCAACCACAGCTGTTGTGGGGTCATGAATATAACAGTCCTGTCACACTGAGAGGAATCTATTTCGTTCCCACTCTCCCTGATTTTTAGCTCTTACATGCTTTCTACTCCCTACAAATTTAATTGTGTGCAGAGAAAGAGAGAGAGAGAGAGAGAGAGAGAGAGAGAGAGAGAGAGAGAGAGAGAGAATCTAGAAAGCATCTATATACCTTATTATAAGAAAATTATTCAATAAGTCACCAGTGCCCTGTAGTGGAACTTGATGATAGCATGGACTGATGAGTACTTAAAAAAATGGCAACATATTTTGATATGAGGATAAGAAAAATATATAATAGCTTATATGTTAAATTACTTAAATGATTACAAGTGTGCAAAAGGATGTAGAAAATTTACAATGACTGGCATTAGATATTTAGTCTTTAAAAAATTTTCTTCTTGCCGGGCGGTGGTGGCGCACACCTTTAATCCCAGCACTCGGGAGGCAGAGGCAGGCGGATCTCTGTGAGTTCGAGGCCAGCCTGGGCTACCAAGTGAGTTCCAGGAAAGGCGCAAAACTACACAGAGAAACCCTGTCTCGAAAAAATTTTTTTTCTTCTTACCTTTTTTATTTTTTTGTATTTGTGTCACAGATAAGAATTAATAAATAGGCCGGGCGGTGGTGGCGCACGCCTTTAATCCCAGCACTCGGGAGGCAGAGCCAGGTGGATCTCTGTGAGTTCGAGGCCAGCCTGGGCTACCAAGTGAGTTCCAGGAAAGGCGCAAAACTACACAGAGAAACCCTGTCTCGAAAAAAAAAAAAAAAAAAAAGAATTAATAAATAATAACATAATGCTGCAATAACTTAAGAATTGCATTTAAGAACTGAGTTACTGATAGAGAAAGAAAATATAAATAATATAGATACCCAGTAAGGGCTATATGTTAATAATGTGTACTAATAACTAGGTAATAACTAGGTTATTAGTACAATTTTGAGCATAAAATACAGAATACAAATTATAACGAGGTCTTTTCCCTCAGGCTGGGATATGAGGAGCGAGAACAAGTGTTTTTGCCAGCTGCGGGTGGCTTGGGTGTTTGCCACAGAGGGCTACAAGCTGGACAGGCAGGAGAACATAACCTTGGTTTATGACCTGTGGTGTGAATGTGGAAACAAGGTGTCCTTGGACATATTGGGAAAATTTTCTCTCCCTCTTGCCTCTCTTCCTGAGAAGGCCACTGGGATTGTGATAGAGAGATGATAATCATGTTTAACCTAAGACAGGGACAACCGCTAGCCATCTCTTTAATATGAAAAGTGTTTGTTCCTAGACATCTGAGGGAAAAGCACCCTGATGCCAGAGACAAGTATTCAGTAATCTTATACAGTGTTACCTATTCATGATGAAGCAGATCCTTGATCCTGTGTGCAAAGGCTCTCTCTCTCTCTCTCTCTCTCTCTCTCTCTCTCTCTCTCTCTCTCTCTCTCTTACACACACACACACACACACACACACACACACACACACACACACACACACACTCATGACAGTTCTCCTTCACTCAGAACTGAGAGACGTGGCCTGACCCAAAGCCCTATCTATACCTTTACACACTCCTTGTCTCAGGCCTTGGAGTGGATAGTAGCACAGTACACATGCATTATTGTGACTGGCAGCTGAGTGCTCACACCAGCCTGGAGAGACAACTTGCCTTGGATACTGTACTAGAGAGAACCCAAGAAGCTTTTCATGGCAGCCCGTCAATGAACATCATGGTGTGATATTTTGCAATGAAAGCAAGCAATGCAAAATTTGAATTTATTTCCCTGGAAACAACCTCTGGCAATGGAGCATTGAATTAGGAAACTTGTGCAACTGTTCTCAGCACATGATGAGTTTTCATTTTCTAACATCTGTGCCAGAAGTCTCAGAGTTATTAAGTTTGGCTTGACTTAATTGTTCTCTTTTCTTCCTTCCTTCCTTCCTTCCTTCCTTTCTTTCTTTCTTTCTTTCTTTCTTTCTTTCTTTCTTTCTTTCTTTCTTTCTTTCTTTCTTACTTTCTTTTTTTTTTTTTTTTTTTTTTATAATTCTCAGTATTAAGGCCAGACATATATTGGAGGATACTCTAACAAATCTCTATATCTCAAAACAGAAGAGTAGATGCTTTTTAAAGGAATACACAAGCTTGTATGTATTTATTGCTGAAGATTGTTCCCCTCAGAACGTGAGCACAGCCCTCCCTTTATATAGCAGGGCCAAGATGAACTGGGAGCTTCCAACAATGAAGCAAATGGTTAGTGTTAAGGAGAGTTGCATGAGGTAGAAGGAGGACCCTAGGCAAGAACTCTCCTGAGTGACACATCACAGTCTTACACTGAGTAAGAGACTGGAAATTAAGCTGCACTGAGCTCACCTTCACAGGAACATCAATTACCAAATTAACTTTGTGGTGTCTATTTAATTGCATTGTCCTTAATTGAATCTGACAACCTGAAGGATCTCTGCCCTGCTCAGCACTACAAATTAAAATACCAGAAGCCACTGTCAAATACTCTGGATATCTCAATAAGTACTTTTCTATCCCCAGACATCATCATCATCAACAACAACAACAACAACAACAACACACACACACACACACACAAACCATGGGGGCATTATAGACTGAAATAGCACACTGTTACACACAATTGTTAGACATTTACTCTTGGAGTAAAGAATGTAATTCATGTAAAAAGTAAAATGCTTGTTTTAGTTAGATTTCCATTATTATAACACAGCAGCTGAGATAATCAACTTACAAAGTGAGAAGATTTATTTTGACTCACAGTTTTAGAGGTTTTGCTCTGTGGTTGTTCAACACTCTTCACTGTAGTGAAGCAGGATAAAGGACCTACTTACATCATCATGTCCAGAAAGCAAAACAAAACAAAGATGAAAGTCTAGGGTTCCATATGCCTATCCAAGAGCACTTTCCCTATAAACCAACTCCCTTTCACAAGACCCTACCTCCTAAAGGATCCACTACTTTTCAATAATACCACAGGCTGGGAACTAAACTCTCAGCCTCTGGGCTTTAGAGAACATGCAAAAATCCAAACAACATGAAACTGAGCATTGTTCTTTCAAGATATGTAAAGAATTATGATGGAATTTCGATGAGATTTTGTTCTGAAACTTTAGATTGCTTTTCATAGGATGGCCATTTTTACCATGTTAATCCTAATGATCCACAAGCATGAGAAAACCTTTCCATCTCTGATGTCTTCTTCAATTTCCTTCTTCAAAGACTGGAAGTTTTAAACTTGTCATACAGGTTTATCACTTGCTTGATTAGAGTTACTCCAAGATATTTTATATTATTTGTGGCTACTGTAAAGAGTATTGTTTTCCTGATTGGTTTCTCAGCCTGTTTATAGTTTGTATATAGAGCTACTGATTTTTTTGAGTGGATCTTGTATTCAGCCACTTCTCTGGAAGTGTTTATCAGCTGTAGAAGTTCCCTGGTAGAATTTTGAGGTTACTTATGTATACTGTCATATTGTCTGCAAATAGCAATACTTTGACTTCTTCCCTTCCAATTTGTATCCCCTTGATTTCCTTTGGTTGTCTTATTGCTAGAATTTCAAGTACTATATTGAATAGATATGGAGAGAGTGGACAGCCTTGTCTTATTACTGATTTTTGTGGAATTGCATTGAGTTTCTCTCCATTTAATTTGATGTTGGCTATAGGCTTGCTGTAAAATGCCTTTATTATGTTTAGACATGTCCCTTGTACCCCTGATTTCTCCAAGACTTTTAACAAAGGGGTGTTGGATTGTGTCAAAGGCTTTTTTCAGCATCTAATGAGATGATCATATGGTTTTGTTCTTTCAGTTTGTTTATATAATGGATTGCATTGACAGATATTCATATGTTGAATCATCCTGTATTCTTGGGATGAAGCCTTTTTGATCATGGTGGATGATCTCTTTGGTGTGTTCTTGGATTTGGTTTTCAAATCTTTTATTGAGTATTTTTGCATCAATATTCATGAGAGAAATTTGTCTCTAATTCTCTCTTTTTTTTAATCTTTGTGTGGTTTGGGTATCAGGGTAACTATGGCCTCATAAAATGAGTTGGGCAATGTTCCTTCTGTTTCTATTTTGAGGAATAATTTGAGGAGTATTAGTCTTAGCTCCTATTTGAAAGTCTGGTAGAATTCTGTGCTAAAACTGTCTGTAGATATTTATCAGGTCCATTTGATTCATAACATCTGTCAGCTCTATTATTTCTCTATTTAGTTTTTGTCTAGATGACACATCCATTGGTGATAATGGGGTATTGAAGTCTCCCACTATTAATGTATGAGGTTAGATGCATGATTTAAATTTTAGTAATGTTTCTTTTACAAATGTGAGTGGCCCTTGCATTTGGGGCAAATATATTTAAAGAATATAGTACATTTACACAATGGACTATTGCTTAGCTGTTAAAAAATAACATAAAATTTACAGTCAAATAGATGGAACTAGGGAAAAAAATCATCGTGAGTGTGATAACCCAGTCCCTGAAACACAAACATGGTGTGTGCTCACTTATAAGTGGATATTAACTGTAAAGCAAAAGATAATAATGCTATATTTTATAGACCCAGAGAGATTAAGAAAGAGCACTTATGGTGGGACCCAAAGATCTCCCTGGGAAGGGGAAATAGAATAAATTTCACTGCAGACTAGGGAATGCTGGGGTTGGGAACAGGAGGCATCAACTGGGGAGAAGAGAAAATACTAGAAAAACAACAGAAATTGGGGGCCATTTGGGGGTTAACGGTAGAAACCCAGTGCAATGAAAACTCCATGCAATCTCCAACAGTAACCCTAGCAAAGACTCCTAGTAATGAGGAACACAGAGCCTGAACCAGCCACCTTCTGTAACCAGGCATGGCCTCAAGTGAAGGGTTTAGGACACCAACCCAACCATAGAACCTTGGACCTACAGTTGGACCTGCCTGCAGAGTGATCTGGCACCAGAGCCTAACAGAGAATCCTCGTTCAAGAGACCAGACAGATGGGAGCAGATGCAGAGTCTCACAGCCAAACACTGAGCTCAAGGAGGATGGTGAGGGAGGGTTGGAGGAAACAGGGGTCAGGGACACCTCGTGAACATGGCCCACAGAATCAATTAACTAGGACTCATGGCACTTACAGGGATCAGGGAACCTGTAAGGGTCTGACCTAGGTCCTCTGCAGAAATGTTATGACTGAGTAGCTTGGTGTTCTTGTGGGATTCCTAACAGTAGGAGCAGGACAGTCACTGACTCTTTTGCCTACTTATGGGACCCTTTTTCTCCTACTGGGTTACCCAGACTTGATGGGATGGTATGTACCTGGTCTTATCGTACCATATTATGCTATGACTGATTGAAAAGAAAAGAAAAAGTAAAAAGAGCAGACTACTCCTCAAACATCTCCACACCCGGCTCAGCACCCGACCCAAATGATTATTAGCAATTGAATGAACATATGAATGCACTTCTTAACTAAAAAGAAAAAAATCCAAACAATAACAATACAAAGAGGTAGATAAGCCTTAGGTATAATTGTAGTGTAATCAGTACAGTGCTCACCTTGACTCATTTGTTAGAGCCTCACACATGCCCAACATCATTCTGAACTTGAGGATAATGCAGTAAAAGACACACACTGGCCAAGCTGGTGTAATCTAAGAGATCAAGGAAAGAAGATAAGTAAATGAAAGAAACTGTGTGGTAGATAACGGGAAATACAAGGAGAAAAGTCAAGCAAGAGGGAGGTAGGCACCATGGCAAGGCTTCGCGTGTGTGAAACAGCATAGCAGAAAAGTCCCCACAGCAAAGGTGGCATGGGGGAGTGGAAGAGACCAGTGTGGCCAGAGCAAGTAAAGCACATTAGCACAGGCCAGATCTCCTAGCAGGCTTGGTAGCATGGCAGGACATTTTTGGGGACGTTTGCACTTACTTTGACTAAATGGGAGATCACTGCAGGATTTAGGACAGGGGAATAGTTTAACTTCCAACTTTCACTTCACCTTCTTCGGCCCCCTTCCCCGCTCTTGTGTGTCTGATCTGTGACAGAGGTAATGTATCCATCATGCCACTTAGTCCTGATCCTGGGTCTTATGATCTCCACTTTTTGTAGATGATAACAAAGATGGTAAGTAGCCTCCCACTGTATAACTGTTAGTTGACAAGACTAGAATTGAATCAAGTCTTCTCCTTTCTAACCATTCTAACCACCTTTAACAAAATAAACAAATCTGTCATAATAATTGATAGTCCAGTTCTGGTGACGTTTAGACACAGAAAACAGTCACTGGGAGTGTCAGTTAAAATATACACAATATTCAAAGCTTGCAGAGGGCTTTCACATCCGTTCCCTCATTGGCTAAGCAGAGCAGTAATGAGCACCATTGCCTTGGCAGTAGTGAAGCTACCTGAGACAGAGGAAGCAAATTTTACCCATCACAAAGTTCTTTACAATCTTCCTGGTTGGATAGGATTAAATAGCAAAACCCTGTGCTAATGGCATGTACATTTAAGACTTAGAAATCAAGTCGCACAGCTGAGTTCCTAAGCCTCCTATGGTGAGTCCTGATGAGACAACCAGGCTGCCTGACTTGGGTCCAATATACATGTCACTTTGTTCTCCTTTGCTTTATTAACTGACCTCTAGGTCAGATTTGGTTTGCTCTCCATCTCCTCATCCTTCATTCAGACCTATGCTTCCGCGGGTCCACCCACACCCTGTGTCCCCAGCTTGACCTAGCTCCCATTAGTAATGAGGGCTCCACCCAAGGATCATGTCCCAGCTGGATGCTGCAGCTGCACTTGGCTAGGGCATTCCAGTGGTCAGAGCCTGCCAGGTGCTCCCCTCTTGGGCAGATTGCCTCTGCTCTGTGCTACCCTCTCTGGTGGAACCAGTGGTTGATCTGTGGCAGCTGGGCTAGGTCATGGCCTCCAGAGTCGATCTGTTGTATTAGAATTACCTGTGAGGAGTATTAAAATGGCATTGCCAGAAGCCAGCCCCAGAGTCCTTGATTAGTCAGTGTGGGGCACAGCCTCAGAATCTGCTTTTCTAATAGGTTCCCAGGCAATGAGCATACTGCTGGACATATTCCATACTGAGAAAATTACTTCCTCAGGCCCACTAGTAATCAGAAGTGGATGGATTGTTTGTGTGGGTTTAAGAGTTGCCAGGTCACAAAACACATTTTCAGAAAAGTTATAGGGAAGGGGTAAAATGATGTGATTATATTTTAATTTCAAAAACTAAAGAATATTAAAAGGAATACAAGAAGCCCAGAGTCCTCTTTAGGTGACTCAAAGGGCATCTATGAATTCACAAAGGTTTTCTGTCTACAGATTCTGGGTGCACAAAGTGGAAACAAGAATTAGGACATCCTCTATAGGATCTTATAGTCAATGTCAAAGTAAAAACAAATAAGCCAAAAACCAAGGTCCAAGTAGAGGATAGCTGGGTCATACAGTAGTTCTACATTTCATTTTTGCTTGAAGCTCCATACTGATGACCATAGTAACTTCACCAGTTTATGCTCCCACCTGCAGTGAGTAGAAGTCCCTCTTTGCCCTCAGCCTTTGCCAACATGGGTTATTATTTGTTTTCTTGATCTTAGCCATGCTGTCTGAGCTGAGATGAAATCTCAAAGCAATTTTAGTTTGCATCTCACGGAGGGGTTAGGATGTTGAATGTTAAAAAAAAAATAGATTGATTGGCCATTAGTGTTTCTTCTTTTGAGAGCAGTCTGTTCATTTCATTGGCCCATTGTTGGGCATGTTTGTGGTTTTGGCTGATTTCTGCAATTCTTTATGTATTCTGGGTATCAGCCCCCTGTCTGAGGTACTGCTGGCAGGTTTTCTTCTCATCTGAAGATTGTCCCTTTACTCTGCTGCTAATTTTGTTTACTGTGAAGAAGTTTTTACATAGTATCATTTGTCAGTTCTTGCAACTGTGTCCTCTGCCACTGAACTCCTGCTCAGAAAGGCCAAGTCTATAGCTCTAACTTAAATGCACCCCCTGTGTTTTCTTCTAATGGGTTCAGCGACAACAAGAGAACCTATAAAGTTTAAGCAGAATTAGAATTCCGCTGTGCACCAGGGTATTTCAGAGGAGCTAGACTCCACCTGAAGTTAAATTGTGTCTATTTTAGGAGACTTTTTGGAGTACAGTAACTTCCAAGCTCATTGTTCAAACATTTTATGACATGAAGATAATCATTTTTCTTATAGCTAACATTTTTAGAGCAATGACCATGACCAAGGTACTTACTTGCAAAATAGTGACTTAATTATCCACACAGGGGTCTATCTAGCATTTTTTTTAAGATACCAAAACTGAGACTTAGAAGTGAAAATGACTTAGCAAGCTTTAAAAAAGAGAGAGAGAAAGCAAGTGTAGAAGCTAAGAATTTTACCCAAAGAATCTGGCTTCCTCAGCCATCCACTCTGGGATTAAGATGTATCCTGAAATGAAGTTCAGAACCTGGTTGTTGTTATTTAAAAATAATATTAAAAATGTAAAATATTTTAAATAAAAAAGAGGAAACAAAACCAAAAAACCTTTTATATCTCTACAACAGAAAGAGCTACAATTCAGCTTTTGGGTTATCAACGTCTTGAGTTCTTTTTCCGTTTTTTTTTTTTTTTTGTATGAATATGTAGTACCTGAGATGTAGAGAATTATAATAGAAATTTTTATATAATAAAATATGGTCTATATCTTATTATGAAAATGTATGTTACTTGTAAAGTGAAATAAGGTGGAAAGAACAAAATAAAAATCATTCAATACTCCTAGAATATAAATTCACACTCAAGAAGCTCATGAGATCTACATGGAAATTTAAGACTGTTCATGTAGATACAAGACAATAAGAACGGTTGCAGTGGCAATCAGTGATTTATTGGTTTGCCCCTATAACCTGATATCGTACTGTGTGCTGTAATGTCACCACTGAAGATGGGCTTTCATGGACAGCAGGAATTTCACTCAGTGTCTTAAAACATTTAGTGTAGTAAAGACAGATGAGAATTTACTAAATTTTCCTCTTCCAATAATTTTCTACTCCTACTCCTTATCATAATTAAAAACAAACAAATGTAGATTAGAGGAAGAATTTAACATAAAATTGGTAGACATTTAAGTCGTTAATTTTTCTGCAGGGAATAAAATATTACTTAATTTTAAAGTGTTTTGAGGCTGTCTTACATAGGTACTGTATTTACATCACCTTTTACCCCCTCTCTCCACTCCAACTCCTTCTGTGTTTCTCTACTCCCTCCCTCTCAAGTTCATGGCCTCCTTCATAATTGCTATTATTGAACACATACATGCACACACACAGATATATGCAGCCAATTGAGTCCATTTTCTGTTGCTTTTATGTGCATGTGTTTAGGGCTGAGCACTTGGGGTTAGATAACTTAGTTGGGGGGCTTATCCCTGGAGACTGATTCCTCAGCATCCATTTATTGCCTATAGCCCTTCATCTAGGTATGAGACCATGCAGAGTCTGCTGTCCATGTTCATGTATCAGCTATTGATGACATTTTGTATGTCTTGCTTATGAAGTCATATTGTTGAGATTCCATCGGTAGAGCTTACCTGCTATGTCTAGAAGACATTATCTCTCAGCAGATCACCTGGGCCACTGACTCTTACAACCTTTGTGACACCTGGTCTATAATGTTCCCTGGAGCCTTAGGTGCATGGACTTGTACTACAGATGTACCAGTTGGGTTTGGGCACCTCACAGGCACTTATTCTCTACATTTTGAGAAGTAGTGCATCTCTGTTGTAGTTGTCAATGTTGTTGAAGGTGCTTCCCTGATGAGGAGTGAGAGTAGCATGTATCTGGGAATATATGGTCACACATTTAGCATCCAGTCAGGAATAATGACTACAATTAACACTCATCTGGGGTCTATGACCTCATCATCCATGCGTAGGTGGTTGGTTTCACAGTATCAGGCATAAATTCCTTCCTATGAGTGGTCCTCAAGACAAATTAAACAGCTGTCAGTTACACCAAAGGTTACAGGAGCACTATTAAACTGTCAAAGGTATCATGCCAGGATGGTCATTTTTGTGGTTTAAAGACTTTACAGCTGGGTATGAGTACAGATTCCTTTTCTCCCTTGTCTACTTGAGTAGCACCTTCTGATACTGTGAGAACTATCTAACTATCAGTCATATCTATCCATCCATCCATCCATCCATCCACTCACTGACCCATCATCTATCTATCTATCTATCTATCTATCTATCTATCTATCTATATCTATCTATCTATCTACCTGTCTGTCTACCTACCTACCTACCTACCTTTTTATTCATCTATCATCCATCTAATGCATTTTAAGTAAGTTTATGAAACAACATGTATTTTGCAGTTACTCTAATGCTTTGTGGTATATTTTGCTTTGACCATTGCACTTGGTGATTTTTCTCTACCTTGCCGAATGATTACTGTACAGAAACATTTTTTTCACTATTATTCAACTGTTTTTAAGTGCATGTATTTATTTAATAGTATTTCCCAAAGCACATCCATTGTATATGAGATTCTTTTTGATGTTCTATAAAAGAAAGGCTCTGTGACTTAATGTGTTTGTGGAAAAGCATAAATGTATCCAGACATATGTAAAATTTGAGAAGTTCTACAGAGGGAAAAAAATTTTAATCATTAGTATCATGCATTTTATCACTTTGAATGTCTCCATTGACAAGCACTCAATTAGATTATACTCATTGCAATCCAGTAATAGACACTGAGATTTGTCTGTCTCATAGCCTGGCAAGTTGGAGGGCTGGGGAGCCAGAGAGCTGGAAGGCTGGAGGGCTGGAGGGCTGGAGGGCTGGAGGGCTACAGAACTAGAAGGCTGGAGAGCTGGAGGACTGGAGGGCTAGAGGGCTGGAGGATTGGAGAGCTGATAGGCTGGAGTGCTAGAGAGCTGGAGGGCTAGAGGGTTGGAGGGCTGGAGAACTGGAAGGCTGGAGGGATGGAGGACCAGGTTTAGAAAGCCAGTGCTTAGCAGCAATGCTTTATTCTGTGTGCTCCATTTCCTAAGTGGTGTGGGGACTTCAGGTAAGCCAAGACATCTGCTAAAGATCACAGATGCCTGAGGGTCTCCAAAGCATCAGCTCAACAGCACCCACTGAAAGGGGACCATTATTCTGAGAAATAGCACTTATGTTTCCAGAAATAAAACCTCTTAGGTGAAAGAGCATTCTATTTGAATTTCCATACTTCCAATTGTTACTCTTTCACAAAGAGAGCAGCTAAACTTCACCAAAGTGAGCAAGGCACTGAAGTTGACTAAAAGGCACAAAATCTGGCTGTTGGAACAGAGCTAACTTAACTTTTACTGCCTTTGAAACTCAAATCCATTTGGTAAGGGAGCTTAATCATCTAGGAAAAACAGTGATGTGAAGAACAGGATGCCATATCTGATGGATTTGTGAAGGCATCAGGTTACTGAAGCTTTAGCCAGCTCACAGGAAAATGCTTTCCCTTTTATTCCACAGTGCCTGCGTGTCAGTATCAAATCATTCCCACACTATAAAATATGCCTCAAAACCCCACGCCTTCCAGGAGACCAAGGTTTTGGCTTTTGGAGGGTTTTCTCCAGAGTCTTAAATCGATTCCCAAAACAGCAGTTTCTCTGTGGCTTTGTTCAAACTCAGAATCCTTTGGCTCAGGCTGCAACAGTAATTGAAAGAAGAAACAGACAGTCATGTATGTTGGCAGATCTCATTGACAGGACATGCCCTCCTTTCTCATCATGGTTTTATGGCACTACAGTTGGTTTTTGTCTCGTGTGAACATGTTTATCATTCATGCTCAATCTTTTGTTGCTGCTTAGCTCTTTTTCCTTTTTATATTTTGAGAATAATCTTAAAGACCTTGCTAAATACTACATAGAACATGAAAGTAATGCATTATGGGATATATAGATATTTATAGCAGAAATATATGCAATTGTGTGTGTGTGTGTGTGTGTGTGTGTGTGTGAGAGAGAGAGAGAGAGAGAGAGAGAGAGAGAGAGAGAGAGAGAGAGAGAGAGTTTCTCTGTATCCCTGACTGTCCTGAAAATTAATTTGTGGAACAGGCTGGCCTTGAACTCACAGAGATCTGCCTGCCTCTGCCTCCTGAGTGTTGAGATTAAAGGTGTGGGCCACCACAGCCTGGCTAATTTCATATTTTTCTTTTGTTTTATTAATTTTTTTCAATTATTTTACATACTAATCACAGTTTCCCCTCCCTCCTTTCTTCTCATTCCCTTCCCCCACCTTCCACCTACCTCCCCCATTCACTCTTCCATTCAGAAAGGGGCAGGCCTCCCATGGGAGTCAACAGAGCATAGTATATCCAGTTAAGGCAGGACCAAGCTCCTCCCAGGGCATCAAGGCTGGGCAAGGCATCGCAGCATGAGGAATAGGTTCCAAAAAGCCAGCAAATGTGCCAGGGACAGGTCCTGATCCCACTGTAGGGACCCCACAGACAGACCAAGCAACACAACCATCATCCACATGCAGAGGGCCTAGGTTGGTGCCATGCAGGCTCCCTAACTGTCATCCAGTGTCCCTGAGCTCCCACTAGCTCAGTCAGCTGTGTCTATCGGTTCCATATCATGACCCCCTGGCTCATACTATCCCTCCTCTCTCTCTTGAACAGGATTACCTCCGACCAATGCTTAGGTGTAGATCTCTGCATTTGTTTCTATCAGTTACTGGATGAAGATTCTATGATGACAATTAGGGTATTCACCAATCTGGTTACAATAGATGGCCAGTTCAGGCACCTTCTCCACTATTGTTAGGAGTCTTCACTGAGGTCATCCTTGTGGATTCCGGGGCGTTTCCCTGGCATCAGGTTTCTCCCTAACCCCAAAATGGCCCCCTCTATCAAGATATCTCTTTCATGACTTTCCCCTTCCATCCAGCCAATTCGACTAACCTGATCCCTCATGTTCCCATCCCAACATACCCTATCCTCCACCACCAACCCCACCTCGATATCCCAGGAGCTCTCTCTATTTCCACTTCCCAAGAAAATCCATGTGTCCCTCTTAGGGTCCTCCTTGTTACCTAGCTTCTATGGGGCTGTGGATTGTAGCCTGGTTATCCTTTGCTTTACATCTAATGTATACTTAGGAATGAGTACAAAGCATGTTTGTCTTTTAAGTCTGGGTTACCTCACTCAGGACAATTTTTTTTCTAATTCTATCCATTTGCCTGCAAATTTCATGATGTCACTGTTTTTTACCACTGAGTAATACTCCATTTGAAAATGTACCACATTTTCTTCATCCATTCTTCTGTTGAGGGGCATCTATGTTGTTTCCAGGTTCTGATTATTATTAATAATGCTTCTATGAACATAGTTGGGCAAGTGTCCTTGTAGTATGATTGACCATCCTTTGTGCATATGCCCAAGATTGGTATCATTGGCCCTTGATGTAGATTGATTCCCAGTTTTCTAAGAAGTCACCATACTGATTTTCACAAGTTTGCACTCCCACAAGCAGTGGAGAACTGTTCCCCTTACTCCACATCATCTCCAATACAGGCTGTCATTAGTGTTTTTGATCTTAGCTATTCTGATAGGTGTAAGATGGTATCTCAGAGTCATTTTGATTTGCATTTCTGATAGCTATGGATGCTGAACATTTCTTTAAGTGTTTCTCAGCCATTTGAGATTCTTTCGTTGAGAATTCTGTTTTGATCTGTACCCCATTTTAAAGCTGGATTATTTGATATTTTGATGTCTAGTTTTTTGAGTTCTTTATATATTTTGGAGTTCAGCCCTCTGTCAGATGTGGGGTTGGTGAAAATCTTTTCTCAGTGTGTAGGCTAATGTTTTGTCTTATTGACAGTGTCTTTTGCCTTATAGAAGTTTTTCAGTTTCAGCAAGTCCCATTTATTAATTATTGTTCTCAGTGTCTGTGTTATATTTAGGAAGCAGTCTCCTGTACCAATGCATTAAAGGCTACTTCCCACTTTCTCTACGATCAGGTTCAGTGTAACTGGATTTATGTTGAGTTCTTTGATCCACTTGGACTTGAGTTTTGTGCAGGGCGATAGATAATGGATCTATTTGTATTCTTCCATATGACAACATTCAGTCATGCCAGCACCATTTGTTGAAGAAGATTTCTTTTTTCCATTGTACAATTGGGTTTCTTTGTCAAAAATCCAGTATTTATAGGTGTGTGGATTTATGTCAGGGTCTTTGATTTTATTTCATTTGATCCACTTGTCTGTTTTTATGCCAGTACCATGTTGTTTTTAATACTATAGCTCTATAGTAGAGCTTGAAGTCAGGGACGGTAATGACTCTGGAAGTTCCTTTATTGTATAGGATTGTTTTAGCTCTCCTGGGTTCTTTGTTTTTCCATATGAAGTTGAGTATTGTTCTTTCGAGGTATGTAAAGAATTTGTTGGAATTTTGATGGGGATTGCATTGAATTTGTAGATTGCTTTTGGTAAGATTGCCATTTTTTACTGTGTTAATCCTACCAATCCATGACCATGGCAGATCTTTCCATTTTCTGATATCTTCTTCAATTTCTGTCTTCAGAGACTTAAAGTTCTTGTCATAAAGGTCTTTCACTTGTTTGGTTAGAGTAACCCCAGAATATTTTATATTATTTGTAGGTATTGTAAAGGGTGATGTTTCTCTGATTTCTTTCTTAGCCCATTTATCACTTGTATTTAGGAGGTTTAGTGATTTTTTTTAGTTAATATTGTATCCCACCACATTACTGAAGGTGTGTATCAGCTGTAGGAGTTCCTTGGTAGAATTTTTGGGGTCACTTATGTATACTACTATATCATATGCAAATAGCAAAAGTTTGCCTTATTCCTTTCCAATTTGCTACCCCTTGATGTCCTTTTGTTGTCTTATTCTTCTAGCTAGAATTTCGAGTACTATATTGAATAGATATGGAGAGAGTGAACAACCTTGTCTTGTTCTTGATTTTAATGGAATCGCTTTGAGTTTCTTTCCATTTGATTTAATTTTGGCTGTTGGCTTGCTGTATATCACTTTTATTATGTTTAGGTATGTTCCTTTTATCATTGATTTCTCCAGAACCTTTATCATGAAGGTATGTGTGGGAGATCAGCTCCCACATTTATTTACCCCAGGGACTCTAGAGGAATGAGGGATAAGAGATTTAGATTGGAATAAAGAGGGGAGAGAAACAGAGAGAAATGTAGGATAGCCCCGGGTGGGCCTGGATCCTTGTCCACCAGCAGCAAACTTTATTCCAAAGGGCTATTTATAACAATGCCAAGGGGAGGGGCAAGGGACCCCCCCTTGCAAGTTACAGCCAAGTATAGACCCTTACAAACTCCTGGTACTAAGGCCCATGGTTAAATCATCCTCTTCATGCAGTCCTGCTGGGTAAAGCCACTGGGAAACCTAGATGGGCTTTAACAGGAGTGTTAGATTTTGTTAAAGGCTTTTTTTTGGCATCTAATGTGATTATCATATATATTTTTTTCAGTTTGTTTATATGGTGGATTGCATTGACAGATTTTGGTATGTTGAACTACCCCTGCATCTCTGGGATGAAGCCTACTTGATCATGGTGGATGATTTTTTTTTTTTTTTTTGATGTGCTCTTGGACTGTTTGCCAGTATTGCATTGAATATTTTTGCATCAATATTCATTTGGGAAATTGGTCTGTAATTCTCTTTCTTTGTTGCATCTCTGTGTGGTTTGGGTATCAGGGTAACTGCGGCACTATAAAAAGAATTTGGCAATATTCCTTCTGTTTCTATTGTGCAGAACAATTTGAGGAGTATTGGTATCAGCTCTTCTTTGAAATTCTGAAAGAATTCTGTGCTGAAACCATCTGGCCCTGGACTTTTCTTGGTTGGGAGACTTTTAAAGACTGCTTCGATTTCCCTTGGGGTTAAAGGTCTGTTTAAATTGTTTATCTGGTCTTGATTTAATTTTGGCATGTGGTACCTATTAAGAAACTTGTCCATTTCTTTTAGATTTTCCAATTTTGTGGTGTACAGGTTTTTTAAGTATGACCTAATGATTCTTTGTATTACCTCGTTGTCTGTTGTTATGTCTCCCTTTTCATTTCAGATTTTGTTAATTTGTATGTTCTCTCTCTGCCTTTTGGTTAGCTGGATAAGGGTTTGTCTATTTTGTTGATTTTTTTCTCAAAAAAACCAACTCTTTCTTTCATTGATTCTTTGTATTGTTCTCTTTGGCTCTAGTTTATTGATTTCAGCCCTCAGTTGGATTATTTCCTGCTGTCTAGTCCTCCTGGGTGAGTTTGCTTCTTTTTGTTCTAGAGCTTTCAACTGTGCTGTTAAGTCATTAGTGTGAGATTTCTCCAACTTCTTTATGTAGGCATTTCATACTATGAACTTTCTTCTTAGCACTGCTTTCATAATGTCCCATAAGTTTGAGTATGTTGTGGATTCATTTTCATTGATTTCTGGGAATTCTTTCATTTCTTTTATTTCTTCCTGACCTATTGGTGATTCAGTTGAGGGTTGTTCATTTTTCATGAGTTTTCTGTAGTTAGTGTTGTTGAACTCTAACTTTAAACCACGGTGATGTGATAAGATACAGGGGGTTATTACCATTTTTCTGTATCTGTTGAGATTGCTTTATGACTGAGTATGTGGTCAATTTTGGAGAAGGTTGCATGAAGTGCTGAGAAGAAGGTGTATTCTTTTGTGTTTGGATGAAATGTTCTGTAGATGTCTATTAAGTCTATTTGAATCATAACATTTTCTAGTTCCCTTGTTTCTCTGTTAAGTTTCTATCTGGCAGATCTGTCCATTGGTGAGAGTGGGGTGTTGAAGTCTCCCACTTTTAATGTGTGGGGGTGATGTGTGATTTAAGCTCTAGTAATGTTTCTTTTATGAATGAGGGTACCCATTTATGTATTTGTGGGTACTCAAATATGTATTTGAGGCATAAATGTTTAGAATTGATACTTCATTATTTTGTAGTCTATGTTGTTAGATATTAGGACAGCTACACCTGCTTGCTTCTTAGGTTCACTGATTGGAAGATCTTTTCCTAACCCTTTACTTTGAGGTAATGTGTCTTTGAAGTTGAGATGTGTTACTTGTATAGCCAAAGGATGGACACTGTTTTTGTATCCATTCAGTTAGCCTGTGTCTTTTTATTGGTGAATTGAATCCACTGATATTAAGAGATGTTAATGCCCAGTGATTGTTAATTCCTGTTATTTTTTGGTTTTGGTGATGGTGGTGGTAGTGTGTGTGTGTGTGTGTGTGTGTGTGTGTGTGTGTGTGTGTGTGTTTTCTTTGGGTTTTGTTGGTGTGAGGTTATCTATTACCTGTGTTTTTGTGGATGTAGCTAACTTTCTTGGTTTGGAATTTTCCTTATAGTACTTTCTTCAGGGTTGGATTTGTGGATAGGTATTGTTTAAATCTGGTTTTGTCATGAAATATCTTGTTTTCTTCATCTATGGTGATTGAAAATTTTGCTGGGTATAGTAGTCTGGGCTGGCATCCGTGGTCCCTTAATGTCTGCAAAACAACTGTCCAGAAGCTCCTTGCTTTTAGAGTCTCCATTGAGAACTCAGGTGTAATTCTGATATGTCTGCCTTTATATGTTACTTGGCCTTTTTCCTTTGCAGCTCCTAATATTCTTTCTTTATTCTGTATGTTTAGTGTTTTGATTAATATGTGGCATGGGGACTTTTGTTTTTGGTACATCCTAGTTGTCATTCTGTAAGCTTCTTATACCTTTATAGGCATGTCCTTTAGTTTGGGAAAGTTTTCTTCAATGATTTGCTGAATATGTTTTCTGTGCCTTTGAGCTGGAATTCTTCTCCTTCCATCCTTACTATGCTTAAGTTTGGTCTTTAATGGTGTTCCAGATTTCCTTGATGTTTTGTGTTAGGAATGTACTTGATTTAATATTTTCTTTGACTGATGAATCTATTTCCTCTATTGAACCTTCAATGCAAGATATTCTCTCTTCCATCTCTTGTATTTTGTTGGTGATACTTGCATCTGTAGTTCCTATTCACTTCCCCAGATTTTCCATTTCCAGAATTCCTTCAGTTTGTGGGTGTTTTTGTTTCTATTTCAATTTTCAAGTCTTGAACTACTTCCTTCACGTGTTTGATTGTTCCTTCACCTGTTTTTCACCTGTTTGATTGTTTTTCTTGGCTTTTTTTTTTTTTTTGAGATAGGGTTTCTCTGTGTAGTTTTATTGCCTGGATCTCGCTCTGTAGAACAGGCTGGCCTTAAACTCACAGAGATCTACCTGGCTCTGCCTTCCGAATGATGGGATTAAAGGTGTGTGCCACTACTGCCTGGCTTTCTTGGCTTTATTGAAGGGATTTATTGATTTCTTCCAATTTTTTTGTCTTTTACTCAATTTAAGAGAATTTTTCATTTCCTATTTAAGAGCCTCAATCATCTTCATAAAGTTATTTTTAAGATTGTTTTCTTATGCTTCAGCTGCATTGGAATGTTCAGGTCTTGCTGTTGTAGGATCACTGGGTTCTGGTGGTTCCATCTTGCTCTTTCAGTTGTTCAGTGTATTCTTACACTGGCATTTACTCATCTGTTCTTCCAACTGTTGTGGGTTATGCCCATGCCTATGTAGTCTGTTTTTCCAACTGGTGTGGTTTGGGCCTTGGCCTGTTCTTCCAACTGGTATGGTTTACACCTGTGCCTATGTAGTCTTCTGTGGTTGTAGAGGAGGGCTAGCCTCAGGAATGATGTTCAAGGTCATGGGGTTGGGTGGTAGAGTGGGTTTTTGGAGGGACAGAGTCCAGTGAGTGGTGAGGGTCCATCTGGGAGTCAGATCTCTCCCCAACTTGCAGGCTGGTGGGGACTACACCAGGGCAGTGGAGTTCCACCAGAGATGGGGTTGGGGCTCAGCTACCTTGCTGGTGCTGGGATGAGAGGGGGAGGGGCATGGGATGTGCTCTGGGGTTTAGGGTCTGAACTTTTGAGCAGTTCAGGTGGGAGGCCATTCACTCACCTGTTCTTCCAACTGGAGTGTGTTGTGCCTGTGCCTATGTAGTCTGCTGGGGTTTCAGGTGAGGCTGGCTACATGGAGGATGTGTAGGTGAATGGGGTTGAGCAACGGAGTGGGTCTTAGAGGGACTAAGTTCAGTGGGTGGCCAGGGTGGTGGTGCAGCCTGGAGGCAGGTCTCTCATCTGCTTGTTGGCCTGTGGGGACCATGAAAATTTATAAATATGTACTGAGAAATTTCTTGTGAATCTGGAGTTCATATATAAGTATGTGGTCTTGGGGGCATTTCCTGTTATTTTGGGAGGACAATAGTTATATAAACAGAAAAACAAACAAAAAAACTTTTAACGAATTGCAACTAATTACAATATAGCAAGAATCTGTTTTTGCTTTGTTGGGTTATATTTTCTCTAGAAATAGTTCCCTGAGCTGTCAAAACTGAGGGGAGGGGTATTTTCAAACAGAGGGCTCAACTGAAACTGGGTGGGAGAAGTGAATACAGAAGTTATCTGCTGTCTAAATGCCCCCTGCTTTTTTTCCCCCTTAACTGGGTTCCATCCTTTTTCCTTGAGGGGTAGATGCTTGCCATTGCAATCACTATCTTCATGACTAGAACCATACTTATGCTCCAACACGTGTGTGAATTAATCTTTTTGATAAGGCATTTTATCAAGTATCAATAAATGAATTTTGAATAGGAAAATATTCTTTTCTTTGCAGAAGGCAAATGATCACCACGTTGCTTAGAAAAAAAAAAGTCCCTGTAAGTCTTTTCGCTTATGGTAGAAATTGTAATTGAAAGAGAATCAATCAACCCATTATTAAATTTTATCATATTATTTTATACATTAATCAAGATATTGTCCTTGAACTGTCCAATGATGTCTTATAATAAAATTATATTTGTTTTGCAGGTACCATACACCATGTCTCATATAGATATAAGCTCACATCATTATTTTCTCCATTTCTCACAAAAATAAACTGAAGCAAGGTTTAAGCCATATGCTTGAGGTTACAATTATTAAAAATTGTCATGAATTCCAACCCTTATGTTTCTAACCTAAAAACATCGAGTAAATTAATACAAGTATATATCACATTTTCCTTTTTAAACACGCAAAGAAAAGAGCATCATTGTTCACTTGTATTTGACATTGAGCAATGAATGGACCTGTCTCTAGAAAGGGCTGACAACTGTACTAGGAGTTGAGTTGATGTAAGTGTTGCTACCAACACAACTGAGAGGTTTCAAGGGGAGAGTTTTTATCAGACCCAAGTGTCTCCTGAATCATTTGGATGTAGTCATTTACCCTGTGGCACCACTGCCGTAAGTCATAGGTCCCTATCAGTCTATGAAAATGTTGTGACTATTTTGCAGACAGGTAATTACCAGTTCCTTTAGCTTCAAGATCTGCTACATTGGAGTATAAGGAGAATATTTCTAAAAATAAAACAGTGGGTTTGGGAGGCCTTATACACTCAGCTTCAAGTAGATGAAAATCCAGGGGGGTCTTTAGTAGTAGTCAATTGCTCTGTGGCATTTGGAGCTGTTCCTCTATAGAGTTTATTGCCATGGCCCCTGTAATGAAACCTGTCAGGTATTCAATCCATAAATTATAAGAAAGGTGCTTTAAATGACATGAACAAATACATACATATGAAAGGAAATAAAGACTTAAAACACAGTGAAAAAACTTACATAGTTTGGTCCAAGGAAAAGTGCACGGTCTCAACACTTCTCTTCTTACTACATCTGAGTACAGTCCCTGGCTCTGAATTTAAATTATTCAGTAATTCACCATAATGGTCTCACCTAGAATTTGACAACAAATAACTAAATAGCCACTTGGATCACTTTCATCGCAAGTTCTGCTCACTTTATCCTCAACATGGCATCCAGATTGATTCTTATAAAATTCCATTCTCTTCCTTACAGCTCTCAAAGCCCTCACTACTGGCTGTGAGACTGTATGTTAGCCATCTCTCTGTGGCATCTCTGAGTTTATCTCTACCCATAGTCTTCCTTGATGATTCCATTCCAATCCCATGGACATCCTGATGGTCAAATATGCTAGGCCTACCTTGATGCATGCTGTATATACACAGAAATATCTGTTCTCTTATTAACTTATAATGTGTTACTTTCAACATCCTTTGTAATTTTTATGTTTACTATTTATTACTTTGTATATTATTTATCTATGTTACATGACTAGATGATAATCTAAACAGAAACTACTGTCCTCTCTGAATACAGCAGAATAGTGCCTAGAAAATTATAGACACTTATTTCAGGCTTACAGAATGAATGAATAGGAATAGATGCATATTTCTACCATATTTAAACATACTGTTAACCCAAGTATTGCTCTAAATGAAAATGATGGTCATATCATAAATTGGCATTCCAAGTCCTTTTCGTTGGCTTCACAGAAAGTGAGGTGTGATGCTGGGGAAGGACCTTGGCTCACAAGCTTACCAACCCACAGAGGCCCTGTCACGACCAGCCCAGGTAACTTCAGCTAAGCCACCATTGCATTCTAACCCTTACTTTTCTCATTTGTGGGACTGAAAAATTCTTCAAAGCCTACCTCTCATATTTGCCATGACAAATGAATTATTTTCCATATGCAGTGTGCTCAATAAGTAGTACCAATGGTAGTAATAAATGCAGTGGCTTTTACAAATAGGTAGCCATGAAATGGTCTGAAAGAGTCAAGTATAATAACTTTTAGTGTTAAATCAATATTTCTGGATAAATATTAGTTATAAAAATTACAAAAATAGGCCTTTGATTTTCTAGAATCCCAAAGATGATAATGCACAAACACCTCATCTGGTTAATACAAAGTGTAACCTCTCAGATTCATCAAACCTCTTACCCTAAGGACTCTTTATATATCTAAAAATCACTGGGACCTCAAGGAGTAATGTTAAAAATTAGAATTAATGACATTTTCACTATACATTGATTCATTTAAAACATCAACTGTAAGCCCTTTATGGTTCTAAAAAAAATCTTTTTAGAATCTACATTTTTTTTCCAATGCCATTAATAAGAAGGATAGCATCGTTACAGGAAATCTCTTTAATGTTTCTTAACAGAAACCGGAGCCCTCTTGTCAGCTTCCTGTCCAGTCTCTAGAGCTATTATATTGCACATCATACAACCTTTGGGAGACCTCATAGTACACCCATGAGAAATGAAAAAAAAAAAAAAAAAAAAAAAAGACAATTAGCTTCCCAGTATTATTTTGAAAAGTGTGGACTCTGAGGTTGTTTCAGAAACCTTCTCTTAATTCTTTGAAACACATTGGGATCCACAAGGATGGATTATAGGCTTTTCTTCTTGGGGATTGATAAGAATACAACATTCTATAATTTCAAACCTTTCTGATTAGAAAACGTAAAAGATGGAAATTATGCCTTTATCTCTTTCCTTTTCCTCCTCACCTGAGGAAATTAAGTCACACATCAGAGATTCAGTGTCCCCAGCGTAGTGAGCACCAAACTGTGTCTTCCAGTATTCAACCCTGGCTTTGTATGGTTCTTAACATAATTGTATGAACCCCTGAAAGTTCCATGAAAAACATACACTTTGAAAAAATAAACTCAGAGCAATGTTTCCCCCTCGGGCATCATTAAATGCAATCCTAGGAAATGAAAGTTAAGTGTTATTTGCTTTCATTGTATAGCCACAAAAACAAATGAGAAAATTTGCATTAAAATGCTCACGAATCAGCATTGGAAACTAGAGATAACTAATCAATATGTACTAAAAAAAATGGAGGTCATTTTCCTAAATAAATCACCGCTTGGACCGAATTTTAAAGCATCATAAATGTTATATAATGAATAACATGTGCATCACTTCCAGAGCCAAAGTGGGGGAAACGACCGTCAGCAGTCCTCAGTCCTCTGTTCCCAGCTTCAGCTCCTGCCTGGAAGCAGGCAGCGCAGACCTGCAGAGGAGTCATGCTCCAGCCCCTCGGGGCTTCTGCTATCTCTGCAAACCAGGGTCATGGAAACCTTGCCATCAATCTAAAACGAGCAGATTTTTCAAGAAGGAGAATGTTTGACAGTCCCTCGAGACAGAATTAGCTGAAGCAAGCGAAGTCCTTGCGGAAAGATTTGAGGCTTGGGTAACTCGGGTAGAAGTGAGTGTGGGGACAAGGATCCGGAGGAACACTGTAGAACTCACTTTTGTATCTGTGTGCCTGGGGCAAACGCTGAAGGAAGTGGGCATGGTGGTGGAAGATGGAGTCCTGTCACCTGGATAGTGACTAAATAGAGTGCTCGCCTCCCCCACCTCTCTGAACCACAGCCTGAATGCCACAAACTCTCCAAGCTTACACCTCTCCAAGCTTACACCTGAGAGAATCTCTCTGCCTGGCTGGAAGGATGCTTTGATGTTGGTTAGGACTTGCCAGGCTCTATAGCACTGCCAGTGGTCTCTGAGGGAGCCAAGCAGACTCTGGACTGCTGAAAACAAGAAAGGAAAGGAGATTGGCCTGGGAGAGTTCCTCTCCATTCTTTCATTGTAAATACTGAAGCCTAAATACTCCCCAAACGTGTCTAGACCAGAGTGGTATTCCTAACAGCTTTCATCCTGCTGTGCCAAGCCTCCTGGCCCTCTCTGAAAGTCTGTTAAGTCTGGCTTAGGAGAGCTCTGCAGGCCTAGGGTTCTCTTTGATCTTCTTTTGTTTTTCTTCTTCTGGTTTCTGTCCCATAGGCTTATAGCAGATGATGCCTCTTCCTACCTCCCCAACACGGGAGGAGGCTGATTCTTCATTCCATATGTCATCATCCTATGTGGTTTCCTTTGGCTCCATGCCCTGGGAGTAAGAGGAACTCCATCCTCAAAGATTCTTATCTTTGTTCAGCCAATGCTCAAAGCTCAAAGCTACAGAGCTGGATTACTGGGGAGACAGGATCAGGATCCTTCCAATAAGGAGAAGAGTCTTTGCTTTTTTTTTTTTTTTTTTTTTAAATAGGGTAGCATATTTGAGTAGTGTGCCTGACTCCACAGATTCCAATACTGTTGACTTGGGCAGGAACTTGAGAGATAACCCTGGAATACAGAGACAATGAATAAGAGCAATGCTTGAGAAAGGAACTCAAGAAGGAAGGACATTCATATGACCCCAAACCGTGGGTGGTTTTCTCAAGAAAGGCCATGAAACAAAAGGGTCAAAATAAACAGGACAAGGAGCTTGTAGGTCACAGAGGCACCTGGTGGCACTCCTATGGGGAGGTGGGAAGTGCAAACATGAAAGCTGGTCAGAGGCCCGAGTGGGTGGGCTAGCCTAGAGTACAAAGTACAGTAGCAGAAAAAGTGAGATCCTGCATCACCAAGGTGAAAGTTGAGAACCAACTCCTGAAGAGTCACCCTCTGACCTTTAAACATGTACCATGGTGTGTGTGTGTGTGTGTGTGTGTGTGTGTGTGTGTGTGTGTATGTGTGTGTGTATGTGTGTGTGTGTGCAAGTATGCATGCATGTGTGTCTGTGACTGTGTGTGTGTGTGAGTGCATATCTATGTGTGTATGTGCAAGTGTATGTGCAGGTGTGTCTGTAAGTGTGTGTGCACATGCATATCTGTGTGTGTCTCTGTGCGTGTGTGTATGTATGTGTGTGTGTACAGATGCATATCTATATGTGTGTTTTAAAAGTCTTGGGGGTGGTGGTTTAAAACTACAATTACAATGCTCTGCAGGGAAGAAAATACATAAAGCTAGGATTCCCCAGTTGATGAGAGAGAGGAGAGATACTGCAGGCGAGGGATGTCGAGATTATGATGGGAGGATGTGCAGAGATGACCGTCCACACCAGTGGAAGCCCATGAACTGTGGACTGGTGGCTGTGGAGCCACCATGGGACTGGACTAGACCCTCTGGATAGATAAGACGGTTGTTTGGCTTGAATTGTTTGGGAGGCACCCAGGCACGGGGATTGGGATCTGTCCCTGGTCTATGGGCAGGCTTCTGGAACCCAGTGCCTGTGGTGTGACACCTTGTACAGCCTTGGTGCAGTGGGAAGGGGCTTGGACCTGCCTAGGCTCAGTGTGCTGGGCTCTGCTGACGCCCCTTGGGAGACCTCGATTTGGGGGATGTGGGGATGCGGGGTGGCTTGGGAAAGAGGGTTGGGGGTGGGAGGAGGGAGGAGGGGGGATCTGTGGATAGTATGTGGAGGGAGTAGAAAATTTCTTAATAATGAAAAATGAAAGAAAAAAAAAGCTAAGATTCCCATTCCCATTTTTGTTAGTATCCCCTGTCCTTCCTTCCAACATACCTTCCCCTAACACAGTCACAATTTGAAATTCATGTCTACTATGAAGCAATTTCCTGATTTTCTAACCTTACCCCTGTATCTTTCTCTTCTGTTTTTTTGTGGGGAAGGAGGTGCTCACCCCAGGGCTTCATACATGCAACCAGATTACATCCCCAGAGGTATCTTACACTTCTAAATTCTATCGAAGTTTTACTATATTATCTCATTGTCAGCTATAATACCGAAGGTCCTTGTATAAGGTAAGATCTCCTCACATGTCAAGAGCAGACAAAATGAGCAAGACTGTCATGAGAGGGAAATATCTGTAAAGGAAACTGGAGGAAATGTGTCTGAAAGACTGGGTGTGGGGGATGGAGGATGACAACACAAGACTTAACCCCAGTGACCAGGAGAGGCCAGGCAGGGCTGGGACATCCTCTTGTCCTGGGCAATACTGGAAAGGTCTCAGAGCCTGCTGTGAAGCTGGAGAGCCAACACTTGTGAGTAAAGCAGCCCGGTGTTTCCGGGAGATGAGTCTGCTTCAGAAGTCTGGTGTACAGACAGTGGATCTCAGAGCACAGCAACCAGTTCTCAAGGAAGCTGCACAGTGGCAGGGCCTGTCAGTTACTTCCGAGTGCTAACTCCAGTATTCAAAGGAATCAGTACAATAATCGGTTATTAAAGGAGTAAGGCACCAAGCTCCATGCTCAGCCCAAGTACACATATTTGTTATACAAATGTGACGCCTTTTACAGAGCTCAGAATGTGAAGGTAATAGGAACGCAGGGAATCTTGGTGATTAAGTCAGTTTGATCTGGTGATATTGGTGACACAGCAGCCAAGAGGGTGAAGGTTAGGATGTGCAGCCGGGAAAATTTTAGCAATGAACCCTCCCAGTCTTGGATTTTTCTTTGTTTGAAAACACATATTATTCATTTAATCTCACTACTTACTTTTGGTTTATTTAGGTTTTTAAAATATCTTAATTCAGTTTTGTCCCATAAATTTGGCCATTTCCTCCAGATTTTCCAATTCACAGCATATTTTTCCCCAAAATCATCCCCATGGATGAATTTATATGGTATTAGTTGTTATACCATCTTTTTTAATCTCTAATTTTATTCTCTCCCTCTCTCTCTTCCCAAGCCTCCTCTTCTCCGTACCCCTCTCTCATTTCTCTCTATCTTCACATATGTTTTGGTTATTGCTGTTTTGTTAGTTTTGCTAAAACTATTAATTCCCTCTTTTCAAAGGACTTTCCCCTACTGCTGTTCTTTAAAGTTTGATTCATTTGTTTCTCACTGCACTTTATTTTTCTTTATTCCCACTAATTTGGGTTTGTTTTGTTCTTTCCAAGTTCTTGAGAAGCATCCTTGGTTTGTTTATTTGAAGTCTTTCACTCTCACTCTTATGACGTGGACACTCACTGCTGTTAACATTCCCCCTTAGTACAGCATTGCTGTGGACCACAGCTTTTAATATTTTGTGGTTCTACTTTCATTGGTTTCAAAGAATGAAATTTTTTTTCTGACCTCATTGACCCACTGCTCAACTGTTTATTATTCTCTCTTCATCTATGTGTCATTTCTAAAATTCTTCATTTTATAACTAGAAGAGACACAGCATATGACTCCATTCATTTTTTAATTTGATAAATCTATTTTCAGCCTCATATATGGTCTACTCTAGAGAAAATTTGCAAGCATTGATGAAAACAATCTATTATTCACATTTGAATAGAAAGTTCTACGATTATATGTAAATCTGATTTCTAGTAACACCTATCATTTTGTTCATATTCCAGTCATTTTGATACTTTGATTATTTTTTCTTATTCATCTTCAGGGTATTTTATAATGCCCAATTCCTCCCTGTTCTCTTCCATATGTCTGTTTTTTCATATTTCATCATGATGGCAATTATCTTCCTTTCACTTTTGGATCTTCTATAAAGGCTGGTTGGTGAACATGATTTTCTTCAGTTTTATTTATCTTGGGTCTATTTCTCCTTCATTTCAGAATAGGAGATAGAGGTATAGTCATTTGTTTGGTGTTTGTTTTCAAGATGTGACATATGTCATTCCATGTCCTCTTGATCTGTAGAATTTCTACTGAGGGATCTGCTGTTACTGGAATGTGCTGACTCTAATGTATAAATTAGAGCTTTCATGTGTCTGGGGAGGGGAGGGGTGCACAAGTAGGGCAAAGGAAGATGTAGGGTATCTTTGTTTTTTTTTTTTTTTCTTTCTGCCTTATTGCTTTGAGATGGGTCTCACTGACCAAGAGCTTACTGTTTTAGCTAGTCTGGCTCAACACTGAGCTCCCAGGATCTGCCTGTCTCTGGCTCCCAGTGCTGGGGTTACAGGCATGTGAATGTCTCCATGCCTGGCTTTTCATGTGAGTGCTTAGAATTTGAACTCAGACCCTCCAGCTTGTGTAACAGGAGCTCTTACCCACTGAGACATCTCCCCCACCTTATTTGGGATTTTTCTCTTGCAGATTTAAGAATTCCTTCTTTGTGCTGTATTTTGACAGGCATATGTAATTGTCAACATGTCCCCTGGTTGTGCCTTATTGTTGGGAGTCTGCACATATTTATTTATTTGTTTGTTTGTTTATTATATATAGATGTCCACATCTTGCCTGAGATTGGGGACATTTTCTCCAAACTATTTTATTGAATAAGTTTTCTATGTTCTTAACCTTTATTTTTCGCTCTCCATACATGACAAGATGAGGACCATAAATCACTTTGTAGTCCCAGTTATCTTGAACACTCTCATTATTCTCCAGTGTCTTCATTTTTCTCTCTGACTGTGATGTTCCTAGAGAACAGTCTTCACATCTCAGTATTCCTTCTCACATTTGTCCTAGCTTCCTGAGCTCCCACTCTGTTTTCATTTGGCTTACTGAATTTTTCTCTTCCTATTGTTTTTGTTTGATTTCTAACTCTATATCTTTGCTGTGTCTCTCATTCATTCATATTCTGAATTGTTTTCCTATTTTCATTCAAACACTCATCCCTAGTCGTCTAGAAATCGGCAGTCACTCTGAGTTCTTCAGCAAGAATTTCATCCTTACTCTATCTTTGGAGTGAGTTACCAGAGAATTATGATCTTCGGGGCATGGCCCATCTCCTGATTTGTGCACCTGGGATGCCCTTCTTTAGTACACAGCTTCCTCTCCTTCAGAGGTGTCAGTTGTTAAGCAATTTTGTGTTTATTTCTAGCTGATAATCATGACAAAAGTCTCCATGTAGCCTCCTTAGCTGTGGTGAGTGAGTGTGGCCACAGTATATACACCCCAGTGTCAGAGAGACCCACTGTCACTGAAGGTCATGCAAGAATAGAAAATGTGGTGTAGATAACAGTGTGTGGGATGCATGTGGTAAGGCTATCCCTACAAAGGAGTAGTGGCCCCCATGATGTGGTGGGGTTCCATTAAGCACTCTTGATGCTATTTATGTCACCAATAGGTGTCTCTGGTACTCATAGTTCAGTAGTCTTGAGAAGCTAAGTCAAATTCCTCTGATTAAACACTGGTGTGGGCCCAGATGTTTCCTGAGAGGCAGTGACAGGGTGACAGCACCCCTCTGTGGCACTCCCATCTGTTCGCCAGCACAGAAGGATGAGACAAGGTATGGTGATGATAGGGATCTGTGCAGGTGTGGTGACAGCAGCAGTTTATACCACTTCTCCCTGCAGCTACTATGGGCCTGCCTGCCCAGGAATGTCACTTCAACCTAGATAGAGACAGTGTTGTGACTGGAAGGTCTTCTCTCATGTATCCTATTAGCTGTTTCAAACTTCATTGACTGAGAGTGAGCGATGCCTACAGTCACAAAACTTACCTTAGCTGATGTGTGAACAAAAGGAGAATATAGGTTGGCATCAGGATATGTTTCTCTCCAGATACTACGTGCCTCATGGGCAAGATAATAGTTATAATAGCTGTGGTGTCCAAGATCAACCAACACTCTCAATTGAGTGAGAGAGCCATGGAATCAGAGGTGAGGTGAGGTGACAGGCCCCATACATGATTCTGGTGACAGGGACAGAGGGAACCACATGAGTAACTGTCTTCTGGCTCTGCTGTGAGACCAATGCATGGCTGAGCCTTTGTCCCCCAGATCTCTGGTCCTAAGATAATACTGCAAGGTTTTAATTCTATGCCAATATCCAGTAGAACAAACCTCACTTCTTTAAATTGAACAAGTCATTTAAAAGTGTACTTTTCTTCTGGATTCATCTATATGTGGTTTCTCCAGTATTTAATACAAAGAACAGTGAAGTGATTCCTTTAAGGCAACAGTTTAAACAAACATCCATTTTTCTTTGTCTACAAGGACACAGCTCTCTCTCTCCATTGTTGACAAGACACACACTCTAGGTTATTTTTGAGTGGTTTCGCCCCAAGCATGTTGTCTTAGTTTGGGTTTCTATTGCAGCAACAAAACACCATGACCAAAGCAAGTTGGGGAGGAAAGCGTTTATCTGGCTTACACTTTAACAGCAAGGGAATCCCACCCATTGCTTATGAGCTATTGACAATTTATAACTGCTGGGAGAGGAAGAGTCACTTTGTGTTAAAGGCATGACCTCTAGTAGGGCACTCTAGCTCTGGAGGATGCCCCAGAATATTTGAGAAGTACTAATTCCACTTGATGGGTTAGAAAAATACAGGACACAAAGTTGACTAGGTAGGGAAGTAGGGTTAATCTAGAAAAATTTGAGGGAGGGTGGATGTGATCAGAATATATTGTGTGAATTTCTGAGAGAAGTAATAAAATATTATTAGAAAAGAAGACACTTGTATAGTACAGATATGGCCTGAACTTCAAATATTCCATGCCAAAATTTCTTTGGCTTCTAAAATTTCATATTAGTAGTACATTAGGTGACATTTTAATAAGTGCTTGGGACAGCATGTTGCCAAGCAGATAACCTTTGAAAACTAGATGAAGCTAGCTACTTCAGGGTGAAAAGTGGTGCACTTAAATTGTTATCGTGCTGTGCTGTGATTTGACAACATCATGTTTTAATTAGAGTCCAACATTATTATTTCTTTCTGAAAACACATGCTTTTTATTAAAAAGAAAACATTTCCCAAAAGTTTCAAAATTTGGAAACAGAATGGCAACTTGCTTTAAAAAAAAAAACCTGCTAAAACTACCATAACCAAAAATATGGGCTTTATTCAACACTACTGTATCAATATCATCTCATTACTAATATGAGATTTACATATTTGTGTAAGATGCTAATAATCGAGCAAGATCAAAGTGGGCATATGTGAACTATGTGCTATGTGTAACTTTTACTTAAATTTAAGTTTCCTCCAGAAGTAATTTATTTAAGATAGCTTTTAAGTGACGTTTAATTATATAACTACTCTCATTATCAACATATACAATATCTCCATTGCACCTAAAAATTCCCTGTGCTTTTTATTCAGTCCTTGTACCTGATCCAAGTCCCTGTATACCATTGACTTGATATATTTTGACTATGGATTGTATGTGCTAAAATATCTAGCAGAAAAGGTAGGTAACAAAGAGAAGTTTTGGAAGTTTTGCATGTCAATTGTGAAAGTAAAAATGTGCATATGAACTATCAGAAGAAATCTTTTAATAGATTTCTCAGCAGACTAGGCACAATGGAAGGAACCCTCACTGAACAAATGAGGACAGTAGGAATTATTCAAGTGAAAACATAGCACAAAAACTGAGGAGAGGAACAGAGCAACCAAGATCTGTGAGACAATGCCACGGTCTCTAAGGTGCAGAATTGATGTCCTCCTTGGCAGAGAAGAGGCACACATTCCAGAAAGGATAATCAAAAGTAATGGTGAAGAGTTTTCCAAATCTGGCCCACTCTGGTAATCAGACTAGTGAATACCCTAACTGTCATCATAGGGCCTTCACCCAGTGACTGATGGAAGCAGATGAAGAGATCTACTGCTGGGCGCCAAACCAAGCTCCAGGACTCCAATTGATGAGGGGGGGGGGGATTCTATAAGCAAGGGACATCAAGATCATGATGGAAAAACATACAGAGACGGCCAGCCAAACTAGTACAAATGAATGAACTGTGAACCAATAACTGAGGAGCCCCCATGGGACTGGACTAGGCCATCTGGATAGGCGAGACAGTTGTTTAGCTTGAACTGTTTAGGGGTCCCCCAGGCAGTGGGATTGGGATCTGTCCCTGGTGCATGAGCAAGTTTTTTGGAGCCCAGTGCCTATGGTAGGACACCTTGAGCAGCCTTGGTGCAGGGGGAGGGGCCTGGACCTGCCTCTGCTGACTCCCCATGGAAGACCTTGCCTTGGAGGAGGGGGGGGTTGAGGGGGAGAAGGCTGGGGGGCGGGAGGAGGGAGGAGAGGGGAATCTGGGGTTGGTATGTAAAATGAATAGAATATAAAAATTTAAAAAAGTTTTTCAAAATCTCTCATGGTGCTCTGGAGTGAGAACTACTCCCCATTGCCCCCTTTATCTGGACACTTGACACTTGGTCTCCAGTTGGTGACACTGTTTGGGAAGGCCAGGGAACCTTTAGGAAGTGGAGCCTGGAGGGAGGAAGTGCTAGTGGTAAGGCGGGCCTTTTAGAGTTTGCACTTGATTTATTTCACCTCTATCTCCCCTTTTCCCTCCTCCTCCCTCTCCCCCCACCCCACTCTTTCATTTTGCATTTGAAGATGTATTCAGGCAACTTCCTGCTTGGGCCCCATGCTGCCACACTTCCCTCACCATGATAGACTCCCATTCCAGAACTGTAAGGCAAAATAAACTGTCTTCCATAATTTGCTCTTAGTCAAATCTCTAATTTGGATTCAGCCACATATAACACAGAAAAGGAACAGCTCAAAACTACCCCTGGGCCTATACTACACTGATCATATATTAAAACTGAGAATGCTCAGGAAAATAAATAAATAAATATTTAAATGAGCACTGATTTCCTTAATATATTTGCAGCATAGAATTGATTTCTTGGCTGAAACCTGCAATTATACTTTTGAATGAGTGACAGGTAGAGATGAGAAAGGAGAAGTGTGATGTTTCTTATGCAGATCTCTAAACCTTGAGCTTCTCTGAGGAGTTGGGGGGGGGCAGCTCACACTTGGGAAGAGCTTTTTTGGATGCTATTTCAAAGGAAGTTCAGATCTCTAAGGTCCTCCTCTCCATCATCTTCTGTTCTCTCGAGCACACAGAGGCTTACATTTCAGCACAGCTTCTCCTCCGCTTTCTTCTGTAGTTACCAACTCTTCTGAAAGCAGACCTCTAACCTCCAGGGTCACCTGGCTGACCTCCCCCAGCCTGACTTAGTGCTGACTTGAATTATCAGCTCTCCTGTGAGGTCTAGAGAGACACTGCCATGGTTTCCAGCTTCTTTCAGTGGAATACTTTACAGAAATTACTTATCCACACATATCACAAGTGCAAAGCCATCTCTTAAAGAGAAGTCATAAGTCAGTAGCGTAAAATGAATTGTAAATGGTTAGTACAGTTTTAAGGTATCAAGTTCCTTACAAAATTCCAATGGAAAAAAATGTGACTTTTAAAATGTTAACTCAGCAAATATAAAAGAAATGAGGTTAAGGAGCAGGTTACTGGCCTCTTCAGTGCTGACAGGGGGGTTGAGCATCCTTCAGAAAGGAATTTTGATGATTATCAGTAAGCACATCATTCTTCATATGACACCATGATTTCAACTCTAGGTGATTTATTTTAAGGAAATAATGCAAAATATAGACAACTATATAGGGTGCATATAATTAACCAAGAACTACTTTTAATCAGGAAAGTATTTTATATTCCCTGCGTGGTCATAGTTAATTGAATCATAGTATATAAGTAAGACAGAAAATTATGCAACTTCCCAATGTATCCAATGTATTAAGTATCCTTCCTATGGCTTTAATAAGTGTCAAAAGAAAAAAATATAAAGCCATACTCTGAATTCAGCTACTCTAAAAACTAAATAAAATAAACTACAGGAAAAATATTTCAGATATTAGTATTGGTTAGACATATGATAGATATTTTTCTTTGCATTTTTATATTTTTAATCTTTTCCCAAATTTTGTTCTGAGAACAAAATTCTTTCATAATCAGAACTAATAAGAGGTAAATTTTTTTGATTTATGTTAGTATTAGTCACAGCAATTAATCAGAATAAATAAGAGCCTGATGGTTTAATATTACAAACTAGATAGGATCTAGAATCCTCAGGAGACAAGCCTCCAGATATACCTACTAGGGATAACATTGGTTGAGATAGCCTCTGGCCATACTTTTGAAGGAATAGCATAGAGGGAAGACCCTTCCAATCGTAGATGGCACCACTGCCAGAGCTTGATTTCTAAACTGCATAAAAAGAAGGAAGCTAGCTGAACAAGTGAGCATTCAGTGTTCTCTTCTTTCTGATGACTATAGACATAGTGTGACCAGTTGCATCAACCTCCTGATGCCTTGATTTCCCCACCAAGATGGACTGCACCCTGGAACTTGAGCCAAAATAAAAACTTTCCTTCTTTCATTTGTGCCTTGGTTAGTTCTTTATCAACTTGACCATGCTCAGTCATTTGAGAAGAGGAAGCTCTTTGAGAAATGCCCCCCTCCACCAGATTGGCCTATGGGCAAGCCTACGGGACATTTCCTTAGTTAATGATCAGTGTGGGAGGGTCCAGCCTACTGTGAGCAGCGTTAGTCCTATGAAGGTGGTTCTGGAAAGTGAATGTATAAGAAAGCAAACTGAGCAAACCAGGAAGAGCAAGCCAGTAAGCAGCATTCCTCCATGGCTTCTGCTTCAGTTCCTGTCTCCAGGTTCCTACATTGAGTTCCTGCCCTGACTTACCTCAGTGATAAAGTGTGAGCTGATAGTTGTAGAATGAAATGAACCCTTTCCTTCCCAAGGTTTTGGTGTTTAATCACAATAGAAAGTGTAACTAAGTCGTATTGCCTTTGCTGGAGTATTTCATTATAGCAACGAGACAAGTAACTAAGAAAGAGATAATCCTGGTTAATTTAATTTTCAGATAATTAAGTATGTATGACTTGTTGAAAACTCTGAATATCGCAACTTTGAGGAATCTTATCATAAAACAATGCTAAAACATACGCAGATCAGCTTTTCTTTGGAGATTCATACCATACTTCAAATATGACTATTTTGAAAGATCACAATTATGAATTACTGATCTGTCCATCAAAACACTTCTGTCTCTTCATTGTCTTTGCCTTATCATACTGAAGGTTTGTCCATCATTTTTTGCAGTGCTTTACAGTTTTTTTGCATTTATTTACTTTATGTTTGTGTTTACGTGCCCCTATGTACACACAAATGCATGTACACGTACACACATGCTCACATGCACTTCCTGTAGAGATCATAAGACAATTTACTGAAGTTGGCTCTTTCCTTCTACCGTGTGGCTCCTAGGGGTTCCTCCTGGGTCTTGAAGCCTGGCAGGAAGCACCCTTACGTCCTTAGCCATTTTGTCAGCCCTACAGCCTCTTGGTAATTTCTTCCCACTTCATCCAAAATCAACTTTTCCTTCATGTCTTACAAATCAGTCACAAAGTCACCAAAAAGCATATAACTTTACTAAACTTTTCATCCAAGTCCTGCAGTTGGGACTTGTACGCAGATCTGTACTCAGCTCTCTGATTTCACCTCCCCCAACGCCTTCTCTCTAATACCCCCTCAGGGTATGATGGGAATAGTGAAGAACAGTAATTATGGGTTGATTTAATACCATTTGTCTAGTCACTCAGAGGTAACTTAATCTACATTTTCTCCCTCTTTATACTGATCAGTAACACACTCCGTTTTCTACCTAATGAGTATTTGGGCACTCAGTTGCTAGTGCCACTTTCCTGTCCTTTCATGCAGGGTTTTCACCCTGCGGGTTCCCTGGCAGCCACCTCCCATCACTATGGTGCCCTCCCTTCAGATTGGACACAGCAGCATAAGCAGCTGCAGCACAGTCCTTTGTCCTGGCTCAATAGGAGAACAATGGACTTGGCAGCAGGAGCCGACCAGAAGGAGCTGTCAGTGAGGGACGGACCCTCTCCTGAGCTCTCTCTAAGTGCCCACTGTCCCACACCAATGAGGAGCTGTCGGTGAGGGACGGATCCTCTCCTGAGCTCTGTAAGTGTCCACTGTCCCACACCAACGAGGATCTGTTGGTGAGGGACGGACCCTCTCCTGAGCTCTCTCTAAGTGCCTACGGTCCCACACCAACGAGGAGCTGACGGTGAGGGACGGACCCTCTCCTGAGCTCTCTCTAAGTGCCCACTGTCCCACACCAACGAGGAGGAGGTGCTTCCGAAGCTGACACAGCAAAGCCTGCACACCAAGCAGTGAATGCCTCGAGCTTGGCTCTGAACCCGATTTCTTATTTGACTGTGCGAGATAGAAGAAGAACAAAAGCACCCGTCGGTACACAGTGGCGTCTCCTCAGCCTTGGAAACATTTCAGAAGGATTTAAATCTTCCCTTTACTGGGACAGGCTTGGTGTGACTGAAGCTGGGAGAGTTTCTAAGACTGCATTGGATCAGTACACCACGGGCACTGTCGTGTACATCATGGACGTCTGTGTGTGTGTGTGTGTGTGTGTGTGTGTGTGTGTGTGTGTGTGTGTGTGTGCTTACAGAATGTTAAATTTATAAAATCATGTATTTCCAACACCCCCAGTAAACACTCATATACAAATAAAAGTTGAAATATGCTTGAGCAGGATTCATAAAAGTTGTGTATAAGAATCTGAAAACTGAGAAAGATTATTTTCTAACAATTAGTTCATGTAGGCCAAATACAAGTAAAAAGGGTTATATTTTGTGAAACTGTAGTAGGTATTCTTTAGCAAAAAGAATAGTTATTTAGGGTAATAAATAACTGAGAATTTCTACTCTATTTCATCATCATATTATGAATCAGAAAAGTCATATTTTAAAAATAAAGACAACTGTTATCTTTTTGTAAGAAAAATGCAAGCTGTGAGCTGGAGAGATGGCTCTGCAGTTAGGAGCACTGACTTCTCTTCCAGAGGACCCGGGTTCAATTCCCAGCACCCACATGGCAGCTCACAACTGTCTGCAACTCCAGTATCTGATGCCCTCACACAAAGATACATGCAGGCAAAACACCAATGAACATAAAAGGAAAAAGAGAAGACAAGTACAAACTATTGTCACTTCGAACATCCTGACAATAGTTGTGGGAGAGAGAGAGGCCTCTTGCTAATGAGCCCATCACTCCCTCCTTCGCCACAGCCCGTGTCCTAGACACAGGAGCTTGAGTACTCGCACTCACAGTGTGAGCCCTACTGTCTCTCATCTCTGTTATCACCTTCATTCACATCTTCGATCTTGCAGAGGTGGTGCATCAACTAAAGCATACAGAGCTGCAAAAAGAGAGAGGAACTAGCTCACGTTCACACAGAATTTTACACCTGCTGGGCAATGTTTGCTCTGTGGTCTAAGCGCTTTTCCCCTGGCATAGGCTCTGTTACTTTAAAAAAAATCACACGCTGGCCGTGCCCGGATGTTAAGCAGGGAATTTAATACTCTCCAAGTGTTTGAAAGGTCTCTCACCGTCAGTCCCACTCACTGCTTCTTGTGCCTTCTAACTTGCTTGTAACTGTGCTTCCTGTTTACATTTGTTTGTTCTGGTTCAGTTTTTATCTGTGTTTTTTAAAAAAAAAATAATATTTCTGTGTGTTCTTCAGAGACATTTGAGTTCGCTTCTCAAACTTTATGAAGTATTTTAGATACATGAAAACATACTACATACATCTTTTTGGTTACATATACTCCGCCCTCCTCCATCCTCCTACACCCCTGCTCAGTTAACCCTCCACCGGTCCTTTCTTTCCAATCATATGCATTCTACTATCTCTCCAATTGTATTTTTTCATTGTGTTGTGAAACAGTAAGCTTCCATACAGCACTTTATACACCACTCCAAAATGCCTCCTAAACGTTTAGGTTTATACATGTGCCAGCCAATTTTATGCCAACTTGACACAAGCTAGAGTCATCTGAAATGAGAGAACCTTAAATTAAAAAAAAAAAAGGCCTCCATAAGTTCTGGCTGGAGGGCATTTTCTTAATTAGTGATTGATGGGTGAGGGCCCAGCCATTTTAGGTGGTTCCACCCTCGGTCTGATGGTTCTGGGTTCTATAAGAAAACAGGCTGAGCATGTAATGGTGGGGAAGCCAGTAAGTAGCACCCATCCATGGCTTCTGCATCAACTCTGACCTCCAGGTTTCTGGCCTGTTTTAAGATCCTATCCTAACTTCTTTCAATGATAGATTATGATGTGGAAGTGTAAGCCAAATAAACCCTTTCCTGCCCACCTTGTTTTTGGTCATGATGTTTCATCCCAGCAATAGAAACCCTATCTAAACAGTATCCATGGACCTTAGGTACTCTCACCTTGGGTCGAAGCAGCTTCTCTTTGCTGTGGGCAGCATTCAATGCAGAGGTGCATAATGGGTCAAAGTCCTAAGACTAAGAGACTGAGTGTTTAGCCTTTAACCATATCTGTCAAACACACACACCAACACACACACACACACACACACACACACACACACACACACACACACACACACACACAGGACCCAGGGAATGTGGTAAAAGAGAAAATAGAATGTAAGGGCTGGGAGATGGGACAGAGCACTGTGAAAGCTGTCCTCTGGGCAGGATATGGCCATGGCATTGATTAACTCACACCAATTGTGTTTGGACCCTTCTATGAGCAGTAGATCAAATGAAGCTAAAGACCCACGCTGTAAGTCAATTGATAACCTGAGATTGAACTCTATCTTAGGAGAAAATGCTATGAAAAACATTATCGGAAAGTGTCAGCACACACATTGTCACCATCTCAGACAAATGCTGGTATTGGGGCAAAAAGTTGGGACATGGGTATTTTCCTTTCATGGATGTGTATACAATGTTTTACTAAAGAGAAAAACACACATTCATATTATTTGGGAAGAGAAAATACAAAGTTGTGAGGATATGTGTGTTGGAAAGATTGTGATTTTTATTTTTAGTCATTTCTAAATTTTTATTAGTGAGAAATACACCAACCCTATGTAAAAATAAAAATATTACATTTTGCATTTATTCATATTAGATTAAATTTTGAGGGATTTTTTTTTTTTTTTTGGTTTTTTTGAGACAGGGTTTCTCTGTGTAGCTTTGTGCCTTTCCTGGAACTCGCTTTGGAGACCAGGCTGGCCTCGAACTCACAGAGATCCGCCTGGCTCTGCCTCCCGAGTGCTGGGATTAAAGGCATGCGTCACCACCGCCTGGCCTTGAGGGAGCTTTTACATGATTCTGCCTATACTATCAAGCATAACTGCTTGATTCTAATAACTTAAGTCTGTCTATTTTTAAACAGCTCACCAGATTGTCTAATTTTATTTCTCATGGTGTTTATTTTTCATGTTAATACTTACCTATTAGAGTTAAACAACCTCAGATAACCTAAAGAAAAATCAGTTCAAAAGTGCAAGTACTTCAAAATCTGAAGAAGAATCTTGACATTAACAGTTGTGTTTCAAATTAGCTAAGAAGATCCTATGAGCTAGTCAACAGGAGAAGCCCCACCTGCCCCCTCCACAGAAACAAGGACAGAGTGAAACCCAGACTGGATGCATAACATCAGGCGTGACTGGTGTGTCCAAAGAGGACAAAGCAGTACAAGAGCCAGAGAATTTGTGTCCGAGGAAGTTGCAAAATCATCCCGTATCTGAGGTCATCTTGTCCTTGGATTTCAAGGACATTTTTCTTCCTGAGCTGAAATCTTGGCTTCCCAAGAAGACAGATGAACATAAAATCACAGGAATAAAAGATGGTTTCATCCAAACCTGGGCTTATGCAGGGTCGCTTGGCTCGGCCTGGGAGGAGGGGACTGGACCTGCCTGGACTGAGTCTACCAGGTTGATCTCAGTCCTTGGGGGAGGCTTTGTCCTGGAGGAGATGGGAATGGGAGGCTACTGGGGGGAAGGGGAGGCAGGAGGGAGGAGAACAAGGGAATCCGTGGCTGATATGTAGAACTGAATTGTATTGTAAAATAAAAATAAATAAATAAATAAAAAATAAAAAAGATGGTTTCATCCTATCGTCTTCATCAAGGCTAAGTAAACAGGCCAAAGTATTCACAAAACAAGGCTACATGTGGGTCTCTGAGTGAAGCCCAGCATTTGTGAAATTATTACTGGATGCTATAGAACGGAACCGATTTCTCCAAACAACAGTGACCTCAGATAAACGTGGTCCAGTGGCATTCAGTACACAGTTAAGAGTCAGCCCTTAAAGATTCCGTGATAGAGTTAACCATATAGTCACAGGTTTGTGTGTGTGTAACTAGTTGTTAAGCTGATTAGTTGGCTCCAATACAGTACCTCTGAGGATTTATACCTTCATTGGTTGCTAACATGCGAAATGTTGCATACAGTCAGCCCCTCGTAGTTACAGATTTTATAGGCAGGGATTCACACATGGTGGATCAAAAATGCTATTTTCAATGTTATGTTATGTCATGTACTATATCGTTAGGATTCTGGTGGTTGCATATGTTTAGAACATACACAGACTTTTTCTCTTGTCATTGTTTTTGAAACAACATAGTATAACAACTATTTGCATAGTGTTCACATTGTATTACTGATTTAAAGGATATAGAAGACTGTGCATAGGTCATATGCAAACATGATGTCATTTTATACAAGGGAAATGAGCATATGTGATTATTAGTATGCATTGGAATCTTAGAGCTATACTGAGGGATAAATTTTTATTACATTCATGTGTGTGTGTGTGTGTGTGTGTGTGTGTGTGTACATGCTATGGAGCATATGTGGACTCAAAAGACAATCTGTGGGAATTGGATCTCTCCTTCCACCAAAGCAGATCCCAAGGATGGAACTCAGGTCACTAGGTTTGGCAACAAGCAATTTCACCTGCTAAGCTATCTCAGCAGCCCTGGGAAATGAATTTCATCAAGATTCATGAACCTACAGAGAACCATGTGCATGGAGGCCTATTATGCTCATAATACTGCTTTAATTCTTACTATTATAGAATATGATTCAAAAACCTTCAATAGAGCTTTCAAGTTCATCTACATTATGAAAAAAAATCATTTTAAAGCCCCCATTGTCTGCTTTCAGATTCTCAATAAATTCATCTTCCTATACTTGATATTATTGTTTCTGATGGAAGTGGTCATTCTTCCACTTTTACTATATCATAATTGTATAATCCTTCCTCATGAAATTATCTCTAATCATTTTTAATTCATTTCTGTTTCCACTTTATCATTCAGTAATTTCACTCTTTGATTTGGAAATACTTGTGGCATGTCTACTATGTATAAACTGCAATAGCTATAACTATGAATTTTTAAATGTGACTGCTTTTTTGCAACTTATATTCTTCAGTGTGCATACATGGGAAATATTTTTAGCATGTAATGAATATATATAACATAATACCTCTTATATCACCAATAGTAATTTATAAAATTTTATCCTTTAAAACTTGATGAAAATATTATTTTTCCATTTTTTTGATTTCTCTTAAAGCTCAACAAGTGCTTCCTAGATAGTAAGTGTTCAACAAATATGACTGAATTTATTGTTTCAAAGTGATACATTTTAGGGCACCTAGATTAGATCTTGGTAAGCACACTCAGACCTAGCAGAAGCCAAATAACTCTCAGAGTACCCAGCAGCATTCTGTGCCTTGAACTTTCTTTGATGAAGGTATGAAGGGATGGCTAATTCATAAGCTTGACAGACTCGGACTGTTCACCTTCATTCTATACTGATCTTGTCAGTCTGTCCTAAATGTCCTATACTAATCCCCTTTTGATAAATTAGAAACTACGGAGTTAGAACTATTTTTAAGTTTTAACTTTGCATCTTCTAACTTGCTAAACACAGCCTTTTGCACAGTTGAGAAGACAGCTTTCAAGTCTGATAAAGAAAAATCTCCCAAAGAGCAAGAAAAGTCATAGGGAAAGATTCTTGAAATGTTCTTTCCAAAAGTATTATTCAAGTATTTTCCTTTTTTGTGGAATATTTGTGCTTTCATATTAACCTGCCATTTAGACCACGCTCTTGCAATGTACAGAAGTGACACAAGGCAAATGTTTGGTAGGTCATTTTCTTGGTTGTGTGAATATGAAAATTGGAGAAAGTTCAAGGCCAACAACCTCCTCAGTTAAGATTGTGCTAGAACTTATCTCCTCCAATTCATCACTTAACATATCTGATGCAGCCATTTCTCCAGGGACCAATGCTCATTGTGATGGAGAAACTCTTGAATTTATTTCACTTATAAAGAATGAAGCATCGTTTCCTTCTTTGTCAGTACAGAACAATGGGGCACATGTCGCACGTACTCAGTACTTGGGAAATAGAGATTTACATGACAGTTTTCATTTCCTACAAAGTCACAATGAGTTCCACATGCAAAAAGGAAAACAAAGATGTCTCCTGAGAATTGAGGTTAGAGAAAGCTGTCAGAATGGTGACCACACAGGCTATTTCACAACTTCATCTAATGGTCACTTCATTCTATCATGGTAAATTAGAACTTAATAACAAATTCAATGTGTACCATCATTTCTGGCATAATTCTTTCTATAGACCTGTCCTTTAATTAGATCAAGGTTTAAATGTTATGCAATAAATATCCAACATTGTTTTTGTATCATCTATATCATTTTTTCCTTTCAAATAATTTTTCCTATGCCTCCATCTTCTTAGAAAAGATGAATTTTTATCAAATTAAAGAAACCTTTATTTCTGAAAGAAAATTCTATAAAAAGCAAGCAGCAGTAAAATAGCAAATAAAATACATCGCAAGCTCAAAATGAGAAAGGCCCTCCCTCCCTCAGGGTGAGGCAGTATCTAAATTATGACCTAATTTTAATTCTAATTTATTCTAATGTGTTTTCCACTTGCAGAAAATACTTGGTACTTAAAAATAAGAGATCAATGGCAATGGCAATAGTTCAATAAGGCTGAACTAATGGCCTGGGGGATGGTCCAGTCTGTACAGTGTCTGTCATATAATTATGAAGACTTGGGTTTGGATTCCCCAACACCCATGTACAAAAGTCACAATGAGTTCCACATGCAAAAAGGAAAGCAAAGATGTCTCCTGAGAATTGAGTCACATGTGCTTACTTACATCTGTAAACCCAGGACAGGGTAGGAAGAGACAGGTAGATCTGCAGGATAAGCTGGCCAGCCTGTCTAACCAATTCATGGGCGCTGGGTTCTGTGATGAGCCCTGTCTCAGAAGATAATTCAGAGACTGATGAAGGGAGACACTCAACATCACACACTGGCCTCCCCAGGCATGCACGCACATATACATTATATGTACTTACATGCACACATACACACACTCACCAATAAGAGTTGGACAAAATTTTCCTTAGTGAAGACAAAACATGAGCAATCAAGCTTTGGGAAGTTCAGAGATATCTCCTGGGGCTTCTCAATGTTTCTATTTTAGTAAGACGTCAACTTTAAATTTGTGTTCCTAAATATATAATACACTCAGAGAAGAATGTAACTTATGTTTATTTCCTTCTATGTATGTGTGGCTTGCACATAGTTATCCTATATACAACTTTTACTAACTTTTAAGACAACTATAATTATGTTTAATGGAATATATAGTAAAATATTATATGGCAAAACAGTTTGAAAAATCAAAAATGTCTCAAATGAAATTTAAAATCATTTTAAAGGTGGTAGAAATACAATGTAACATTAAAAGCCATGGAAGCTAGAGCAGTACATTAGAGAATATTTATATTTAAATTCTTATAAAAAGAAATAAATCAATATAAATAATAGTAATAAATAATAAATTAATATACAAAATTTAAGAAATAAAATTCAAAACAAACAGAAGGAAGGAACTAACAAAGAAAAAACAGAGACAATAAATTAGAAAGTCGACACGTGTTTTTAACAGCAAAATGAAAGTCTAGTTCTTGCAGACTATCAGTAGAGTTGGCAAACTTTTATCCAGACTGACCAGAGGAAGAGATGGTAAGTAGAAATGACCGCATCGCGACAGAAGACATCACTGCAGACTCTTTAGACATTGAACGAAACCGTAATAACTCAAACCATAAGTTTGAAAACTTAGATGACAGTTTCCTGAGTGAATCAAACTAAAAGGTGGTGAATGAAAAACTACATCAGTTCTAGAGTCCTGTATCCATCAATTAAATAAGTCTTGAGTTGAAAACTTCCCAGTGAAAAAATAGCAGATCCACATGGTTTCACGTGTAAATTTGAGCACATTTTTCAAAAGAGAAGAATGGGGGACACAGACAGGAGGGGTGGACACAGACGGGAGGGGAGGGAACAGACGGGAGGGGTGGGCACAGACGGGAGGGGTGGACACAGACGGGAGGGGAGGGCACAGACAGGAGGGGTGGGCACAGACGGGAGGGGTGGGCACAGACGGGAGGGGTGAGCACAGACGGGAGGGGTGGGCACAGACGGGAGGGGAGGACACAGACGGGAGGGGCGGGCACAGACGGGAGGGGTGGACACAGACGGGAGGGGAGGACACAGACGGGAGGGGAGGACACAGACGGGAGGGGAGGGCACAGACGGGAGGGGAGGGCACAGATGGGAGGGGAGGGCACAGACGGGAGGGGAGGACACAGACGAGAGGGGAGGACACAGACGGGAGGGGTGGGCACAGACGGGAGGGGAGGGCACAGATGGGAGGGGAGGGCACAGACGGGAGGGGTGGGCACAGACGGGAGGGGAGGGCACAGATGGGAGGGGAGGGCACAGACGGGAGGGGAGGACACAGACGGGAGGGGAGGGTACAGATGGGAGGGGTGGACACAGATGGGAGGGGGAAACACAGACGGGAGGGGAGGGCACAGACGGGAGGGGAGGGAACAGACGGGAGGGGTGAGCACAGATGGGAGGGGTGGACACAGACAGGAGGGGTGGACACAGACGAGAGGGGAGGGCACAGATGGGAGGGGAGGGCACAGACGGGAGGGGAGGACACAGACGGGAGGGGAGGGCACAGACGGGAGGGGAGGGCACAGATGGGAGAGATGGGCACAGACGGGAGGGGTGGACACAGACGGGAGGGGAGGGTACAGATGGGAGGGGTGGACACAGATGGGAGGGGGAAACACAGACGGGAGGGGTGGACACAGACGGGAGGGGTGGGCACAGATGGGAGAGATGGGCACAGACGGGAGGGGTGGACACAGACGGGAGGGGTGGGCACAGACGGGAGGGGAGGGCACAGATGGGAGGGGAGGGCACAGACGGGAGGGGAGGACACAGACGGGAGGGGAGGGTACAGATGGGAGGGGTGGACACAGATGGGAGGGGGAAACACAGACGGGAGGGGAGGGCACAGACGGGAGGGGAGGGAACAGACGGGAGGGGTGAGCACAGATGGGAGGGGTGGACACAGACAGGAGGGGTGGACACAGACGAGAGGGGAGGGCACAGATGGGAGGGGAGGGCACAGACGGGAGGGGAGGACACAGACGGGAGGGGAGGGCACAGACGGGAGGGGAGGGCACAGATGGGAGAGATGGGCACAGACGGGAGGGGTGGACACAGACGGGAGGGGTGGGCACAGACGGGAGGGGAGGGCACAGATGGGAGGGGAGGGCACAGACGGGAGGGGAGGACACAGACAGGAGGGGAGGGTACAGACGGGAGGGGTGGACACAGATGGGAGGGGAAAACACAGACGGGAGGGGAGGGCACAGACGGGAGGGGAGGGAACAGACGGGAGGGGTGAGCACAGATGGGAGGGGTGGACACAGACAGGAGGGGTGGACACAGACGAGAGGGGAGGGCACAGACGGGAGGGGAGGGAACAGACGGGAGGGGTGGGCACAGACGGGAGGGGTGGACACAGACGGGAGGGGCGGGCACAGATGGGAGGGGTGGACACAGACGGGAGGGGTGGACACAGATGGGAGGGGAGGGCACAGACGGGAGGGGAGGGCACAGATGGGAGGGGAGGGCACAGATGGGAGGGGTGGACACAGACGGGAGGGGTGGACACAGACGGGAGGGGTGGACACAGATGGGAGGGGTGGACACAGATGGGAGGGGAGGACACAGACGGGAGGGGAGGACACAGACGGGAGGGGAGGGTACAGACGGGAGGGGTGGACACAGATGGGAGGGGAAAACACAGACGGGAGGGGAGGGCACAGACGGGAGGGGAGGGAACAGACGGGAGGGGTGAGCACAGATGGGAGGGGTGGACACAGACAGGAGGGGTGGACACAGACGGGAGGGGAGGGCACAGATGGGAGGGGAGGACACAGACGGGAGGGGAGGACACAGACGGGAGGGGAGGGCACAGACGGGAGGGGAGGGCACAGACGGGAGGGGAGGGCACAGACGGGAGGGGAGGGCACAGATGGGAGGGGAGGGCACAGACGGGAGGGGAGGACACAGACGGGAGGGGAGGACACAGACGGGAGGAGAGGGCACAGACGGGAGGGGTGGGCACAGACGGGAGGGGAGGACACAGACGGGAGGGGAGGGCACAGACGGGAGGGGAGGGCACAGATGGGAGGGGAGGGCACAGACGGGAGGGGAGGACACAGACGGGAGGGGAGGGCACAGACGGGAGGGGAGGGCACAGACGGGAGGGGAGGGCACAAATGGGAGGGGAGGGCACAGACGGGAGGGGAGGACACAGACGGGAGGAGAGGACACAGACGGGAGGGGTGGGCACAGACGGGAGGGGTGGGCACAGACGGGAGGGGTGGGCACAGAAGGGAGGTAGTGGGGAGACAAACAGAAGGTGGGGGCACAGACAGGAGGTAGTGGGGAGACATACAAAAGGTGGGGTCACAGACAAGAGGTAGTGGGGGAACACAGGCAGGAGGTGGGGCTAACAGCAAGCCGATGTGGAACAGAGTAGGAGATACTGGCGATACCTAACTGCCCGGTAACACCGAAGGCCTGCCCAGAGCTTTTAGGACGTGCTACCAGAGGCTTCCGTATCCTCAACAGAGTTAGCTCCCACCCTACACCCACAGCACTTCAGCCACTGAACATGTGGTACCCGAACCTCTCCAGTCAGTGCAGGAGAAAATGCAGGCAGCCAGCTCCACCCACAGGCTTCAGAGAAAGTACTTGAGCTTAAGTTCTTCAGAGATGTGCCTAAAGGAAAATAGACAGGAAGCACTCAGGATACCGCTTGACTTTGTGGATTAGCAAAAGCATCAACTCGCAAGAGTGAGGAACTGAGCAGACACATCCATGGAACAGATTGGAGAGACACTCGGGATCCGGCGAGGCTGACTAAAGTGTCTCTTTGAGGTACTTTAAATACATGTTTCCTCAGCCGAGGAGACAACAAAAGTATTTCAGGGAACATGGAGAAAATATAAATATTCTTAAACGAATCATTTCTTTTTATTTTATTAAACAAAATATTTATTTTATTTTGTGGTGTTCTGCCTGTATGTACGTCTGTGTGAGGCTGTTAGATCCCCTGGAGGTAGAATTACAAGCAGTTGTAAGCTGCCAAGTAGGTACTGGAAATTGGTCCTGGGTCCCCTGGAAGAAGAGCCAGTGATCTTAACCACTGAGCCATCTCTCCAGCCCCAGAAATATTTTCAAAATATATTAAACAAAAACAAAATGACCAGGGAAAAATTCAAGTCAGCACTCACAGCAGATCAACGTTTTCAAGTCCAAAATGCAAAGCGAGCACCTCAACTGTGCCTCAGCAGAATTTCTCTATTTTGGAGTCATGTGGGGATGTATTTTCAGCAACAGGGGTACTAGTTTAAAAAAAAAATAATGATGTTTAGAAAACTGAACTTTCAAACACTGGGCTGATGAGATGGCTGAGTGGTAAAGGTGTTTGTAGCACAGGACCGGCAACCTGGGTTTGGTCACCAGAACCGGCATGATGGTGGGAGGAGGGAACCGACTCCAGGAAAGTGGTTCAGGGCTTCACATGTGTGCCATGGCACACCCACCCACAGACAGACATCATGCACACACGGTAACGAAACAGCAATAATAATATATTAAAAATCTAAAATTAGTAACATTTCGATGCACTAAGTTGATAATTACATCTAGATAATCTAATAGTGTTTAAACAGGTAATGAAGAAGATTTGTAGGGTGGTTCCAAATGATCAAACTTAAGGGAAATATAAATACACATAAAGAGTTTATAAGAGTGAAGGATGAAAACAAAATTTCATTTTCTAGCAATGAATTCCAGCAATATTTCAGCTTCTAAATAATATCCCCAGTTGTCACTATGAATTAGTGTGATTCTCGAGTTTTTGGAGAGTGTTGTATCATTTATTTATTAAACATGTTTGAATTCACTAAGATAAGACATTGAGAACATAGATGTAGTTTAGTAGTAGAACATTTGCTTAATATTTAGGAGATCCTCCATTTAATCACTAGAATCTACATAAAACAGTACAATAAAAACAATACAGGATAGCTAGGTAAAATAATAATGGCAAATATACACATAAAAATGTCTTTTCCTTTAAAGAAGGTCCATCCATGTTTTCTGTCATTTGAGTGACACGTCACTATCAGTCTGGAGATTTAAAATAAATAAATAAACAAACATTTCAGCTCTAACCTCGTAAGTCAAGCTCTGCAGGGTGGAGCTGGGCTGTGTCTTTTAGCACCTTCTGGGTGACCCCAACCCTGTGGTTAAAAAAAAAGTGAGGTTTTTACTCGATTAATTTCATTTTCCTTAATTCTTGATATGAATACCTAATTTTTTATCAATTCCTTTTTTAAAAAATCCCTAAAAGACTATTTAAAATGTCTCATGTCTAATTTTGCTAGGTAGATAGAATTGTTAGTTTATTTCCTAAATAATCTAGGATGGGTTTAAATTTTATGTTTTACTTAATATTTCTATATTACTGGATTTTTTTTTGTTGCTTTTGTTGTTTGTTTTGTATTGTTGTCTTAGTTAGAGTTTCTATTGCTGCGGCAAAACACCCTGACCAAAAAGCATGTTGAGGAGGAAAGGGTTTATGTGGGTTACACCTCCATATGGCTGTTAATTACAATGTTCATTACAAGGAAGTCAGGACAGGAACCCAGATCTGGAGTTCCTGGAGGCAGGAGCTGATGCAGAGGCCATGGGCGGGAACTGCTTACTAGCTTGCATCACATGTCTTGCTCAGCCTGCTTTCTTATAGAACCCAGAAATGGCACCATCTACAACGGACCGGGCCCTCCCCCACTGATCACTAATTGAGAAAATGCCTTACAGCTGGATCTCATAGAGGCATTTCCTCAGCTGAGGCTCCTCCTTCTTCTCTGATGACCAGCTGTGTCAAGTTGACACAAAACCAGCCAGTATGATTGTCTTGTCTTGGTTGAGGCAAGGTCTTGCGACCTATGCCAGAGTGGTCTAGAATCCACAGTCCTAACTCAGCCTTCTAAGGGCTATGATTACTAGTATGTGCCTCCATGCACTACTGAAGGTGTTTTTATTGAAAATTTCTGGTGGCTAGATTTGGTTTGAGGCAGACTAAACATTTTTTATTAATATCTTTATTCTGTCATCATTATGAATAAATATAATGTCATTATTATAACTTTAGCTTAAGGTACCTAGAAGAAGCTCAAGAAATAATATGATATCATATAAAATTAAAAAGCTTCTACAAAATGAAGGCACAACTCCATGAAGAGATAGTCTGCAAAATAGAAAACATTGTTTGCTAGCTATGTATATGGTATGACTAATATCTACATTATAGAAAGAAACCAAAACACTAAATACCAAAAGAAAAGCCCCCAAACAACTCAATTAATCAATGGCCTAATAACATGAACAGGCCATTCTCAAAGAATAAAATATAAATGGCCAATGAACACATAAGAATGATTTCACATCCTAAGCCTTGAAGGAAACAAGATTAAAACTACACTGAGAGCTCATTTCACCACAGGCAGGAAGGCTGTAAAAAAAGAAAACTGATGATAAATACTAGTGAGAAGGGAAGCAGTGAATCCTTATATTTACTGGTTCGAATGTAAATTAGTCTAAGCACTATGGAAATTTATACAGACGTTCCCCATAAAGCTAAACGTGAGCCTGCCTTCTGACACAGATGCACCAGATCTGACTGTTGACTCAAAGGACTCTAAACAACAAGCCACAGAGATATTTGGAAATTCATGTTGACTATGGCACTAGGGCCTATAGCTAAGCTATGCAATCAGTGGAGGAGTTCGTCAGCAGGTGAATGGATAAGAAAATGTGATACCCATGCCCCAGGCACACACAATGTAGTTTTATTCAATAATATACAAGAATGAAGTTACATAGTTTGCTAGAAAATAATCCAACTTATGACCATCATATTAAACTAAACCAGACTCAGAAATATAAATACATATTTGTATTCCTATATCTTTACCTGGTTGTTCAATTCTTTGTTCATGTCAGGGCACAAATTCTGGCAATCCACTAGATAACCACCAACACTCTGTTACACTATTTTAAATCTGTATTGTTTCACAGAAAAGTTTGCTAATGTCATAATTTAATTCAAGAACCTACCATTTTGTATTGGCATTTCCTAGACTACAGTCACTAAAAGGTCTGTGCTCGGTTCATTGGATTTAATTGTCTCAGCTTCTAAAATTATCTCTGCTATCATCAAACTTCCCACATGCCTCCTACTTTGTATTCATCAGTATATTATTGCTTTTTTTAATTCAGGAGTTTATCACTTTGCTTAGGTGCATCTCATGTATAGACATATTTTGTGATATTTTTCAATATCAGTATTCAATAATATGAATTTAGTCATGTTTATGAATATGTTCACTAGCATGCATTCAAATGCATGTTCAATGCCCCTTCTGGGTTATCTCTTCTCTTGTTTTATGTGTAGCTAATTGTGAGGTTTTTTTTTTACATCTTTTTCTGATTGGAAAATGTCTTTTAATATTTAAGAGTAAAAGAATATTATCTGCAGAAGCCTAAGAGAGCACTAACTACATACATAGAATCCAGATGTCTTCATGGTGATGCATGGTACAATCTGCAAAAAATAAAAGTCTTCCTGACTCCACCAACAAATAAATTAAATATAAAAAGGGGTTCCTGTAGCTGGAGAGTTTTCTCTCAGGGACCTGCCAAGCCCTGGCAGTCCAACAGCCCACTTATAAAATAAACACACAGACGTTTATATTATTTAAACTGTTTGGCCTAATGGCTCAGGCTTTTTGTTAACTGTTCTTATATCTTAAATTAACCCATTTTTATAAATCTATACCTTGCCACGTGGCTCATGGCTTACCGGCATCTTTAAATGTTGCTTGTCATGGTGGCAGCTGGCAGTGTCTCCTTGACTCAGCCTTCCACTTCCCAGAATTCTCCTCTTTCCTTGTCCCACCTATACTTCCTGCCTGGCCAATGGCCAATCAGTGTTTTATTTATACAGAATGATATCCACAGCACTTCCCCTTTTCTTTTTAAAGGAAGGTTTTAACTTTCACATAGTAAAATTACAGATAACAAAACAATTATTAAGCAAGAATTACAGTTATAATATCTAGTCTACAATAACTTGTCTATTTATATTTGGCAAAATTAAAGAAGATATCCTATCTATCTTATATTTGTGAGTCTAAGGTTTCATATCTAACTTATCTCTTATATAACTAAGGAAAAATTGTAACTATCTAGCTTTAACTACATCAAAGACCTCAGAAGGATATACTATTACCTGAGAAATGGGAGAAGGATGTAAGCAATTTTCGGGAGTCTTGTAGGGTAGACAGAGACAGCTGGCAGCCTGGACAGTCACCTAATGTTCCTTTGTCAAGTTGGGGCATCTGTCTTTAGCCCACAGGGCTAGAGTCTCTTGGTTACTTTTTTCAGTGTCCTGTAGAATGTCTGGCAGTTTCCTCTGTGAAGCAGGAACCTGAAGGACCTTTTTGTCAAGCAAAGTTCAGTAGTCACCTTTCTATGGGTCCTGTATGTCCAGTCGATCAAGCAGTCCAGGCAAGAACAGTTTCTTGCCCAAATGGCTATTTTTGTCAAGGTGAAGATAAACTCCATATGGAGTGTCTTCGATGCCCATTCTCCTCTCTGAAGTAAATCGGTGCTGCCAGGAGCAGACATGTCTCACCATCCAGAAAGTCTAAATTTTTAAAATATTTTAAATGCCATATTTTGTAGGTCTTTGAAGTATTTGAAGATTATCTATCTATCTGAAATATGTCTATGTATACCTAGAAGACTTAACTAACATGGCTACGATATGATTATCATAGATGACTAATTATTAATCTATTTTTAATTAGCCATTACAATTTTAAATGAGCTGTACAAACATAACACCTTAAACAAGAGTAGAAATATACACACAGTATAACAAAATTAACTTTAAGTTTGTATCAGTAAACTAAAATCTATACCAATGTAAAACATTTTAAAGAAGCTGCTCTTTAAAAGTAGGTTCATTAATCTACCCTTTTATCCTATCATATCTATATCATATATATCTATATCAGGTTCCTTAGATGGCTTAACCAGGAAATGATCCCACCAAAGTAGCATTTGTTCACTGTGAGAGCATCAGAAGAAGGACTTAAAAATAAGGGGGGAAAGCAATGCAATCGACAATACAGAGCTGCAGCCTTGTCCACAGAGATTCCCTGGATCCTTCACTCCCCTCCCTGCCTGTTCACTCCTTCTCAGAAGAAGATGTGGAGAAAGCAAAAAGGTGGACTTCCAGATGTCACCTATCAGGTTGGTTGGAGACAAATGAAAAAGAAAAATATAACTATCAGAAAAGGTGGCCTGAATACTTTCTACATTTCCCATAATTCATCTTACTGTGGAAAAGAAGCTGCAGTGTTCTTAGACCTGTAAAGGCCACCAGTTTAAAGGTGGTTAGCTACACAGACTTGTGTAGCCTATTGAAATACATTATTCCAATAAGACCACTTATGCTCTTGTTAGCAATTCAAAAAGTCTTCACTTTATTTTATTTGTAGTAAACTTTAAAAATACAGTGATACATTTAAAAATATTCCTTCTTAACTATGAAACAAGAAAAGTGAAAAATACTCTTATAGGTTTTGCTTTGCCCAGCCATACATTTCAGTGCTATATAGCTGCTTTCTGCATCTTCACATATTGAATAGTTTTTAGACCATATATGTTTACTTTAAGGAAGTTTTTACTTCTCTCTCTCTCTCTCTCTCTCTCTCTCTCTCTCTCTCTCTCTCTCTCTCTCTCTCTCTCTGTGTGTGTGTGTGAATGGACTCCTCTGTGTAAGTGGAGACCAAAATGTCCATTTTGGATATCATCTTCTGTCACAATTTTTACACTTTTTATATTTATTTTATTTTATGTGTATGAATGTTTTGTCTGCATACACATATGTGCACTGTGTGTGAGTGTGTGTATGATGCCTTCAAAAACAAGAAGAGGACATTAGCTTGAAACTGAGTTACAGATGATTGTGAATCACCCTGTGGGTGCTGGGAATTGAATTCGGGTCTTCTTCAAGAACACATGCTCTTAACCATGTGTATGTACCATCTCTCTAGCACCCTCTGTCTTATTTTTGAGACAAGGTCTCTCATTGACCCTAGAGCTTATCTAGACTGGCTAAGTCAGAGAGTCGACAGTATCCACTGGCTCCTATTCCTCCCTCCCCAGTGCTGAAATTCTAGACACAAAGCACCACGCTGCCTATTTTATATGGGTTTTATATGAATTTAGGTCCTCATCCTCACACAGAAAGTGCTTTACCCACTGAGTCACACTCCCAGACCTCAACAATTATTTTAATGTGTGTAATACTTTGTAAGACATGACATGATAATGACTTAACCATAGTTGTAATTGGTTACTATTCTCATAGGAATAAAAGTTTTTATATATTTTGTGCTCTTTCCCACTAGTAATATTTTGAAATTTGAGCACCCAAAACGTGAGCAGAAGAATGTATTTGGACATAGAGATTGTAATGAATTGATATTGGTTTATGATGGTCTAATATAACTGGTGTCATTATAGAAGAGGAAAGAGATATAGACCCACATCCATACAAAGGGCTGTGTCAGTGGAAGCCCAAACTGAAGTTCTGCTAAAATGGAAAAAATGTCAGCTATTGCTAGAGAATTATCAGAAGCAGGAGAAAGACAAGAGTTCTCCACCCAGAGTTTCAAAGGATATACTAGCTCTCAATAATTAATTTCAAATATATGTTTTAAAATAATATTTTATTAATTTGTAATTTTCATAGAATGTGTTTTGATCATATTGATGTACCCCCCCCCAATTCCTCCAAGATCTCTCTCTATCCTCATCTCTTTACCCAACATTGACTTTCCTCCTCTCCTCGCCCCCATACAGTTAAGTTTGTGTTACTCGGCTATTTGGAGTGGGGACTGCTATGGAGTGTGGTAAACTTACCAGAGGTCACACCATTAAAAAAGCTGACTGACCCTCCCTTTTCCAGAAGTTATCAAATGTGAATAGCTCCTCAGCTAGGGGTGGAATTTTGTGCTCACCTTCCCTTCTCCATGCTGGGATTTGTCTGGCTGGAGGTGGAGTGAGTCTTGTGTATGCTGTCTCAAACCATGTGTTCAAGTTTGAAATTGCACTGCTTTTGTCTAGAGGGGGGGAACTGTTTTCTGAAAGTCAATCCCTGCCCCTCCTGCCCCCCCACACCTCTGGATCTTATAATTGCTCTATCACTCTCTTCCCTGAAGTTTCCTGAGCCTTGGTGAGAGGGATGTCATACGAATGACCCATTTATGGTTGTGTGATCCACAGCATGTCACTCTCTTCATGTTGAACAGCTGAGCATCTTTGTGTTGTTAATTGCCATCTACTAAAAGAAGAAGCTTCTCTGATGAGAGCTGAGAAATGCACTGTTCTATGAATACAGCAATGAGTCATTACAAATCATTTTAATGCTAATGTCCATTTAGCAGAATGATAGTTTTAGGTTCTCCCCTATAGCCTATGGCCTATCTGGCCACATGATCTTTGGACTCATGACAGGAATGGGTTCCATCTCATGAAACAGGCTGTGATGGTTATTTTTGGTTGTCAACTTGACATCTGAAACTAATGAAAACCCAAATGACTGGGCACACTGTGAGGATTTTTTTTTATTAATTAAATCATTTGAAGTGAGAAGACCCACTTCTAATCTGTACCTTTTTGGTAGGAAGACACACTTTTAATCCAGGTCTTTTTTTTTTTTTTTTTTTTTTTTTTTTTTTTTTTTTTTTTGGTTTTTCGAGACAGGGTTTCTCTGTGTAGCTTCTCTTTGTGCCTTTCCTGGAACTCGCTTGGTAGTCCAGGCTGGCCTCGAACTCACAGAGATCTGCCTGGCTCTGCCTCCTGAGTGCTGGGATTAAAGGCATGCGCCACCACCGCCTGGCTAATCCAGGTCTTTTGAGTGAGGAAGATCAACCCCTAATCTGGAATAATACCTTCTGCTGGCAGGCTATGTAAAGGACATGGAAGAAGAAAGCTTACTCTGTGTCTGCTTGCTCTTGTTCTTGATAGCAAGTCAATTCCTTCACTGGCATTAGAGCCTACTACTTCAAGATTTAGACATATACTGAAGACCAGCTGAGACATCAGCCTTGTGGACTGAACAACTACTAAATTCTTCTGTCTTCCATTTTTAGACAGCCATTATTGGACTAACTTGACCACAGCCTGTAAGCCATTCTTTAAAAAATTCCTCTTGAGATAGAGACTGAGGTAGAAGTATAGATAGATATATTCATTCTATAAGTTTTATTCCTCTAGAGAGCCCTGACTAATACACAGAGCTTAGAATTATCAGATAATGGTTGCTTACATCCACAACATTCATGTCATTATTGCATTAGTGGTCATATCTTGTTAGGTTTGTCATTATTTCAGCTTTCATGGCTCACATTGGGTGAGATTGATGATTATTTTTCTCATAGCATTCATAGCACCTCCAGCACTATATAAACTAGCCACTAGGAATAGAGCTTCCAAGTTAGTACAAAAATGATTTTTTCCTCTTTCATTGAGTCCAATAAATGATGTCTTCAGCAGTAGGGTCTTCCTGTCAAGTTCTGGAAGGTAAACAAGAACATTGGTAATAGTGAATAATGCTTGGGGAGGTATTTATAGATTTCATTGGCCAAGAACTCACAAAGAGATAGCCTAAAGAATGGTAAGACAATGTAGTTCTGTTGTTTTAAATAAAGCTCATGCTACTTTCTTATGGAAGCCCTAGAAAACTAATAGGCTAAGTTAATAACATTTATGATTTTGTAATGCTCTTGAACAGATTTTGAGTTAATTAACATATGAATTTATTATATGATTCCCCCAAAGAAACTTTGAACTCAGAATTGTCCTCAATCTTTGTTCTGGTACAGATTTAGACATGTATTGTTTATGAAAGAAGAGCCATCCTTCCCATAAATTCTCAAAGTCATCTGTGACTTCTACTCCCTATAGAAAACTACCACCCAGAAACCTGTTATAAATCCTGCTTGTGATATCTCTAAATGAATATCTCTATATTCATTTCAAATACTTCTTTGGGCTTTTAGTATTTGTGTTGAAGTCCTGCCTTCTGTATAAATTTGAAACAAGGTCAAAATATTCATGTGAGTAAATAAAGTAATAAATAACTTTAATAGAATGATACCTCACTAACACATGTGTTATAAATAAAGGCTACAGGGTGCTGTTTCAAATGAGCCACAAATTCTTTATCAGTTCTTGTTGTTGTTTTTTTCTCAGTCTTAAATCAATATTTTGTTGTGGTTTTTTGTTTGTTTATTTGTTTTGTTTTGGGGGATTGTTGTTGTTGTTGCTGCTGTTTTGTATTTTTTCTATATGAAAAATATATGGACGTAGAGTTCTTAAAAACTTCAGGTAAAATCTATATTTCTAAAATCCCTTCATTCTGTTTCTGAAGGTATGTGCTGGCAGTCATACAGGAGCTCTATTGGGGTCTTTCTAAATCTGCTTTCTAAACAATATGTTTCATAGTGGTTACCAAGTTCCCAATTTATTACCAAGAGAATTCCCTAAAATATCTCTAGTGTTGGTATTTTTTTTCCATACTATAAATTCTTTGCTTGGTTGGATCAGTACTTGGCAAAGGTGGAATTTTTCTCAGGTAGGTTATGCCAGGAAAAGTAGCTATGGGAAATGTGCATGAAAACACCCTCTTGTCTCTTTATACCATAATAATTTTGTATATCACTGACAACTTGAGCTGTGCATGTGTTTACTTCAAAGTGGGAAAACTAGGTTTTTGATAAAAATATCACTTGGAAAAGCATTTGATTCTCTAAATGGCCCATCACTTCTTATTTCAAAGTTATTGTATTTCATTGTAGAGACAAGAACCCTCATTCTAAATCTTAAAATGAATACTTACCTTTTGCTAGTTCCGCAAGCCTGCTCACACACTCTTAGTAATTATATGGTAGTGCCTTTCTACATTTCAGACATGTCTAACATGATTTTATTTGTTACAGAAGAATTGTATTTTCTTAGTCATTTGATGTGCTGCTCCATGAGCAGAAGCCTACTGTGAGTGTGGATCACCAGCATCAAGGGCTGGCCCTGATTTTAGCAACAGTTCTACAACAATTATAGAAATATCTTAAAGGCTTCTGTTGCTGAGAAGTTTCTTTGTAATAAAAACATAGATAATTCATAGTCTTTTTAATATGTTTTCAAATGAATGACCTTCCTAATACTAAACAAGTCCAAGTCTTAGTCAGAAAGCTGGAACTCCTTGACCTGGCAATTTATACACTTCTCAGACTTTCCAATAATATCAACAGGACAAGACAGGTCATTGCTGCCAACTGTGGCTGAAATGTTCAAAAAGCTTTGGAATAAAGGATGACCTCACACTCTGCATGCCCTTCTGCAGACCAGGCTCCAGCACTGCTTCTAAATAAAGCTCCAAGCATCTTAGCTGAGGATTAGCAGATGCAAACATTTACACAAATATATTTAAAAATGAAGACTCAAAATTCAATTTATAAGAAACAAAGAAAAATATAGGAAGAAGGGGAGGTTAAGGAGCGAAGTTATATGTATTATTATATCAACTTTTCTGTAATTTTATAATTTCTTTTCTATATACTTTCTTTTAAAAATTAGACTCTTTTATGCAATATATTCTGATCATGGTTTCCTCTCCCCCAATTCTTCCCACACCCTCCCTCACTTCCTAGCAGATCCTTCCCACCTCCCCACCCACTCAAATCCAAATCCTTTCTCTTTCTTATTAGAAAACAAATAGGTATCTTAAAAAATAAAGTAAAAACAAACAAACCAGAATGGGACAAAAACAGAAAAGAGAAGAACCAAAGAAAAAGTACAAGAAACATACAGGTGCTGAGACACATACAGAAATCCCATAAGGACACACAACCATAAACCATAATACATAAACAAAATACCTTATTTTGAGGTAGAGAGGCAGAAGGAGATGAAAAGATGCAGACACAGCATTATGTGGGGGAAAAACACAAACAAAAACAAAAAACCCTCCATAAACACTACTAAGCTCGTTTTTGTGTTGGTCATCTACTGTTGCACATGCCACATACAGCCTACCTTAAATGTGGTTTGTATACTTGTAGGCAGAGTTTTCCTCTGCCAGGGTCCACTCTTGAATAACCACTGGGTCTTAATATTAATTGTAAATGATCGGCCAATAGCTGAGGCTTGTTACTAACTAGCTCTTACATATTAAGTTAACCCATTTTTTCTTATCTTGCTTTGCTACATGACTTATGGCTTATTACCTCATTTTCTACATGTCCTGCTTCCTTGGCATCTGACTGGCATCTCCAGACACTGCCCTTCCTCCTCCCAGAATTCTCCTAGCCTGGCTCTCCTGCCTAACCTTATTCTGTTCAGTTATTGGCCAGTCAGCTTCTTTATTAAACCAATCACAGCAACATATATGTAAAGGGATATTCTACAGCATATACTCAGTGAGACTTGCTTGGAGAAAACAAGTAATTTTTCTTTTGTGACAAGGTTATGCGTTGGAGATAACTTCTGGGTTAGGAATGAGGGCTTGTGTCCACTTCTCCTTTCAGCATTGAGAACCTATTTGATTTAGATCTATATAAGATCTGTGTGTGCTGCCATAGTCTCTGTGAGTTCATAGGTTCATTAATCCTGTTGTGTCTGAAAGAAACTGTTCCCTTGGTGTTCCTTCACCATTGGCTCTTATGATCTTTCTGCCTCCTCTTCCTCAGAGTTCCCTGAGACATAGGCAAAAGTATTTGATGGAGAAACCCCATTTAGGACTGAGTGTTCCAAGGTCCCTCACTCTGTGCATGTTGTCCAGCTGTAGGTCTCTATATTTGATCCCATCTACTGTAAGAGAAGTTTTTCTGATGACAGCTAAGCCAGGCACTGATCTATGAGTACAGCACATTAGTTGAAGACATTATTGCTATGTTCTGGTAGCATAACAGTAGTATTTAGTTTCCCTTCAGTCCATGTCCTATATAGTCTCAGGTTCTTGGCCACCTGAGCAGTGTTGGGCATGGGTGCCTCTCACAGAGTGGGTCTTAATTCAAACTAAATGGTGATTGGTTACTCCCACAACTTTTTGCCACTGTTGCACAGTTTAAACTGTTCCTCTCCATAGTCCCTCCCTTAACTATCCTCCCCTCATAATTTGAAGATTTAAGTTTTAAATTATAAAAAAAAAAAAATGGACTCATCAGGTTTTTTAAATTAAGAGGGCCTGGAGAGTTGTCTCAGAGGTTAAAAGTGCTCGCTGGTCTGCCAGAGGACCAAGGTTCAATTCCTAGCACCCACATGGTGGCTCATAACTATTCGGTAACACTGCTTCCAAGAGATCCAACACCCTCTTCTGGCCTCTGTGGACACTGCATTCACATGGTGCACAGACAGACAGGCATGCAAAACATTCATACACATTTTTAAAAAGATGAGCCCTGAGGGAAAACCTAATACTATTATTTTAATTTGAACATATAATAATATAATTCCTAATGACATATTGCTATAACCATAGAAGAGTGCATCATTCAGAGAAGATTCTTCTTGCAGTGAATGGTAATTAACATAGAGACCCACAGCTGTATAAAGTGGAGAGTGAGAGACTTTGGAGCACTCGGCCCTAAATGTGAGGTCTTTGTCAAACCTCTCCTCTCAAGTTTCAGGGATTTGTGCAGAGGAGAAGGCAGAAAGACTGTGAGAGCCAGAGGTGATATGTGATCCAGGGAAACAGCCTCTTCCAGACACAATTCTCAAAATACCATGCCAAGTTTTAAAAAGAAAGCATGGGCATAAAAAGATACATGTATGAACTCACATAGATTTTGATGGTGTGCACACACAAGATTTGCAGGAGTTCAAAGCAGACAAAACCCGAGCATTGAAAAGGAAAGTAGACACAAAGTCCCTCCACTTACAAGGGAGCAATTTGATAAATACAGGCTGAGAAGAGGGAGGTCAGTCTTCTCCAATCAATTGACATTGGGTGTATCAACCATACTCTAGGTCAGACCCTATTCCCAGGAGTAGCTAGATGTGCAAAATGGACTCCATGTTTTTTTGTGTGTGCCTTTTGGTTCAGGAGGTGGGATTTTTGGGGGGTATTTTTTGACATTTTTCATTATTTTTGTTTTATTTTATTTTATTTTTTATATTGATATACTGTTTTGTGGAGCTTTTTGAGAGGAAGAACATGATATTGTGTAGGCAGTGAGTTGGAGTGAATCTGGAAGGAGCTGGGTAGTGTAAAGAATATTATTGAACTATATTGAAGAAAATTTTTAAATAAAAATAAAAGAGAACATGTGGAAAGCTAAGGAGCAGGTCTGGGAGAAATTAGGAGAAGGGGTGGAGGGTGAGCATGATAAAAATACATTATGTGAAATTCTCAAATAATTAATATATTAACTAACATGTTAAATGCAAAAACACAAATTCAAAGTACTACAATATATCAAGGATACAACAAAAGATAATTAAATATCTGGGAAAGAAGTTAAAAAAAACATTAAATGCATCTTAGAAAATGAAATGAAATACCATGTTTATAGATAGAGATATTCAAAGTCAAAAAGTGATTTGAAGAGAATGGCAAAAATAGAAGATATGAGCCTCTGAGGCAAGGAAAACAGAGAACAGGACTCAATGAGTCTAAGACCTGGAATTTACAAATATCTGTAGAGAGAGAGTGAATAGCTCAGAGGAAGTGTTCCAGAAAGCTTCAGAAGGAGTCTTTTAAAACTTTGACTAAATAATAACCTATACATTCAGAAGGTGTGGTTCCATGAGAAAAATATATGAATGTTTATATACATTGAAGAAAGGACAGAACAACAAGCTGGAAATGAAATCTGGACAATCAAGGAACTTTCAAAGAACAGACAAATATTCAACTTCTAAGTAGCCTGAATGCATTAAAAAAAAAAAAGTTCATTTAAAGTAGAGGGCTCCAGGAAAATGCTCAGAAATGCCAAGCCCCCCACCCAGGACAGTTACTCTAAACTTTCTCTAACAGAACCTATTAGTCTTGAAAGAATCTAATTGATCCGAAAGAAAATAAGTGCCTGTCAAAAAAACCTAGGACTCTTTAAAAGAAAATCATACATTTATGGCTTTTTACCATTCATACTGTGCACATGAAAAACAAAAAGAAAGGAGGAAAACAAGGAAAGGAGGGAGGAATGGAGGGAGGGAGGGAGCAAGGGAGGGAACGAAAGCAGGAAGGAAGGAAGAGACAGTGACCCACTAGACAGGAAATCAGGATAAAAATACACCTTGGAATCACAGAATTGCTGGATAAGCCCTTAAAGTAAACATATAAGTACACACACACACACACACACACACACACACACACACACACACACACACACACACAAAGGCATGGACACAAGAATCAAGGAATCTAGGGAAAATGAGGCATACAAGAATGAAGGGATTAGCGGGCGGTGGTGGCGCACACCTTTAATCCCAGCACTCAGGAGACAGAGCCAAGCGGATCTCTGTGAGTTCGAGGCCAGCCTGGGCTACAGAGTGAGTTCCAGGAAAGGTGCAAAGCGACACAGAAAAACCCTGTCTCGAAAAAACCAAAAAAAAAAAAAAAAAAGAATGAAGGGGTTGATTAAACCTACAAAAGTGAATGTATTACGTCAAAGAACAGCTGTTAGTGTTAGGTGTGAGGCACCATTCTCTAAACTGGAAGAAAAGGGGGATAAAATCAGCAACAATGTAAAAAAGGTATTTGTGGTGGGCCAGCTTACAGTCCTGGTTCTGGGCCTGGGCCTGGGTGGTAGCTGGGTTGGTCAGCCCGCCAGCTCTCCCTGTTCTTCACTACCCAGGTGAGCTCTCCAGCACTGCCTGAGCAAGCTCATCCAGTGCAGCCTGCAGCAAGGGGCGGGCCCACCTAAAATCTGCCCAATCTATGAACTGTTGGAGCAGGTGAAAAGGACGGACCTACAGATCCAAAACAGCAGGATCTCCATGACACAGGACAACGGGATATCTAAGGGGAGCCCCAGGGAGAGCCCATGATTAGTGATGTGGCAGACACCAGAGGCCTGGAGCCAGACCAATGACTGTGGCGATGAACACTTGGAAGCAAAGACGAACGGTCTAAAGGGTAACCTGTGTGACTCAACAGGCCACACTACAGCCTCCACGATGAGAGTCTTCTTATTTTGTTTGTCTTGTTTTGTGTATTTTCTTTGTTTTGTTTTGTTTTTCTTTTAAATTTGGTTTTGATTGGGGGTGAAGGTTACAAGGGCAGAGGGTGGCTGAGAGGAGACAGGGAGATGAGTGAGACTGGACTGCACTATGTGAAATCCACAAAGAATCAATAAAAGTTTTTTTTTAATGTATTTGTATCCAAGTAATGGTCAAGATTCCAAACCAGATGACCTTTATCTGAAAATAAAAATTTCGCAGAAAAAAATATTTCAGAATAAAGAAAAGTAAATGCTGTAAAGATTTTGAGCTATATTATAGGTTAAAAGGAGAAAAAATAAGTACAGGATAGTATTGAAGATACAAATTATACTAACACTGCTCATTTCAGTGACTAGAAACCAGTACTGGTTTATCATGGCTTTCAGATAGAAAAGAAATATGGTCTAAATAAGATCTAGGATCTAAACCAGATATTAGAAAGAGATGAAGCCAAATAAGAGTTAACTCAAAGAATTCGGAGAAATGACTGAAGGGGAGGTGATTGTATCACAGGGAGCTAATTACTTCAGAAGATAACCTGTTCTTTTGGGAATGATCTTGTTAGAACTGAAATAATATCCAATAAAGGCAAGGATTAAACGGTACTCATCAAAAAAATATGATATGCGTGTATGTACATTCTACAATGAAGTAGGGATGAATGTAATCTTTCTCTTGATGAATAGACAGATGTCAAGTCATATGTTGGTGTTTAAGAGGAGCATGTGGGAGGGGGGGCTCTTTCTGAGCTATCAGTTACAGGGGGCCTCATATAAGCAGGAAAGTGTCTGAGTGCTAGCTAGGGTTATAGGTGGATACATTTGTCTGGCCTGCCAGACTTGCACATCAAGTTGACTGGGAAATTTCATCTTTACCTTAAAGCATTCTTCCTGTTGAAATTTGAAATGTATTGAGCGAATGATTCTTACAACTTTTTCCTTCAATTCTTGTGTGGACAGCTAGTTCTCATCTTCCTGAAAGTAATTTTTATAAAAAGAAAGATGAGAAACGTCAGGTCACAGAGAAATTGTGAGAAGTAGACATTAATGAAACAAACAAACAAAAAAAGCTGAGAGCCTATGACTCATGATTATAATTGAGGTCAACACTGTATGCCATGTCTTGTATATGCTTAGAACAGACAGCCGTATGTAAGGTGTGGCTGCATGTTCTAACATGAGTCCAGGCACGGGCTTTCCCTAAAATCTGTGAATTTTATTGCTCATAACAGTTGGGCTTACGCCAAATTCCGTCAAAGGAAAGGTAAAATTGATGTGTGGTAAACTCAGTCCCCTGTCTCAGTACCTAAGACAGAATACTGAATAGAACACAATGTCAAATATAATCTCTGAATGAGTTGGAACAGGAGGCTGGGGACAGCGTGAGAAAGTAAAGAAAGGTGTCTAGTATTTGGTTTCTCTGTCTCTAGGTAATTAATTCCTTTCTTGGAAAAATTCAAACTGAGTTGACAGCTGTAAGTAACAGGCTTGATGTTAGAGCTCAAAATCAGATTAGAGCTCCTTTTCTATTTTCTTGCTTCAGAATTTCAGTAACTACTGTTCATACTTTACGCGCGCACGCGCGCGTGTGTGTGTGTGTGTGGGGGGGGGGGGGGGTGTATGTGTTTGTGGTGTATGTGTGTGTGGTATGTGTGTATGTATGTGCATGTGTGTAATGTGTGTGAATTATGTATGTGGTGTGTGGTATGTATTTGTGTGTGTTCACAACTGTCTTGTTCCAGGTCATAACAATAGGAAAAAGAGGCCAAGTCTCAAAAGAGGTCAGAGGTTTGAAACTTAGCTCATCCTATAGGACTTACATCTTAGACCTATGTCTTTAGCAAGAACCACTCTGGAGTGGGCAAAGGAAAAGCACATAAAACTGTTTAAGTGCTGAGCGTATATTATTATGACTCTAGTTCACTAGTTTTGATAAGATATTTCAATTATCTGCATTGATTGTGTTAGAAATTACCATTAGTTCTACTGATTAATACTTAAATACCAAGACTTCATGAGCACAGTCTCTCAACCTATGTGCCTTTGTAACAATGAGTCTACTCATGTACTAAACTATGTCACTAAACATTCATGATTAAATATATTTATTTTAGAATAAAAAATGAGTTAGTGAATGATGTCAACAAAGTGGCAAATTACAGAAACCCTAAATTTCTGTTCTTTGAATAAACAAAATCACTTTGAATATGACAGAAATAACATTATATGTAAAAGGAAATGACCTAATTGAAAGAATGAAAGGAATGAATAAAAATTAATGAAGCTTCAAGCAACTGTAACTTACCATGTGGGATACCAATATAAACACAAAGGACCTCAGAAAAAGATGCAGAAAGAAAAAATCTGAATAAATAATGCCCTCAAACTTTTCAAATGATTGTGTAACACATAAATATGAACACTAAACAAGACCTTCAGAAATAAGTTTGAAGAGATCTGTGCACAAACATATTATAAACAGCCAAAGAAATCAAAAGAGAAAATTTGAAGCTATTTTGAAATAAATGGATTTCCAATAAAGACACAACTTAGTAAAATATATGGGCTTTAAGGGCTAGGGAGACAGTTCTGTGGGTAAACACTTTACCAGGCAAGGATGGGGAACTAAATTTGAACCCTCAGAATGCACCAAAAGCTATTAGAGCAGTGTAAAGTTTCTGTAACCCCTGTGCTCCTATGGGAGAAAGGAGAGTCACAGAAGCCTGTGGGTCAGCTAGCCCAGCAAAAGATGCATAAAACATCAAGAGACTCAACCTCAAACACAAGTCCAGAGCCTGAAGCTGTCCTCCGACCTCCACACACTGTGATGTGTGTGTGCCTGCATTAACACACATACACACATCATATACACACAAACACACAAGTTAAAAACAATGTAAGTGATAATAATTCATGTCCTTCAGGTAAAACAGTGCTGGAAGGGAAACCCATCGCTTTACTTGCCTATTTTTGAAAGGAGGAACAGTGTTAACCAAAAAACGTATCCCCAGAAGACATTTCCATAATCAATCTGATGGAGGCAATTCCCCAGCTGATGCCAAATAATGCAAAATACGTCTGTGTTTGTGTCACCTTGACAAAAGACTAACCAGCACTCCAAGCAAACATCATAAAAATCAAACTCAGACAAAGATCTAGTGTACAGAGCCTAAGATCCCTGCATCTCAACCACCAACTAAGAGCAGCAGATTTGAGTTGATATCACTTTAGAGAACAAACACTCAGCAATCACGTGGAAAAACAGCTAGCACAAGCATAAAGAAAGAAACTAGAGTTAGAAGCTCCCCGCCTCTCACTAGCATTCATAGTGATGAGAGGCGCCATGCTAGCAGTTTGGAGAGGAAACTCTTCAACAACCTAACCCAGCTGTGCATCCTGCATGCTACTATACTCACCTTCCAGCCAAAATATGTCCGCAGGTGTGATAATGCCCCATCTGTTCTCAGGGGAATGAATTCCTTTCTTGTCACATCTGAGGCCTGCTTATGGGAGGGAATACATTCCTGGCACTGTAAACCTGATCAAAAGCAATAGGACACATGCCCTACGTGGTCATTTACTATGTTTTGGTCAATTAACATATATTTAAACTGCCTTCTAAATGTTTATGATTATTCCTATAGGTTAGTGCAGCTCTCAGCCTTTAGTCACAGAAACTGCTCTTACTGCCCTTCCACCCTGGTCAACTACTGTTCCTTCCTACAAATCCCTTTCTGACATTTATATCTTTTTGTTTTGTGACTGAGTTCAACCAGGGCTGTCTGTGTTACCATGACTATCTACTGGAGCCAGGTAGGCTCACCAGTGATGACCACAACTGAAGACAATGACTTGTACTTCCCTCGGGAGATCAGCCAATAGTTTAGAAGGGCCCCATGAGTGCCCAGTCAGTGATTAACTGTAGATAGGTCCAGTTTTATGGAGGCTCAGTGCAGGCAACCACAGGTTCTGTGAGACCATAGTCACGTCATGCTCTAAAGATAGCATTTCACAGGGCTTCACCATATCTTCTGGGTCTTGCATTCTTTTTGCCCCTCTTTCAAGATGTTCCCTGAACCTTGGAGGGGGTTGGTATAAATGTCCTATTTAGGTTAGATCACTCAAATGTCACATATCCTCAGCATCTTGAACAGCTATAAGTCTCTGAATTCATCAGTGTTCAGTGCAATAAGAAGCTTCCCTGATTAAGTCTGAGAGCAAAATCTGTCTATGTTTACAAACACAAACCAGTTTGGCTCCATGTCAGTTTAACCAAACAAAAGGACTAAGTTCACTCATGGGACCCTGGACTTCTCCAAACATGTTTTTATTTTTGTTTTGTTTATTTGTTTTTTAACTAAAGTTATAGGACAGACATAAATTCCTTCCTCTTGAATTGGCCTCACATCTAATCAGAGAGTGGTTGGTTACCCCACAACAGTAGTGCCAGGTTGGTATTATAGTTTTAGTGTGGTGATATTTTGTTTGTGCTCTAACAAATAAAGCTTACCTAAAGATCAGAGGGTGGAGCTAGCCACTAGTTAACCCATAGAGGTCTGGAGGTCTGTACAGACAGATAGGAAGTGATATGGCTAAGCGGGAGAGGAATATAAGGTGGGTGGAGACAGGAGCTGGCCCCCCTTTTTGGTCTGAGGAGTTGAGGAGTCATGGAGGTAAGAGGTGACAGTGGTTGTTCCTTTACTTCTCTGATCATTCAGCATTTACCCTGATTTCTGACTCCAGGTTTTTTATTATTAAGACCCAATTAGAATTCACACTATATCTGCTGTTCAACTTTGGGGGACAAATTCATGAAAAAGCCACTTGCCTGTGGCTTTGCAGCCACCGGCACATAGCGCTGCATGGAGCGGAGAGTGGGGCTGTGTGTGTGTGTGGGGGGGGGTGTCACAACCTCTCTGCCTAGGTTTTCCTCTCTTTTTTTCACTAAGCCACTGAGCAAGTTTGGGATTTTTTTTTTCCTGTTGCAACCTCTCTGCCACAAACTCCACAGGCATGCGGGCTCAATAGGCTGCTGCTGATGGGGTTAGGCCCTCACTACCAGGCAGCTCTGCTTTTAGGCAGTTCCTGTTGCATGTACTGCACATGATCCCCTGTGTCTGTTTTTCAGACAGTGGGTTCCCTTTCCTGGTGGGTTGTGTGCTTTCTCTGCCATACTAGGTAGCTGCCTTGACACCTGCTTGGGCTTCTACTGTTCTATGCAGCAGCAGTCAGCCTCATACTTCACCATCATCTGAATCATCATTGTTGGCAGATTTGGTGAGACAATTGGGAATTCTTAAAGGGAGGAATTAGTTAAAAGAGAGAGTTTTTTTCCCACATTAAAAAAATGGGAAACATTATTACAATGGAGGGAGTCAGGTCTCTGTACGATAATATGCTGGATGGTTTGAAAATGGAACAATTAAATGAGAGGATAATTAATTGAGATGGGGTTTATGTTATGTCAATTATAAACAGTATCAGTTTTATCATTTTTGTTTCATCATTAAAAAAGTTGGTTAATATGAGTGCCATGATACAAGTTTTAGAAAAACTTATTAAAACAGATCATAGAGATATTCAGACCTAGACAGAGGAATTTAAAAGAGAACCAATCTCAGTACTACATTATAAGGTTAGAGAGGACTAGATTAAGGTTTTCAAACAACCAACTTCAATTTCTCCTGTACCCTTACAGGAATTGCCAAATGATAGATATCCCCAAGGCTGTGTAAGAGCTGAATGGGCTCCTTTGGAAATGTTAAATTTAAGGAGATTCCAGGAAGTGATAGTCTCATATGGCATCCATTCACCTTTTGTGAAACAGATGTTAAACTCATGGTCAACTTGTAATAGAATTATCCCTCAAGACTTAGTTACAACAGTCTTGGAGCCTGGTCCTCAATTACAATGGAGGACCTGGTAGAAAGATAAGGCTAAGACCATGGAACAATTAAGTAGGGCTAGAGGTATAGAAATCTCCCAAGACCAACTTCTTGGAGGAGATTATGCTAATCTCTATATGATGACCATACCATGGTTCTATGTCATGCAGCAGCTATGAATGCTTAGCACAAAATTGAAGAAGTGGGAAAGCAAACTGAGTCATTTACTAAAGTTATACAGGACCCAAAAGAAAACCTTCAATGATTTATTACAATGATTGACCTCATCAGTAAATAGAATGATACCAAATTCAGAAGCTAGATAAATAATAATTGAATCTCTAACTTTTTTCTAAATGCTAATGCACAATGCAAAAGAGTAATTAGGCTATTAAAGCCAACATCAGTACCCACAGAGGAATGGATCCGAGATATAGTCAACACTGAATTTCATAATTATGACGATACTTGGATACGTGATTTCCAGAGATTTGAAGGAAAATCAAGATGTCAAGTGTTTCAAATGTGGTAAACAAGGTCACCTAAAAAGGGATTGTAAACAGGGCATTCCTAAAAACATTTTTTTTCTGAGAATAACCCAAATAGAACACTCCTCCCTTCTGTAGTATGCAGAAGGTATGGCAAAGGCAGACATTGGACTAATGAATGTAGATCAACAAGGGACAGTCAAAGTAACCCTTTGTCATCAGGAAATGCCTTGAGGGGCCTTTCACAGGCCGCCATGTCAAATTCAATTCAGTTGTTTCCTGTCATTACAGAGGAAACTTGTAGGCAAAATTCTAAACAGTCTTAGTAAATAAGAAACACAGAGCCAAATACAGAGGTAAATAGCCAATGAGATCAGAGAGTCACAACTACCTTATCTTACCACCTCACCACCATCACTTCCCCAGAAGAGAGACTTTCTTCCTGCCTGATTTGTGTTTTTATTGCCTTTCTATTCTGCCTTTTCATTGGCTCTAAACCCAACCACATGACTTCCTCATCACTTCCTGTCTATACAGACCTCCAGGTCTCTATAGTTGGTACTGAGATTAAAGGCTCAGGTCACCATGATTGGCTGTGTCCTTGACCACACAGAGACTCTCTCTGCCTGCCATGTAATTGGATTAACAGCGTGGGCCACCAATACCTGACTATTGTTCCTGGCTCACTATGACCTCTGATCTCCAGGCAAACTTTATTTATTAACATACAAATAAAACTACATTTCAACACAAATAAAATATCACCAGAGCAATTAAGGAACCTAATGCCTATTGAAAAAAAATGGCAGCAACAACAAAACAAAACATGCTGTTTTGAATGATAGAACATCTAGAGAAGAGAGGACAAAAATTCATGAGAAAATAAAAAACAAATATTTTGGCAAACTTCTATAAATGAACAAAGACCAAAATTAAAAATATAAATAAATGATGTTGTCATTGAAGGTCTTGTAGACATAGGTGTGGATGTAACAATAATTTAAACAGACTCTTGCAATTCAAATTGGCATCTTCAGGAGGTAAATGGTCAGCTTTTAGGGATTGGAACATTATCTCATGTAAAACATAGTGTGAGATGGGTTGAATGTATAGGGCCAGAAGGACAGAGAGGAAAATTAAAGTCATGTTTGGCTAACATAGCAATGAATTTATGGGTACATGATTTGTTACAGCAATAGAATACTCAGATTAACATTTCTCCAATCTCAGAAACAAACCATAAATTAACATATGTTTCTGGGAAAAATATTAGAAGGTATTATAAAGGACAATCACTGACTATTTGGGTTGTACAAGAATAGGGCACAACAGCTGCTGAACTTTCAAAGGCCCCAACAGTCCTACCTTTAAAATGGTTAACAGAAAAATCTGTATGAGTTGAGCAACTGCCCTTAACACCAAAGAAATTACAGGCCTAAGAACATCATATACAGGAGCAGCTAAATGCTCAGCATATTGAAGAATCAACCGGCCCTTGGGATTCTCCTGTATTTGTTATTAAAAAGAAATCTGGAAAATAGAGAATGATAACAGATATAAGAGTTGCTAATAAGGTGACTCAGCCAATGGGCTCTCTACAGCATGCAAATTTTTTGCCTTCTCTGTTACCTAAAGGATGGCTTCTTATAGTTGTTGATTTAAGAGATTGTTTCTTCACTATACCTTCACAAGAAAAAGATAGAGAAATATTTGCATTCATGGCACCTATTTATAATAATTCTCAGCCTGTTAGGAGATATCAAAGGAAGGTTCTCTCACAGGAAATACTAAATAGCCCCACACTGTACCAATATTTTGTATGACAGCCATTGGAAATGATACATAAGCACTTTCTTCAATCTATAATTACCATTATATGGACAATTAGCTGATTCAAATATAGATACTTTAGAAAGAATGAAGACAAAAAGAAAAATTAGCCTTGTTGGAGATTACAAATTGCTTCTGAAAAAAATACAAAGAGGAGATTCTATTAATTACTTAAGATATAAAATTGGTCTCCCAAAAGGTACATATTAGGAGAGATCAATTGTGGACTCTTAATGATTTTCAGAAATTGCTAGGAGACATTGCCCATCTATGGCCCACTACTGGAATAACAAATTCAGAATTGAGTAATTTGTTCCAAACATTAAAAGAAGACAAGGACTTAAATAGTCCAAGAGAACTGTCAGCTGAAGCTGAGAGAGAATTGGCTTTGGTTGAAAAGAAATTACAGTATGCACACGTGGATCATTTTGATCCAAAGCTTGCTTTCTGGTTATTTTGCCCTCTATGCATTTTCCTAAAGAATATTAATGCAGAGGGAAGATATTATATTGGAATGGATATTTCTACCAAATAAACAGAATGAAAAATTAAAAACTTATGTGGAAAAGGTCTCTGGGTTGATTCTAAAAGGAAAATTGAGATTTCATCAATTAGCACAAATAGACCAAGCAGAAATTGTAGTACCTTTAATTAATGCTGAAATTGAATCATTATGGGCAGAAAATGAACATTGGCAAAGAGCTTGTAGTAATTTTTTGGGAGGGATTAAAAACAAATATCCCCAAAGCAAGAGAATTTAATTTACAAATTGAACTGACTGGATTCTTCCTCATATTATACGAGGAACACCAATTTCTGGAGCCCCTACATTTTATACTGATGCAAACAAATCAGGAAAGGCAGGTTATAAATGAGGAAATTTAAGCAGAGTGGTTCAAAGCCCTTATGATTCTGTCCAAGAGTCAGAATTATATACTATTCTCATGGTATTGATAGATTTTACAAAACCTCTTAACATAGTTACTGACTCTCAGTATGCAGAAAGAGTTGTTTTACACATTGAAACTGCTTAATTTATTTCTTATAGGTCAAAATTAACTTTGTTAATTATACAATTAGAAGAAATAATAAGGAATAGGAAACCATCCTTTATATGTAACACACACCAGATGCCTTACAGGTCTGCCTGGCCCTCTTGCACAAAGTAATGATGAAACTGATCAGCTATTGGTAGAAAATGTGCTGGAGGCCTCAGAAATTCATAAAAAAAAAAGAAACACCATGTTGATAGCAAAGGTTTGAATAAGGATTTTTTCCATCACTTGGCAACAAGCCAAGGAAACTACATGGAAATGTCCTACTTGTCCTTTATACAACCAAACTCTACTATCTGCAGGAAGTAACCCGAAGAGTACTCAAAGAAATGAAATTTGATAGATGGATGTGTTTTGAAGAATTTGGAAAATTAAAATATGTACACCACACCATAGATACATATTCAGGACTTCAATGGGCAATGGCTTTGAGTTCTAAAAAGGCTGATTTTGTAATCACACATTTGTTAGAAGTTATGGCCATCATGGAATACCTGTACAAATTAAGACTGACAATGCTCCAATGCAAAAATAACCCTTTCCTCCCCAAGTTGCTTTTGGACATGGTGTTTCATTAAGGCAAAACCAAACTAATAAACAAAAAAAAATCCTTAAGACTAGGATTATCTGCATTCTATCACATTGATGTATTTATTTGTCCATTATTTCACCAATATTATTGACTTACTATACTTCTATAAAAAAAATCACAAGCATATCAATCCTATGTACTTGTTCTCATTCAGTACAGCTTTGACTGCTGTGGAATTTTTTCTTTTCTTTATGAAGTTCAGAAGCATCTGTTTTACTGTCCACATAGCAGTTTTCTATGACTTTATTGAGTTTGCATTGAATCCATAGATAAAGCTTAGGAAAAGCTGCTATGTGTGTTATTGTTTTTATTCTTTGGCTCTTTGAGGGGCCCACCAACCAGCTCCCAAATAAGTACACAGAGTCTTATTCTTACTTAAGAATGCCTGACCTTAGCTTGGCTTATTTCTAGCCAGCTTTTCTTTTTTTTAAATTTTATTTATTTTATTTTACAATACCATTCAGTTCTACATATCAGCCACAGGTTCCCTTGTTCTCCCCCTCCCAAGCCCTCCCCTTGCCCCCAGCCCACCCCCCATTCCCACCTCCTCCAGGGCAAAGCCTCCCCCAAGTACTGCGATCAACCTGGTAGACTCAGTCCAGGCAGGTTTAGTCCCTTCCTCCTAGCCTGAGCCAAGTGTCCCTGCATAAGCTCCAGGTTTCAAACAGCCAACTCATGCAATGAGCTCAGGACTTGGTCACACTGCCTAGTTGCCTCCCAAACTGATCAAGCCAATCAACTGTCACACCTATTTAGAGGGCCTGATCCAGCTGGGGGCCCCTCAGCCTTTGGTTCATAGTTCATGCATTTCCATTCATTTTCTAGCCATCTTTTCTTAACTTAAATTGTCTACCTTTTGCCTCTGGGCTTTTTTTTTTTCTTATTTCTGTTTATCTTACTTGCACTCTTACTCCATGGCTGGCTAGGTGGCTGGCCCCTAGCATCCTCCTCTCCTTGTCCTTGCTCCTTCTCCTTCCCAGATTTCTCTTCCTATTTATTCTCTCTGCCTGCCAGCCCCATCTATCCTTTCTCCTGCCTTGCTAATGGTCATTCAGTTCTTTATTAGACCAATCAGGTTTTTTAGACAGGCAAAGTAATACAGCTTCATAGAGTTAAACAAATGCAACGTAAAAGAATGCAACACATCTTTGTATCATTAAAATAAATGTTCCATAGTATAAACAAACATAACACATCTTAAAATAATATTTCACAATACATATAGATAACAGTGAGCATTCCTCTCCATGAACTTGGAATAGCTTTTATTCGTTTATTTAATTTTTTATTTTATCAGAGTTTTGTGGGATTTTGCATACAGATCTTCTACCAACCATGATATATTTGTACCTAAGAACCCCATGTGCAAGTTTCAAATGTAAATATTTCTTTAACCTTTTTTCCTTTTTATTAAAAATTTTCATATAATATATTTTTATCATGTTCCTTCCCTTTCCCCAACTCCTCCTAGATACCCCCATCTCCTTACCCACCTAAATTTGTTATTATTTTTATATTTTTTAAATTCCAAATCCACATATTTGTTGATGTTCAGGAAAGCAATTGGTTTCTATATATCCACTCTGCAGTCTGCACCCTTGCTATAATTGCTGATTTCTCCAATATTTAAAAATCATTAAATGTTGAAATAATCTTTATTTGCAAAAAAAAAGTCATGGAAAAAAATAGTGGTAGCTTTTCCATGATCCTGCATTCAGTTTTAGCTTGTGTTTTTGTATTACACAACCATGGAATTATTCATCAGTCCTGAGAAAATAAATGAACTACGATATTAATATAATAAAATAAGCTGAGATTCAGAATGTATTGAGAGTTCATTAGATCTGCTCATTTCCTTCTCTGCATCAGGAAATTACCCGGGATTGATTACTTTTACTAACTTCAATTGATCTTTTCAAGGAAACCAGGATCAGCACCCCCACATGACCTCCATTTTACATTCATCTTCACATTACAATTGTTTCTTGAATACTTTTTATTTTATGAGTTCTGATCATAACTCCAATTTACTATTGTTAGCTTTTAAAAGTATATGGTCAAAGTACATCACATGCTTGAAACTCATATGCAATAATATGTGCTAATTAAAAAAACAAAAAAGCTATTTATTTAGCCTTTAAAAGATAGTAAAGCTGGATAGCTTACACTTCCTTTCACTACACTTTGCCAGTCTACATCTTAAATGTGTTAAGTTAATATTTATAAAATTTGATTATTTTATGTTTTATTACAGAATTCCTCTCTTAATTCTCATTTTATTTTTATCTACCTAAATGGTCTATTGACCACCCTGTTTGGAATTTCATTTTTCTAGGAAGCTTGTTTTTTGCCTCACCTCCTCTTCTCATTCTCTTTGTACTTCAGAATTCATCAGTACCAGTGTTCACGACTTCCACAGACCCTTGAGTGTTTCTTGCCCCTCTCACTTCTCCCTATTTCTATTGATCTTCTCCCCACAATTCTTTCATGTTCAAATTTTTTCTTGCCTTTTTGAAATTCAACATCTTGTTCATCACTATCCCACTCTTACAAAATATCTGTCATATTTTCATCCCTAGACGCTAGCTCAAATTTCTTAGTTTCATATACATAAACTATTTTTAATATAAAGTTGATCAACAAATCTCTAGGCCTTTGCATCTTTAATGTGTCAAAATAAAGAATCAAGCAAAATAAACAAAACTGGGAGCTCTATGAATGAAGTTCAACATGAAACTGACTCAAAACTCATTCATGTATTAGCACCAGGATTTATTAGCCATGCTTTGAAATTGAGGTTCACATGTACCAAGATCATTTTCCTTGATATTAAATTAATCTTAATAGAAATGAATGAATAGCCAAGTACTCTACTACATTCTAAATTACTAAGTCATCTTGGATAAATTGAACCACATTAGTTGTGTTTCCCTTTCCCTAGACTAAATCCATTGAAAATAGTCTCAAACTTCCTGTAAAATTATAAGAGCTTGTGTGTTCAATCTTGTGTCATATACGTAGATTTGGGAGGTGATTCCTTAGCTATTATGTTGATTGTGATGTGGTTGTATGTGGCAGGTATATGCATAAAGTATTTTTCCTTTTTTTTAAAGTCATGCCAGTAATTTTAAAAATAGTATTTATACCTTGCCCTGACATATTTGGTGTGTGTAGAAGGGAATTTTTGATGCCTAAAATTTGAAAGGGGAGATACCACGTTGTAAGAGCTGATTCTGAGGTAACCACAGTCAGTTAGCAGAAAGCCTGAAGGATGCTGCACTTGCCACAGAGCTGAAGAACAAGAAGCAGCACACAAGGAAACTGCAGAACATGCCAATTGTGAGTTCTGCTGTTCTAAGATGCAGAAATAAAAAAAAAATTTAAAAGGCCAGTCCTGGCCCCTGGGATTTCCTTTTCTCTCAGTCCAACTCTTTGGACTCCAGTCAATCCCAGCAGCTGGTGTCCCAGACAAGCCTTAGTAGGTCAGGTTAGAATCCTGCCATTCCCACTCAGCCCTTCATCTGTACTCACCACACACAGGGGCGTTTCAATGAGACTTTAAGAATCAGAGCTCTGCCTATTCTTCACTTTGGGCAAGATTCATCTTTGTTTCTCAGAAGACAATGGCCGTGCTCTTTTTTCCTCTTGGTTGAACTCTTGGCAACCTACAAAAAGCAGAGCATCTGCTGTGGTCCCAGTTTCCCACTGAACTTAATTTGCTCTTATTGTATACATCAACTCTCCAAATGTGTCTGAAATATACTTCCAGATTGTGAGTGAGTACCATGAGCTTCGTGGCTGGAATGTGTGTCTGCCATAAGCTGAGTCGGTTTAGGAACTGGAGATATATCTTAAAGACACGGATGAAGAAGCTGATCAGTGTCAGAAGCAGGGACTCAAAGCAGCTGGCAGCCCCTTTACTCCTAAAGCAGCTCTCTTCCCCTTCTTTTCTGGCTAACATGAGTATGCCATTATGGAAGAGATATTTGGTGGGTTCCTAATGTGTATGGTGAAGGGGTATAAAGTCATATAATGCATATGACCACAGACTACAAAGATATTTCAATTTAGTGAAGAATATATCAGAACACGCTATTTACTTGCTCCAGTCAACACATATTGGTCATTTACTGTGTGCTGGCCTGCTGACAGATCATCCCGTCCTTCCCTTCTTTTATCTCACATCTTCATTAGTCCTTTAGGACTATGTCTACCTTGCCTTAGGTATATTTCAGAATCCAGCCACTTCCTACCATGACTACCATCACCCTACCCTTGGGCTATTGACATCTCCACTGTGAGCTGTTAACAGACTCCCTTAACTGAATGGCTTCTGGTTTCTTCCTCTATTACCTGTTCCCCATGTAGCATCCCAGGGCAAATCTGTTAGGTTCAAGTTACCAGTGGGATTGGATACTTGTTCAAAGTACCTCAATGGATTGGAAACAGATTAAAAGCAAAACCCAAGTCTGCTTTCTCTGCGGCCCAAGTGGTCTTGTCAGGGCTTGGTCACTTTATTTTATTTGCAATTGCCCCTGTGCTGTTCTCTCCTCTCTGGCTATTCTGGCCTCTTTTCTGGTCCTCAAATCTCTTCAGCAAGTACATATCAAGACTTCTTCAGCAAGTATGCATGCAAGACTTCTTCAGCAACTACATATGGAAGTTGATTCTCTGGCAGCTGCAGAAATCTCTCTGCCTGAAATTTTCTTCTCTCACACAGGCATGTGAATCATCACACCAACTCACTCATGTCTTTTCTTGAATATTGCTTCTTCAGCTGTATGTGCTGTTCAGATGCGTGTGACAGTTTGCAAACCATAATCTCCTCGCCGATTCCCTTTCCCTGCTTTACTTTTGCCTCACACACTTGGACATTTTAGAGTGTTCTTGTTTCCTCAGGTACAGGTTCAGGAGTCAAAATGTAAAACTTCCTATACTGATAAAAGATCTGAGACAATCAACTTCTTTGGAGAAAAGGCTCAGTTTCTTTCCATTTCAGATGTCTTGCTGTGGAGCCTGGGGTGTGGCAGTGTATCACAGTAAGGGGGAATGGCAGAGTTAGTGGCTTGTCTCAAGAAAGAAAGAGAAGTAGGAGGGGTGAAGGTCACAATATCCTCTGCAAGAATATGTCCCTTAAAGCCCTCCCTTCTTCCTATTAGGTGCCGCCTCTTAAGGGTCCCATCACCGACCATTTACTATGAACTGGGGACCAAGCATTCAGCATGCTGGCCTTTGGGAGCCACTGATGTAAACTACATCCCGTTTCTTATGGAGATGTATTATTGGGTCTTCTAGCTCCAGTTTCTAAAATAGTGCTGGATCGTAGCAGCTATTCAGTGAGGATCTGAACAGACTCACAAAAGAAACAGTTGATACTGTGTTACAACACAGATAACTTCATAAACGGGCCACCTGTTCTGCAGGTGGTCTCCGGCATTGAGGATTGGATTTGCAAACTAAGCAAGGAAATAAACCCCTATACCAAAATACAGAGATCAGCACAACGTACATAAATAACACATACAGTCACCTACCTAATCCGCCCTTTTAGGATGAGAACCTCGGGGAACTGTACCTTGCAGGAGAAGGTAGGAATCCTAGGCAGAGAGAATACTGCTCTGTCTTCCTTTCAGCTCCCATCTTCTTCCTTGCTAGGAACAATAAGAGGCAAGTCTGGTAAGGCAGGCAGTAAAACACTCATGTGGGATGCCATACATATGATACACAGAGGAAGCTTCACTGAATACAGAGGATCCCTCAGAAGAAAATCAAGATGAGAGAATGTTGAAGAAAAGGAATAGAAATGAAATGGTCAGATGCTTCTTCAGGAGCTCGGGTGATGATCAGTTGCTAAATCACCACAGTGACAAGAGCAATAATGATGATTCAATTGACCAGAGAGATGATGGGAAGAGTCGACAGGATGTGAAGTTCATGAGTTCTGGTTGGTGATGGAGGAGAAAAGCCTAAGAGAAGAAAGATGGCAGAGTGGCTTGGCTGATCTGATAGATGAGGGTCCCGTTAACAGAAGAGAAGAAGACAGGCATGACAGTAGAGTAAACTGCATTTTCACACTCTGGTTTAAGGTCCCCAGCAATAGCTGCCTATCTCCTTAGCATGTGGTTGGTTGTATCTAGAGAACAAATATTTAATTTTGAGCATGTAAAGAATACATACATAGATAAAAAAAACTAATAGATTTCCATATGTGTATGTATGTATCACACAAATTCAATAAGCATTTTTTTGTTTGTTTTTCAAGACAGGGTTTCTCTGTGTAGCTTTGGAGTTTGTCCTGGAACTCACTTAGTTAACCAGGCTAGCTTCAAACTCACAGAGATCTGCCTGTCTCTGGCTCCCAAGTGCTGGGATTAAAGGCATGTGACACCACCACCCAGCCCTAAAAGTATTATCTTATTACCAACCTAATTTTATCAGTATCCCCCCCATGTCCCTAAACCTAGGCTGCAAAGATGTATCAGAAGTTAGCACTTACTGCTGTTACAAAGGACTCCACTTCCGTTTCAGTACCCTCTTGGTGGCTCACAACTTTTTGTAACTCCATTCCCAGCATACCAGTCCCCTCTTCTGGCTTTCATGGGCACCAAGTATGCATATGGTGCACATACGTACATGCAGGCAAAAGACTCATACACATAAGATAAAAAATATTTTTAATTATAAGAGCAGTCTCAATGTCATTTTCACATGAAGAAATAATAATATCAGGGTAAAATTTTATTACTAAATATCCTGTTATGTGAAAATTTCCACCACTGACTGTGCATGAGTTTTAAATGGAGTCAGAATTGAAACATTCAGGATGTCTGCTAAGGTTTCATTTAAAATCTATTTTCCTATTTCCCTCTATAGATTTTCTCACTTCTTCCTCCTCTTCCTCCTTCTGTCTTTTATCCCTTCCCTCTTTTGTTTCCCCCAATTTAAAGTTCATGGGTTTTTTCCCCCAAGTTTAACATATTTTCCATTTGCTGACTGTGCCCAAGTGATGCACTTCCCTTTGTAGTTCCTATGAACTATGCACTACGCCTGTATATTTTATCAACATCAAGTTTATTCTTTCAACAAGAAAGTCCATAGACAACGCAGACATGTTTTTCTACCACTGGGCGCAAGATGTCTGTTTACGGCCCATTCCTTGATATTAACAGCTACTGGTGTTCAGTACCTGGATCTGTTATCTTATTAAAGATGGTGACATTCAGTCTTATTAATGCTTTCCTACATTTCTGTTTCCTTGAAGAAAGAATAAGAAAACAGAAATAGCCGTGTTAGGTTGCCTTTCTAAGTATAAATGAGGACTGAAAAAAAAATGTATACTAACTCTTCCATGAGGAACTCCTGGGTGGGAATAAATCTAGACAACGCCAACTGTGACCACAGATGACATGAGCCACCTGAAAGTCACTGATAGAGCATTCGAGGAGGGAGGGTGTTTCATGGAAGAGAGTAATCTGCGGTGACCCAGATAGTGAATACTAAAGTCCCTGCCAAGAAGTGTCCGAGAGCAGAGCACTGGCAGGTAGCCCAGCATGTGAGGCACAGGGGATTGGGTGAGTTTCAGGTCCTCTGATTAGCAGTTCAAATGCTGCCTGTTGAAAAGTCATTGTGTGTGGAGGAGTAAGGTAGCAGGAAAGTAAGAATTCTAGGTTGAAGAAAAACTTGGGGCTGCCAAGAGGGCTCAGCACTCGAAGATGCTTGCCTCACGGTGATGCAAGCCTGACCACCTGCACATGAGAGTGGAAGGAGAGAACTCACAAAGTTCTCCTCTGGCCTCTGACATACGTGCACTCTGACACACACGTTAAAAACAGGGGTTAAGTAAATATTTCGAAGTCTAATCTCTGTGAATTTTTTTCCTCATGGAACAAGCCTTGGAGAGAAAGGTACAGGCCTACCTCAGCTTCTTACCAAACTCACCCAGCTTACACTAAAGCCATTGGGGGTCTTGGTTTGGTTTTGGTTTTCTCTTAAGCTCCATAGAATGGAGACTGCATTTCTCACATTATATTTTAAGTTCTAAATAAATAAGAATATACTTGGCAATCTGTATCTACAGGTTCCACAGTTATAGATTCAGCCAACTATGGGGGGACAGGAAGGAGCAAAGGAATTGTGTTTCTATACAATAGCAAGTAGATAATAATTATAATAATAAATCACTTGCAAAAGCATTGAAAAATACCAAGTCTAGGAATAAATCTAGCACAGCAGAAAGAAAACTATAAAAATCTTCTTACTATAAAATAAAGAACATACAAACAGGGAAATATTTCATATTTATAGTCTTAAAGCTGCAGTATTATCAATATTTTAATTTTTCTCCAGATTTAGTTTAATTCCCTTTAGTATACCAGCAGATTTTGGGGGGGCATGTTGAAATTAGCAAGCTGATTCTAAAAACTTATCTGAAAATACACAGGATAAGGATGAAATGAGGCAGTCATGAAAAATGAAAACAATGCCCAACCACTTCAAACCCCAGCTGTTGAGACCTATTATAAAACTATAGACACTAGGGCTTGAGGCATAGCTTTTCGTAAAGTATTTTCCAGACAAACACAATGAGCTGAGTTTGGCCCCCAGAATCCACGTTAAAATGACAGGTATTCAATAGGCATAGTGGTATACACCTTTAATTCCAGCAGTTGGGAGGCAGAGGCAGGCAGATCTTTGTGAGTTTGAAGCCAGCCTGGTCTACACAGTCAGTTTCAGGAAAGCCAGAGCTACATGGTGAGATCTTGTCTTGAAAAAAACAAAAGGAAAAAACCAGGTATGATGGATCATGTGTGCAATCCCAGTGCTGAGGAGGCAGAGCCTTAGCAGACATCCCCGGGCTCACTGGTGAGCCTGCTTAGCCAAGTCAGCAAGCACCAGTCCATGAAAGATCCTGGCTCAAAAAGCAAGGTTTGACCTCTGGCCCCTGCATGCATGCACACATGCATACATGCATATATCCACATATCCAAGCGCACTGTGTGGTGTAAGGAAAGACAAACTGGCCATTATAACAGATAGAGTACAGAAAGAGACCTATAGAAGCCTCCAAGTAATAATAGTACACAGTGTAGGATTCTGTGAGAAAAAACTATCTTGGATCATTTCTCTTGTAAATACACACACACACACACACACACACACACACACACACACACACACACACACACACACGGAGAGAGATCATAGATCAAGAGATGAAACCAAAGATATACTCAAATCATCTTTTAAAAATTAAAAAAAAAAGACAAGTTTCTTCAACAGCACACAAAACTCGATAGTGTTGAAATGGGAAATTAACAAATTGGACTATGACAGATAGAAAAATATATTTGTCAAAAGACACAAATTTCAAGAAAGAAAATAAACACAGATGACATGTTTATATTCATGTTCATATATACCGTGAATTGCATGCTTAATATTTAAAAAACTATAATAGATAAGTGTGTTTTTATGAGCTAAAACTTGGTCAGTCACAACCTTCTGAGGGCTAACTTGATCGTGGTTTTTCTCCTCCAAGGCTTCTTACACCCACATTCTTGGCTACCTGAACTTTTACTAGGTGTCTCCTTTAAATATTGATGTTTAAATACTTCTTAGTTTCTCTCATTAACTTTCTGTTTCTACTACACAAATTTAAGGCGATTTCAGTGACTGTCTTCCTGAGAGGTGCTGAGCCAAAATGAAACACGCACCTCTCGCATAAACTGCTGGGGAGAAGGTACGCAAAGCAGAGGCATGTCTCTCCCCCCATGATCTCCAGACAAGGGAGAAAAGTGGTTCATGGACAAATACCTAATCAACTAGGAACTCAACTCAGTGCAGTCTTTCATTTGCTGATGGTAAGAACTACCCTCTTTCAAGAATGCTGCGAAAGTCCCTGTGCCTAAAGGCTACTGCCTGGTATCCCCATCGAATGTCTCTAAAACATGACTCTCCCGTCACCTGGTGGTAAATCTTTTCCCTGATTCCAGGAGACAAGTACCTATAATAGGATCCCAAACTCACTGGAACTGAGACCTCAGCTCAGTTCCTAGGTTCCTCTGTGCTGATTAGTTACTCAACCTTGAGTCTGGAGAATAATGTCACGCCCAGATGTCACTCATGAACACTGGCCTGTAGGTGCATATTTGGAACTCCTGAGCACATTCACAGATAGAAGCTGTCCTGGCATTCCCCCATAGGATTCTGTCTATCCTCGCATACTCTGTGCAGGTGTTGGCTTTCCCTTGGCAAATGCTGATGTTGCAACTGTACCCTGGACGCTCATTATTTGTGCCCTTGGTTCTTTACTTAGCTCTGCAGCATTCATTCCAGCCTGCAAGTTAGAGACCAATTGTGCTGCACCAAAGCCCTGATCTTGCAGCATTCTCATGGGATGAAAACACTTCCCTGTCTTTATGAAGCTTTAGTGTAGTTTAACCTTAAAGGACTTCAACTGCTGTATGCTTCTCTCTTTTGAGATATAGGGCATTCGCTCAGTTAGCTTCCTTATACCCAGACCTCCCATTTTCCTCCCTGATGACCTTCCAATTTATTTTATATACCCCTGTGTGGCACCCAAGCACATCTTAGCATCCTCTTTTGCTTTTACTAGAATGATATTGTGAAGAGATTGCTATTATTAATCCATAATTGTGGTAAAATTACCATTTCAAATTTGGTGAGTGGGCTTTTTTTTTTTGCCTTGTTATATTTTAGAGACAGGGTCTCACTGTATAGACCAGGCTGTTCTTTAATTCACAACTATGACTCAAACTCATGAGTACTGAGTTTTGGGGTGTTGCACCAGCTCACTTGGTCAGTTATTTCGGAGTGTGGAGTTCATGCCACTAATCACATTTATAATATTAAACAACCATGTGCATTATCTATTCCAAGTATTTTCATTTCCCCACTTAGAAACACCAATTAATCTATTAGTAGTTTAAAACTACAATAGGCTCCTTTATCTGGATCACTAGTTAAAGAAAAATAGATTCCACAATCTTTTACAAAGATTTTTCTCAATATTTTGCATGTGCTATATCTACATGTCTATGCATGTTTTCAAATGTGTGGGTGTACATGTGTGTGCATGTACTTGTGTGGGCCAAAAGCTTATGTTAAGTGTATTGGGTCTTTGTGGAGACCCACAGATGTTTCATAGTAAGAACTTACTCAAGGTCCAATAATTTGAGCTTGCTTTACCCAGCAGGCCTCCATAAGGGGATGATTTGACCACAGGTGTGGTTACCAGGTGTTTGGAAGGGTCTACACTTGGCTGTGTGGTATGCTTTGATCTTGAAAGGGGGAAGTCTTCTCCCCCCTGCCCCCCGGCATATTTTAAAAAACACTTTTGAATAAACAGAAAAGTCCATTGGCTAGTGATCCAGGACCTCCTGGAGCTATCCTGTGTTTCTATTTTTCTTCTTGTCAGCTAGTTCTCTCCATCTATCTAGCATTTCTTATTCCTCTCTCCTCCACCTAAGAACCCTTCAGAAGGTGGGAGCTGGCCTCCCACAGATGGCACCAGAACGTGGGACTTAGGTACAAAGGATAAGAGAAGGAAGGGGCACTGTGGAAGCAGGGGGACATGTCCGATTATGAATTAAGGTTATGTGGTAGTATTCTATTCTTTATGAGTAAAACTGTGTATATATATATCTAAAACAGAGTGGCTAAAGTTAAGCTGAAGCAAGTAGTAAGAGTTAGGCTGCAGTGAGTATCTCTCTCTGTCTAGGTCTATGTCTATGTTTCTCTAAAGTTGTAAAAAGGTTTTGGTGAAGTTTGGGGAATTTAAGCTTTGGGTCTAGGGTTATTATGGTGGAGGTTTAATAAGAAAGTCACTTAGGGTAAGAGCAGTTTTTTCCTTAGCACAGAAGGGACCTGAGATGCAGAAAGCAGTAGCAGGAGCCAGGGCTGCCCCAGCCAGGCCTCGGTAACTGAGACTCATGGGGTATCTTAGCATCACAGGCACTGTGCAAGCCAGTGCAAGCAGCAGGGTCCTGCAAGCTTTCTGCTGAGTAGAAGCTGTGGTAAGGAGGGGAGCAGAGACACCAAGAGAGAGGTAAATGGCCAATAGTGGCAGCAGCTTGGAGAGTGTAGCAGAGGCCTTGGACCCCAGTGACTGGAGCAGGGTCTGAGTCCCTAGCAGCAGTGTGCAGCAGCAGAGCTCCAGGCTGAATGGCTGAGGCACACTGGACGCCAGGAGTAGCCTGAGCTCCCAGAGAGCCAGAGCTGTGGAGGAGCCTGAGAAGGCATTTGGCCGTGCAAACAAGGCAGTGCACAGGGGTGCAAAGGTCACTGGTGGAGCAGGAATGGGACCCAAGAAAGCCACAGCTTGTAGTGGCTGGGTTTCCTCCCAGAGCCAGGGTTGCGGGAAGCCATGGCTTGTAGCAGTGCCAGGAACCTCGAGCCCATGTGGCATGAGGTGATTGAAAGCCCTCTAGTCTCAGGATGCAGGGGTCTTTGGCAGATGTGTCTGTTATAGGAGGCACAGAAAGACTGGAGCTGTAAAAAAAAAAAAAAAGCCTTGCAGTTTCTGTTTGGGGGCTATAAGAAAGAAGGACTCTTTTGAAAGGACTCTGCCCCAGCCAGCTAGCAGCTTTTACCCTGGAGCAGTTTTTACCTAGGGGAAAGCTAACTGAAATTGCCTCTGTGGCTGAGAATGAGGCCCCAGAGACGCTTGTTTGGATTGAGTTGAATTGTTGCATTCAGTGGAACTGCAATAGTTTGGTAATGGGATTCCTCATATTTGGAATTGTTTGCCTAAGAGTTATTACAACTTGGACTGTTATCCAAAGACTTTAGGGTAGCTGACAAGCCAGGCCCTGATCTTGGGCTGTCAGTTGAACTTTGGGACTGGTATTATAACTGCCTTTTTGAACTTTTGCAAACCTCAGAAATAGGACAATTTTGACTTCACCTATATACTCTATCAACGGTGATGACTTATAAACTGTTTTGTGTATGCATATATGCTTTATTAACTGTGGTGATTCATAAACTGTGCAAAATGAAAATGTTTATGGAACTGTTATATAGGAATGTATGGAACTGGTTTTGGGTAAAAATTGAGAAGTTTGGGTTTTTTCTAACCAGGCTCAAGATGCAAATAAAAAATTATAAAGAAGCGGGGGAGTTAATATTCCTATTTAATTTTTATAAAAATATTTCCTTGTCCCTTGAGTGGATTAACATTAACTTGTGTTAATGTACCCTATGTTTTGTATAGGTCTGTCAAGAAAATGCTTTTGAATGTTTGCTAAAGTGTGTAAAGTGTAAGTATTCCTAGTGAGAGTTTACTTTTGGATGTAAGTTTTTAAGAATTGTAATTTTGTATAGTAATATTCAGGCTAGAATTATGTTAACCTGTTGATATTGATGAACCATAGTTTGGTGATGTTAAGGGAATCTTTACTTTTGAGGTGATTGTATCAGGAGTTTACTTTATTTGATGCAGTTGCATCAAGAGTTTGATTTTGAAAAGGGCTTGGTGCTGCTGAGGCTGCTATAGACATTTTAGACCCATTCAAAAAGGACATTCCATCTTGGTCATCCTCTACTCCTTTACTGGGAGGTGTGGCAGCCATAGGGATTGCTGTAGTTGTTCCAGTTACTTGAAAGCTCCTAGTGGGAACCTGATTCAGAGCTGCATAGAGTTAAGCTCTATACCTTCCCCTGCTAGAGGCTGGTAGTCAGAGATGGGTAAGTCCTTCTTGCTAGCTGTCAACCTAAGGCAGTGTACACTTGATGGAAAGTGTATCTCAATGACGGGTAAGGCTGATTAGTGAAGAAAAAGAAGAAGAAGAAGAAGAAGAAGAAGAAGAAGAAGAAGAAGAAGAAGAAGAAGAAGAAGAAGAAGACAATCTAAGACAGGTACAGTTCATCTGAGGGGTCTGAAGGGCCATTTAAAATACTAAGAAGTGAGGGCTGTGGAGACCCACAGAGGTTTCCTAGTGAGCACTTACTCAGGGTTGGAGAATCTGAGCTTGCTTTACCCAGCAGGCCTGCATAAGGGGATGATTTAACCACAGGTGTGGTTACCAATTATTTGGAAGGGTCTGTATAGTGTGCTTTAATCTTGGAAGGGCAAGGTCTTTTGCCATGCCCCTTGGCATTGTTATAAAAATCCCTTTTGAATAAATGGAAAAGGCAGTTGGGTAGTGATCCAGGACCTCCTGAAGCTATCCTGTGTTTCTGTGCTTCTTCTCATCAACTAGGTCTCTCTTTCTATCTAATATTTTCTTATCCCTCATAAAAATCCTTCAAAAGGTAGAAGCTGGCCTCCCACAGATCTTCCACAATCACTCTCCACTTTGTTTATTAAGGCAGGGTCTTTCGTTGAACCCAGAGCATACAAATCAGACTAAGAAGACAGCTTGCTCTAGGCATTCCCCATCTGTTTTCCAGCTGCTGGGATTACAGGTACCTGACATATCTGCCTAGCATTTACCTGGAGATCTGAACTCCAGTTCCCACACTTGTGCCGTAAGTGCTTTATCAACTGAGCCATCTCCCAAGCCCAGTAAAGATTCATCTTATCTTTAAATTTAATATTCTTCCTTTGGGAAAGAAAGGATGAACAATGGATTCTATGAGTGGTCAGTGTTGTGTTCTGAGCTACTATGGATCTAACTCCATCTGTCCTTGGAAGCTAAGGTTTTTATTCTCCAGAGCTGAAATATTAACCACCATTCTAGTTTATGAACAGGTTCCATGGGTATGCAAGTATAGTATACCCATTAGATTTCAAGTGTCCCTCAGAAGCCTTATGCCACTATTATGAGGTAATAAAACTATTAGGAAGTAGAAGCTAGTGGTATCTAATTATGTCATTGAGAGTATGTCTATGGAGAGGACACTGGGTTCCCAGTCCCTTCATCTCTCTCTATTTGCTCCATAGTCACCATTAGATAAATAGACCCCTTTCTTGTGCACTACCCACTGTGATGCTCTGTCTCATCACAGGCCCAAAGGCAACTGGGACAAGTGACTATGGAGCCCAGATTCTGAAACTGTAAATTAAGATAAATTCTTCCTCCCCATAGACTGACTCTCTTGGGCATTTTATCATAGCAACAAAAAACTAACAGGTATACTTTAGTGTACTATTACCATGTAGGGTCTCATGAGACAGATCAATGAACAGAACTGAATAAGAGACAGCAGGATCAGCCTTATAAGTGTATGTCCTTCGGTGCTGATATGCCTGGACATATGTTTTAACTTCAAAGTTTTCTCTTGATCATTATCACTGTGTGCTGTAAGTTGTGGATGGACTATGGCATCTAAGGGCCATGTTTGAAATTAGAGCCACAGCATGTGCTAGTTCCAGAATTTGCTGGGGCTTCTGCTTACAAAGGCAAGGTAATCAGCTCCTCTAATGCAGATGGAAATAATGGTGTCCCAAGGCTGCCATGAGGAATCAACAAGAGGAAACTTGTAAATTGCCCAGCTCAGCATCACTTCTGTAAAAAGCAGTTACTACATGAGGTATTAAAGTTGTGAGTAAAACATTAATAATCACAAACAACTGAAGTGTTTACACGCTGTCCTTGGGTTTCATGGATTGCATATTAACAAGATTGCTCAAAATACCGTTTAAAAATTAACAAAGCTGTTTCTTTACTGGTTGCCTGTCAGGTTTTGGAATGGAGTAAATCAAGCATTCTTCTTTCAGTCTTTCTCTTCCAAGTCAGGGGTGCCAAGTCTCGGGCAAGCACCTGAATTCCAAGTGACATTCAAGCATAGCCCCAGGAAAGAGTACTTCAATGATCACTCCTCTATAGTCCTGATTCTATCTTTTTCATTTTTGTGAAGAGGGGAGCCTGACATTAAGTAGCTATTTGGGGAGTCCAAAGAAAACTTCAAGTTCATTAGAAACTTGTGCTTGTTATTGTTTGAGATTATTCTAAATTAAGTAGAACATTCTATTTCAAACTGTTGTAACAGAACAGGCCATTACACACCTGAGCACGTCCACGGAATGTGCAAACAGATGCCAACTATTCCAGCTATGTGTCCATAGTTCATATATGTATCTGAGCAAATATTATGCCATGGCCCATGATCTCAAGGCTTAAATATGTTGAAGCATATCATGTGTGAGAGATTCATCCTCTGTCTGTGGGTACAAGGTAAACAACTGTAAATATGTTTACTCAGATTGAAAGCCAAAAAGTCAATAAATTAGTGGCCCAAGAAAAGCCACAGTGCCAATGGTAGTTTTTTCTTTTAGATTATGTACACAGCAGCAGTTGAGTCTATTCAGTGGTTTCCAGAAATCAATATCCATCCAAAAGATGTAATGCTATAGCCCTCTGTGGCTCCTAGAGCATAGTAACTCCATCAAAGTAGGAAAGAACAGCAGCATTTTAGCTATGCAGTGGGTAAACTTTAAGCTCTCATTTTATTTTCATTAAGTAACAGATACATTTCTTAAATAAACTAATAACATTTTAAGTTACCCATTTTGTTTATGGTCAGTATTTTACCTGTATGGTTGATAATCTTTCTATAGCCTCATGAACTGTGGATCATTTACAAGTCTCAACCTGAAGCATGCATATTCTGATAGTTAAGTAGACACTAGAAGCAAATTAATCTTCCTCAGGTGGAGTCTATTGAAAAGCTGAACTCTTAGAAAATGGAAGTGGAATGAATGGAGGCATGTTTGTCAGATACTGTAGCATTAGCTACTAAAAATAAGTTTGGGAACTCTGTTATACCACCTGGTGACTACAGTTAGTTATAGTGCTATAGTCTTTAAAACTACGGCATAAACTTTAAGTATTGTTATCATAAAAAATAAGCATTTTAAGAAAACCTTATGCTTAGCAGCTTGATTTAGTTCTATGATATGGGTCAGTGATCCCAAAGGACCATTTGTTCAGAGTTTATCTCTAATGTGGAAACTTTAGGAGCAAAGGCCTGGTAGGTGGTCCTTGGTCATTGGTCTTACACACTTTAAGAGGTTCCAGGACCTCAAATTCTTCCTCAGTCCTGATTGTTTCCTGACCACCACAAAATGAGCAACTTTCATGTGCTCCTATCATGGTGTTCTGCTTTAGGAAAGGTCCAAAAGCAAAAGGATCAATAAACAGACAAACACTTACAAAGCTCTAAGCCAAAATAAATGTTTGTTCCTTTTAAGCTGGTTATCCCAGATATTTTGTTATAGTAACATAAAACTGATTGACATAGTATTCTTCACAAAGTATATATATATGTGTGTGTGTGTGTGTGTGTGTGTGTGTGTGTGTGTGTGTGAAATTTACATGTTGTATATGATAAATACACTTTTTATTTGTGGATTCATAATTAAATCTAAAAATACATTTGGCAAGACAAAAATAGTAATACATTAATAATATTGCAGGTTATTTGTAGAACATCAAATAAAATTGAGGCACTAACAAATGCAGCCCCCTATGGAGAAGAGCAGTCTCTGAAGGAAGGTACTAGAGAATGGAGACAATGCAGTGACACCAAGAGGTATGTGCTGGGGCAAGATGCCATGGCATGCTAGTGTTAGGAGAACAGCAAAGGGAGGTCATAAAAACAAGCCTGACCAGTTGATCTGCTGAGGCACAACCTCCTGCCTTCTGGGAAGATTTGCCCCTCACGATGCCTCTAAAGATGGCTGTTCAGGGAGGAATGGGGAAGTCTGAAATTCAAGATTGTATAACAGGCTACATTTGAAAGCAGATGCTGTTGCCCCCGTTATGATAACTGTTTGTCTTCAGTTTTTTTCTTGCAATTTTTGCATATACTGCAATGATAGGGTAAATTCAGAGCCATGTGAACTTCACCTTTAATCCACCCTAAAGAAAGGGACTCTTTGCAATTCTTAAAAAGTCTGTGGTAGGTAGACTCAGATACAAGGTGACTTGGACAGACCCTGGAGCCTACTAGAGGACTCAGTATAGCTCTAGTAGGGGAGCACATACTAACAATAATGACAGATGGATTCACAGCAGACTTCTACTAGACATTCAAAAAAGATCGATTGTCGATCCTTCTTGAATTATTCAAAAAAAGAAAGAATGAGAAGGAGCCCTCTCAAACTATGTTTATGAAGACAATATCACTCTAATATCAAAACCAGGTAAAGATACAGCAATAACATAAAGAAAAAGAGAAGGAGGAGGAGGAGAAAAAGAAAAATACAGACCACTATCCCTGATGAACATAGATTCAAAAATGTTCCCTAAAATGCTTGCAAACAGAATGGAAATGTACATCAAAAAGATTATACACCATGAACAAGTTGGCTTAAATCCCTATAATGTAGGGAAGATTAAACATGTGCAAGTCAATAAATGTAATAAATCACATAAAGAAACTTAAAGACAAAATTGTCATGGTTATCCAAAAAGATGCAGAAAATGCATTTGATGAAATCCAATATGCCTCCTTTATGATAAAAAGAGAATGTAGGACTAGAGTAAGCATACCTCAAAATAATGAAAGTTATATATGAGGAACTCATAACCGACATCATCCTAAATGGGAAAAAATGAAACAATCTGACTGAAATCAGGAATAAGACAGGGCTATTCACTTTCCATACTCATTTTAAATATTGTGCTTGAAGCAGTATCTGGAGAAAAGGGCAAGAAAAACTAAATGGATACAATTAGGAAAAGAAGTTAAACTATCCCTATTTATAGATGACATGCTATTATACATCAGAGATCCAAAAAATTCTACAAGTAAACTTCTAGAAATGATAAATTCATCAATGTGGCACGATATAGAATGAATGTGAATGAATCAATAGCTTTTCTTTTTCTTATTTTCTTTTTATTTATTCTTTTCTCACACAATGCATCTTGACTGCAGCCTCCCCTCCCTCCACTCTTTCTGGTCCCCCCACTTCAACCTCTCCCAGATCCACTGCTTCTCCATTTCCCTTCAGAAAAGAGCAGGCTCCCAGGGATATCAACTGAACACAACATAACAAGATGCAATAAAACTGGGCACAAACCCTCATATCAAGGATGAACACCAGGTAGTCCAGTAGAAGTAAAAGGGTCCTGAAATCAGGCAAAAGACTCAGACACCCCAACTCCCACTGTTAGGAGTCCCACAAACACCCTAAACTAAACTAGCATGCAGGCTCCAAGATTGCTGATCAATAGCTTTTCTTTAGACCAGTAACAAATGTACAGACAAAGAGATGATGGACACACTCCTACTTATAATATTCTCTCAAGTAAAACAAAATATCTAGGAATAAAACTAACCAAGGAGGTTACAAACCTTTACAATGAAAACTCAAAACCACTGAAGAAAAAAGAGAAAGACACTAGAAAATGGAAAGACATCTCATGCTCTTAGACTGGTAGAATTAATATGGTGAAAATGACAATTTTACCAAAATCTAGTTTACAGATTCAGTGCAATCTCAATCAAAAGCTCCATGTCATTTTCCACAGAAATAGAAAAAAAAATACCCTAAAATTCATATGGAACCACAAAAGACTCTGGATAGCCAAAATAATCCTGCACAAAAAGAATGATGTTGGAGCTATTACTATTCTAGAGTTCAAGATATATTACAAAACCATATTAATATAAACAATATGATACTGGCACAAAAACAAACATGTAGACCATGGTAGTTTGAATATAATTGGCTCCCATAAGTTCATAGGGGGAGGTGTACTATTAGAAAGTACGGCCTTGTTGGAAAAGTGTGTCTCTGTGGGGGCAGGCCTTGAAGTCTCCTATGCTCAAGCTACACCTAGCTCAGACCACTTCCTGTTGCCTGCAGGTGAAGGTGTAGAACTCTCAGCTCCTTCTTGAGAACCATGTCTGCCTGCAGGCCACCATGTTGCACCATGATGACAATGGACGAAACCTCTGAAAATGTATAATGTAAGCCACCCCAATTAAATGTTTTTTTTTTCCTTTATAAGGGTTGCTGTGGTCAAAGTGTCTCCTCACAGCAATAAAAAGCCTTAAAACTAAGACATAGACCAGTAGAACCAAATCAAAGACCCAAACTTGAGTACATGTAATCTCAGACACAGAATTTGACAAAGATGCCAAAAACATATGCTATAGAAAATATAGCATCTTCAAGAAATAATGCTGAGAACCTGGATGTCCAAGTGCGGAAGAATGGTAGTGGACCCATATCTATTGTCTTGCACAAAAACTATCTCTAAATGGATCAAAGGTCTAACTGTGAAAGCTGAAACACTGAAACTGCTAGAAGAGCGCATAGAATAGACAGTGTGCTATACCATAAGGGTGTAGGAAATGATTTTTTGACTAGGACTCCATTTGCCCTAGAATTAAGACCAAGAATTAGCAAGTGGGACTTCCATAAAACTAAAACAATCAACTCAAAAAATAGTCAAAAGAATAAATTACCCTTAAAAAATTGGGCCTGGGACATGAACAGAGAGTCCTCAAAAGATAAGACGTAACCTCAACAAAATATTGACCATTCCTAGAAATTAGGGAAATGCAAATCAAAACAACTTTGAAATTTGATCTTACCTAAGTCAGAATGGCAACAATCAACAAAATGACCAACAGCAAATGCTAGTGGAGATGCAGGAAAAGGGAACACTCATTCATTGTTTCTGGGATTGAAAATTGCTGTACCACTATGGAAATCATGTGGATAATTCTCAAAACAAACAAAACTAGTCTACCATATAACCCAGTTATACCACTTGTTGGCATATCCCCAAAGGACTTGAAATCCTACTCCACAGATGCTCAGCCATGTTCATTGCAGAATTCTAGACAAAATAGCTAGGAAATGTAGACGACCTAAATTTCCTTCAACTTACAGATGGATGGTGAAAAGTATTTGATATACTCTACAGAAGACTATTCAGCTGAAAAGAAAAATGGAATCATGAACTTTTCAAGTAAATAGATGCAACTGGAAAAGATCATATGGAGTGAGGTAACCCAGACCTAGAAAGACAAACACTGCGTGCTCTCTCTCATCTGAGACTCCTAGTTCCAAACCTTTAGATGTGAGTACATACCCTGAACTAACTACAGAAGCCAGGAAACTAAAAAGGGACCATTTCTGTGGTTCATGGGTAGTAGTAGCAGGGTACAAGTGATGCAAGGGAAGAATGGGAAAATGGGAACTCTAAGAGAAGGGAGGAAAATAATACAGAAAACTGAGGAAATAGGGTTAAAAAAATAAAGGTGTCTGAAAATGTAATAGCCAATCATTCTGTTAACTATCAACCTAAAAGACCTATAGTACATATAAATCAGTGTATAAACATACTTAGATAGTTTAAGTGAAATTTCCTCATCTGGGCTAAACAAGGCTCCCTCCAGGTGCCAAAGATCATCTAGCAAAAACCAGAACACCAGGCATGAGAATCCCTCTTTTGAGTTGTTGCTCAGAGTCATCCAAGATACTCCTAAAACATTACAGGCTGCTGTTACTACTCTTGTTTTGCTCCCCACTTGTGGTAGGTAAGTCCTTACAGCTGAAGACACCATGTACTTCTGACGCAAGGCCCAGAGGCCCATGAGCTGGAACTGACCTGAAAGTTGCCTCCCTGAGAACTAGTTTTCTTGATATCAAAAAGTGTCATGAAAACTTCCAGATTACCATTTCATAATTGCTTACTACAGCTAGCACAAAGTAGCTACCACAGTTAATTAATCTTTCATTCTATTGGGCATGATAAATTTAATTCAATAGTTATATACATTTCGGTTGGCTTTGAAAATTTATAAACTTGAAGTTTATAAATTTATAAACTCAAGTTCTTACAAGGACTCCAATTTGCAGTAAGGCTCATTAAGGAAGGGAATGGCTCAGTTGCCTTTAGCCTACTGGCTATGGGTGGGTTAGGACTTCTGTTGGTCTTTTCTGTGTCAAGCACACAGATTGCAAGCCCAGTACCACTTTGAGATCTTTGGCAGCAGTTAACTCTGCAGCTCACACACGACTGACCCTGTATGATAATGAATATTCAAAGACGAATAATGTCTAGGGGGTGCTCACCAACCTAAGACAGAGCGCCTGTGTGGCCTGGGCAGGCGTCTCCATGATGGGTAAGGTGACCTGCTGATGTCCCATGCAACCTAAGTCAGAAGCTCATTTATTAGTAAAAGGGGGACCTGTAGGGTCCTGGCCCCGGTTCTGGATAACTGTTACCTTGCTTACTAACCTTGACCTTGATATCCTCCCTATGCTAATTCCCTCCTGGGTTTCACCCTCCTGAATGCTTAAGGGAAGTTCCTTGTCTATGTATCCTGCATAATGGGCATTAACAGCTTAAATGCAAGATTGTAAAACATCTGTAGAGAACTTGTGCCCTCCAGGGTTCTCCCATTGTGCTGTAAGCCTGTATTTAAGACCTCCTCCCTCCTTCAATAAACAGCATTCAGCATAAAAAAAAAGAAAAAGAAAAAGAAAGAAGAGAAACCAGAGAATAAAATTAAAAAAAGAAAGAAAGAAAACTTCCAAAGGAGGGAAACAGTCAACAGATATAGCCAGCTATGATACCTATGAACCACAACAGCCACCACCATGGTAATACCTTCATAGTAACCAACAGCTCTCTAATTGAACTCAAGACCTGCTCAACAAGAAGAAAATCATGTGTGCAACTGGAAACCCAGCCAAATACCTAGGGCTAATAAAATCAAGGATCTTGCAGGAGACCCTCCAACTGCCACTTTACTACACCAGTATAATCCCCAACTATATTCTAAATATTCATCCTTATATCTATATAGAAGTGTAGTTCTCACCCCTCATCAAGGGAACATTTTTGCAACAGACATAGACCATTATAGTAAACAATAAAAATGTAGAATAAAGCCAAGTTTCAGGGATACCTCTCTAAGGCTCAGCAACTATTTCAGAAGAGGGGTGGAAAAATTCTAAGAATCAGAGGAACTGTTGTGGAATATTATTTTAAGATGTGCTTCACTGTCAGGCGGTGGTGATGCACACCTTTGATCCCACCACTCGGGAGACAGAGCCAGGTGGATCTTTGTGAGTTTGAGGCCAGCCTGGTCTACAGAGTGAGATCCAGGACAAGTACCAAAACTAGTGCTTTGGTGTCTTGGAAAAAAAATTATGTGTTACATTTGTTTATGCTGTGGAATATTTGTTTAATGATGCAAAGATGTGTTGTATTATTTTATGTTGCATTTGTTTAACTCTTTGAAGCTGTGTTACTTTGCCTGCCTGAAATACCTGATTTGTCTAATAAAGAGCTGAATGGCCAACAGCAATTCAGGAGAAAGGATCAGCAAGGCCTGCAGGCAGAGAAAATAAATAGGTGGAGAAATCTGGAAGGAGGATCTAGGAGCCAGAGGAGGAGAGGAGAACTCAGGGGCCAGCCACCCAGCCACACAGCCAAACATGGAATCAAAAGGAAAGAAAATATATACATAAATGGAGAAAGTTAAAATCCCAGAGGCAAAATGTAGTCAGGATAATTTAAGAAAAGCTGTCAAAACCTCTTTTTATGAGGCTACAGCTACCCTGATACCCAAACCACACAAAGATACAACAAAGAAGGAAAATTAGAGGCAAATCTCCCTCATGAACATTGATGAAAAATACTGAATAAAATACTGGCAAACCAAATCCAAGAAAACATCAAAAAACTCATCCACCATGGTCAAGTAGGCTTCATCTCAGAGATGCAAGGATGGTTCAACATGTGAAAATGGGTCAATGTAATTCATCATATAAACAAAATGAAAGGAAAAAAGCCACATGACCATTTCATTAGATACTGAAAAAGCCTTTGACAAAATCCAGCAACCCCTCATGATAAAGGTCTTGAAGAGATCAGGAATACAAGGAACATACCTAAACATCATAAAGGCAATTTACAGCAAACCAATAGCCAACATCAAATTAAATGGAGAGAAACTCAAAGCGATTCCACTAAAATCAGGAACAAGACAAGGCTGTCCACTCTCTCCATATGTATTCAATATAATACTCAAAGTTCTACCTAGAGCAATAAGAAAACAAAAAGAGATCAAGGGGCTACAAATTGGAAAGGAAGAAGTCAAACTTTCACTATTTGCATATGATATGATAGTATACATAAGTGACCCCAAAAATTCTACCAGAGAACTCCTACAACTAATAAACACCTTTAGTAATGTGGCAGGATACAAGATTAACTAAAAAAATGAGTAGCTCTTCTATATACAAATGATAAACAGGCCAAGGAGGAAATCTTAGAAACATCACCCTTTACAATAGCCACAAATAATATAAAATACTTTAGAGTAACTCTAACCAAACAAGTCAAAGAATTGTATGACAAGAACTTTAAGTCTCTGAAGATCTCCCATGCTCGTGGATAGGCAGGATTAACATAGTTAAAAATGGCAATCTTACCAAAAGCAGTCTACAGATTCAATGCAATTCCCATCAAAATCCCAACACAATTTTTCACAGACTTGGAAAGAACAATACTTAAACTCATATGGAAAAACAAAACCCCAGGATAGCTAAAAGAATCCTGTATAATAAAGCAACCTCTGGAAGCATCATGATCCCTGACCCCAAGCACTGCTATAGAGCAATCGTAATAAAAGCGGCTTGGTACTGGCATAAAAACTGACATGTGGACCAATGGAATTGAATTGAAGACCCTGACATTAATCCGCACACCTATAAACACCTGATTTTTGACAAAGAAGCCAAAACTGTACCATGAAAAAAAGAAAGTATCTTCAACAAATGGTGCTGGCATAACTGGATGTCAATATGTAGAAGACTACAAATAGATCCATATCTATCGCCGAGCACAAAACTCAAGTCCATGTGGATCAAAGACCTCAACATAAATTCAGCTACACTGAACCTGACAGAAGAGAAAGTAGGAAGTAGCCTAGACTTCATTAGCATAGGAGACCACTTGCTAAATATAACACCAGTAGCACAGGCATTGAGAGCAACAATTAATAAATGGGACCTCCTGAAACTGAGAAGCTTCTGTAAGGCAAAGGACACAGTAAATATGACAAAATAACAGCCTACAGAATGAAAACAATATCTTCACTAACCCCACATCTGACAGAGGGCTGATCTCCAAAATATATAAAGAACTCAAGAAACTAGACAGCAAAATATCAAACAATCCAATTAAACAATGGGCTACACATCTAAACAGAGAATTCTCAACAGAAGAATCTCAAATAGCCAAAAGAAATTTAAGAAATTGCTCAACATCCTTAGTCATCAGGGAAATGCAAATCAAAGACAACTCTGAGATACCATCTTACACCTGTCAGAATGGCTATGATCAAAAACACTGATGACAGCTTATGTTGAAGAGGATGTGGAACAAGGAGGACACTCCTCCACTGTTGGTGGGAGTGCAAACTTGTACAGCCACTTTGAGAATCAGTATGGCAACTTCTCAGAAAAGTGGTAATCAATCTACCTCAAGACCTACTCTTGGGCCTATACCCAAGGGCTGCTCAATCATACCACAAGGACACTTGTTCAACTATGTTCATAGCAGCATTATTCATAACAGCCAGAACCTGGAAGCAAACTAGACTCCCTTCAACTGAAGAATGAATCAAGAAAATGTGGTACATATACACAATGAATTATTACTCAGCTGTAAAAAACAATGATATCATGAAATTTACAGGGAAATGGATGGAACTAGAAAATATCATCCTGAGTAAGGTAACACAGACTCAGAACAACAAACATGGTATGTACTCACTCATAAGTGGATACTAGAGGTAAAGCAAAGGATAACCAGACTACAAGCCACAGCCCCAAAGAAGCTAGCTAACAAGGAGGACTCTAAGAGGGATGCATGGATCGCCTTGGGAAGGGGAAATAGATGAGATGTCCATGAGTAAACTAGGGATGGGGGGCAATAAAGGGGAGGAGATGGGGTATGAGAACATGAGGAAATGGGATGGTCAAGCTGGGGGAGGGAAAGAGTGGGAGAGCAATTAAAGAGATACCTTGATAGAGGAGGACATTATGGAGTAAGGGGTGCTAGGTAAATTCCCGGGAATCGACAAGGATAACCCCAGATTAGACTACTAGCAATAGTGGAGAGGGTATCTGAACAGGCCTACCCTGGTAATCAGATTGGTGAAAATCCTTACTATCATCATAGAGCCTTCATCCAATAACTGATGGAAGTAGATGCAGAGATCCACAACCAAACACCAGGCTGAGCTCCAGGAGGTCAGTAGAAGAGAAAGAAGAGGGATTATATGAGCGGGGTAGGAGTGGGATCAAGATCAGGATGAGGAGATCTACAGAGACACCTGAACCATTTGCATGGGAACTCATGAACTTTAAACTGACAACTGTGGAACCTGTGTGGGACTGGACAGACTAGGCCCTCTGCATATGGGAGAGTTGTGTAGCTTGGTTTGTTTGACAGGCCCCTGGCAGTGGGATCAGGATCTATCCCTGGTGCATGAGCTGGCTTTTTGGAGCCCATTACCTATGGTGGGATACCATGCAGGGGGTCCTTCCTCAACTGAATGTAGAAGGCTTTGCTGATCTCCCATGGTAGGCCTTACCCTTTTGGAGAAGAGAATGGGGGGGTGGGTCAAGGAATTGAGGCTAGAGGAGCAGGAGGAGGAATTAGAGGGGTATCTATGGTTGGTATATAAAATGAATAAAAATTTTAAATAAAAAGAAAACCTGTCAACAAACAAGCCAAGCTAAGGCTATGCATTCATAAGCAAGAATAAAACACTGTGTGTGATTTATTTGGAAGCTGGGGGTCAGGTCCCCAAAGAGCAAAGAGTAAAAGTAAAAACAAAACAACTACAGGGAACTAAGAATTTGCTATGAGACTGTGTCTTCTAGTAATGTCAGAAGCTATATGCATAAAAGTTCACCAGCATGAGTGCCTTAAATTGGACTGAACAAAGGAAACAACAATAGACATGCTAATATGGATAGAGTTTGGAGTCTGTGGCTGGCCTCAATTTACCTAAAAACTACAGGCAACCAAGGAATTTTGAGAGTCTTCTGTAGCTGGAGAAATAGTCTTCTGTAGCTGGAGTTTTCTCCAGTCCTACCTGAGCCCACAGCCACTCAGACCCAAATAAATACACAGATGCTTATGTTATTTAAACTGTTTGGCCTAATGGCTCAGGCTTCTTGCTATCCAGTTCTTACATCTTAAATTAACCCATTTCTATAAATCTATACCTTGTCACGTGGCTCGTGGCTTACCAGTATCTTTACATCTTGCTTCTCATGGCTGCAGTGGCTGGCAGCATCTCCTCACTCAGCCTTCCTCCTCCCAGAATTTTCCTCTCTGCTTATCCCACCTATACTATACTTCCTGCCTATTGGGCAATCAGCATTTTATTTATCAATCAATCAGAGCAGCACATTCACAGCATACAGAAAGACATCCCCATCAGTCTTCTCTGGGGAAGAAGAGCACATCAATTGGTTATTCAATAACAAATGGTGAGCCCTGAAAACATACATACAAATAACATTTTACATACTGAACAGAGTGTATTTATGTGTGTGTATTTCTGTATATATTATATATGTGTGTATATATACATTTAGTGTGTGTGTGTGTGTGTGTGTGTGTGTGTGTGTGTGTGTGTGTGTGTAAAACAATTAATGAAAAAAGGCCATTAATTTGAAAGAGACCAAGGAGGGCTATGTGGAGGTGTATGTGGGAGGGATTGGAAGAAAGAAAGGGGCATGAGGGAAATGATGTAATTATATTATAATCTCAAAAATAAAAAAAAATTTAAATTTAAGTTAATTATTTTTTAAAGATTTAAAACCTTTGCACATGGTGGCACATACCTTTGATCCCAGAAATTGTAAGGCTGAGACAGGTGGATTTCTGTGAGTTTAAAGCCAGCCCAATCTACAAAATGAGTTTCAGGACAGCTAGGGCTGTTACACATACAAACCCTGTCTCAAAAAATGAAGAGAGAGAAGGGGAAGGGAGAGAAACAGAGAGAGACAGAGAGAAAGAGAGAGAGTGAGAGTGAGAGAAAGTTATGTTGTTATAACAATTTTTAAAAGTGTTTGTTTCTTATTAGGTTTATGAGGTTTAAGAATAAAGTTTTAGCTAGGTGGTGGTAGCACATGCCATTATTCTCAGCACTTGGGAGGCAGAGCCAGGCAGATTTCTGTGAGTTCAAGGCCAGCCTGGTCTACAGAGTGAGTTCCAGGACAGGCAGCAAAACCACACAGAGAAACCCTGTCTCGAAAGGAAGAAAAACAAAGAATAAAGTTTTGGCATTTTTACTTTATCTTTGTGAGCCCTTGTCTTTACCCTTATGGTAAAGAAACTAATCATTTAACGAATTCCCCCCCAAACTATTTTATCTTTATTTAAAATTAAAAGACTAGAGATGAATAATTGTCCCAAAGACACTACTATGATTTCATATAACACATGATGATGTGTAAGCCTTAAGATTTCTTTGTAAGCCTCGAAAATATTTTTATGACCATTGTTCCCCAAATGTTTACATTTGTATCTTGCATAAGCTTGGCTAGGATATGAACCATGAGAAACCTATTACTGTTTTTAAAAAGCATTAAAGGAAAAGCAAATACTTGTAAACTGCTTAGATTTATATATAAATACACTTACATGGATAGACAACATATTGAAAAGTCCAAAAGTATATTATGCATCTAATCCTTGGAATAAACATTCTACTGTCCCAGAAGAGGGTAATTATGCCACAGGAAAAAATTGCACTTTTTTCTGAAGAAAAAGTAATAAATGTATTTATTTATACCCTCAAGCAATAGGGACCATCTTGTAGAGCCAGATTTAAGACAAAGATCAAAGAAATAGCACCTTTACTAGAACTGTATGATTATGTATATCTCATCTTTTGAAAAAAAATTATAAATTGAATTTGAAAGTTCATACTGACAGTTACAAAGAAGAATCTAGATCTCAGGCTATTAGCCAATTCTACTTGTTTCCCCAAAGTGATTCTTGTCTTTCACTGTTACTCTGTCCTTTTAGCTGAGGCTATTAAGCATTGAAGAAGAAGAAATTGACTTTCCTTTGTCCAAATTACTTGCTTTTAGAAAAGAGCAAGAGGCAGTCAGGGAAGTCAACTAAGTATCAGTGACCACTTTTAAGAGTCTAGGTTGACAGGTAGTTCAGAAGTGGCTATTCTCAATGAACCCTAGTAAACACAACCTAGAAGATCTGCCAGACAAAGAATTCAAAAGAATTATTACAACTATGCTCAAAGAACTCAAAAATTAGAAAAAAATAAAGCTGACTGAGATAAAAATCAATCTAAGATATTAAAATTCAATAGACATGAAATTGTTGAAGAAACACCAAAATGAAAGTATGAGAGAAATGAAAAACTCATTAAGCCAAGTAAAAACCCCAGTGGATCATCTAACAAGCAGAATAGATCATGTAGGAAACAAAGATTTGTCACTGGAAGATAAAGTAGAGGAATCAATCACACATACCTGGATGGGAACCTCTTTCTCTAGGCTTAGAAAATTTTCTTATATGGTTTTGTTGAAATGCTATCTACACCTTCACTATAGTATTCTTCTTCTTCTGTTGGCATTATTTGATTGTTGTCTTCTCATGATGTCCCATATCTCCCCCAGGTTCTGTTCATACATTTTTTTAAAGTTCTAATTGACCAAGATATGCTCACCAGTACAATAATGGCACAAATATTATAGAAGTATCCAACCACTTCCTGGTAGGCTATAAAGCCCTGTCCAAAAGATGAAACCCATTACTGGTATCATTATCAGAACCAAAAAAGTTGTTGCTGGACATAAGCCCTAGGATGTTGATCTTTCCCTTTCACTTTGTTTGAGGTGAGGTTTCAGTTGTTCACTGCTTATTATGCAAGACTAGCTGGTCTGCAAACCTCCAGTTCTCAGTCTCTACCTCCCATCTCTTAGAAAGGGCACACTGGGATTATTGTGTGCTTTGTTATTATTATGTGTGTTACCACATCTGGCTTTTTACATGAACTCAGACTGTCAAGGTATATTCATTGAGAATTCAGAATTCTTTTAGGAGCCCAGAACCCAGAGTTATATAGTATGTGTATCTTTACATCATGAGATGCTCAGAGCCTAAATACTTCAGGCAAGAAACTAAATAAGATGACCCAGAAAAGATCCTCAGAGCCATCTTTCCACAATAAGAAAATCAAAAGAGAACTATAAAGGTAATCAGCATCACCTAAAACTCAGATCTGGATCATTTCTAATAAAAATTTACTGGGCTGTAATTCTGTTATACAAACAAACAAACAAGACAAGCAAGATGAAGTCAGAGGAAAATTCCAGGGTTATTAAGAAAGTCCTTCCTCTGACATTTGGATGTTTTTAAAAGGCTTAACATTAGAACTGTCAACTTGTTTTGTAAATGTCATAAAGACTGAAATGAGATAATTCCTTCAAAAATAGAAATCATAATGAGAAGTAGACTTCATTGAACTACAACAACTTGATAGAATATTTTGAAAGTGTTTTTAGAATAAAAACAAAACAGAACTCAAGGTAAACTTATGGTCTTGAGGTCAGCTGGCTGATCCTTTCACCTCCCAACTATCTTGTATCCTTGTAGACATTGTAAATAGAAGGAACACAGAATAAAGGGTTCCCCTGCCTTGCAAATGAGAGACAAGACAGTGAGAAATCCCTTAATTCTAACCAATGAGAGAGCCATACCCTAGACCATCAAGGCGAGTTAATGCCATTAGAATCACTTGAAGTGATAACTCTCCATCTCCATAAGACAGTCACTCATAGGTCCCTAGCAAATAGGGGACTGCACTTCCTATGTGAAAACCTGCCACTTTGGTCTAATGTCTTCCTCAAAGTCAGTCTAACATACAGGCAGATGGCATCTCAAATAACTTCCCTCTCTCAGCCCTTAGTGATGACCTTTGAGCCTCTGACTTATAAAATGTCCCTTCCCTCTGTGTGATAACACTGAAAATCAAATAGGGGGGAGGGGTTTACTCTTCAAATGGAAATGCAGAATGTTTTCCAGTGGGACTATTGTTCTGAGGTCCCCAAAGAGTCCTGTATTTGCAACCACAGATCATGTGTGTTCTGAATGTAGCTCTCTTTGACCTCTTTGACACACTCCCCAAACAAGGAATCAGATACTCGGGGTTGAAAATTCCACTGCAATAGGCAAAACACCCGGAGCAAACTCTGCAGTAAGTGGTTCTACTGGCTGTAGCAAACCATCAGTGAGAAGCAGCAGAAGGCACCAGTCCTTCGGTCTCAGGTCTGCTCAGAGCCTGCACCAGTCCTTCCAATTCTCCTGCTTTGCCCAGAAAGAAAATAAATGGGCTACTATACTGCATCACCTCATCCAAGATTTTACAGCCAGCAACAAAACTGCTGCCCCTTGGTTTCTTGTACCTGTGACTCAAATTACGTTTTGTCACTTGCCCCTCTTAAAGCTATTTGCTTTACCGAAATGATCTCTTCGGATTTTCCCAGAATGCCTCACCTTCTTTTCTTCACCTAGGAAGGACAAGACTCTGTCCGGACTTGATTTCTCTTGGACTTCCGTTCTCCTAACAAACTGTAGATGACTGGCTCTTTTGTTCAGGGGCCAAGGAAATCCGTGACAAAGAATTTCATCCACCTGTGCTCAACTTTATCAGGAAAAGACGTAAAGGCTTAAAACATAAACAGTTTTTCAAGTACACAATTCATTATTTAGGGCATAACTTACCAGAAGGGGGAAAAACTTTGTCTGCTGATAGACTTCAGGCTGCATAAAGTTATCCATTAACGAAATAACCGTTGAAAAGCTTTCTAGATTTCCTGGGTAGGACAGACAATGAGTGTCCAGCACTCCCACAGTGGCAGCACCTCCTCAGGAACCAGCAAGTGTTCAGGCGGAGCCCAGGCCTGAGCTGGCTTCCTCTGCGGAGCTTTTCACCTGGCTTCTACCCTTAGTTCTCCTTTTTCTGTTTGCCATCATTGTTTTTGTCATTGGGGGTTATTGCTTGAGACAGGGTTCCACTGTATAGCCCAGGCCGCCCTCAAACTTGCTACCCTCCTGAGAACTGAGATCACAAACGTGTTCCTGCATACCCAGCTACAAAGAGCTGCATCTGTGCATAAGAGATCTGATGAAGCTTTAGAGTTTCAGTTCAATTTTGTGGAAACTGTGCAAATCCCAATGCTAACTACAGTGTTGCGTCTAACCCAGTGGCAAGGCATATCATGCCTTTGTCTTAGGACAAAAGCTGCCACTGCGATACTTTCTGATATTCCCGCTGACTAGTGCTCATCTCTGGACCAGACTTTACATTCTTCAAGGACTGCTGATTGGAGCACACACTTACCAACCTGCTGATTAGCCCCTCCTCTGCTCCCCTCCATCCTGTTCGGCTGCAGCATCCTGTAGCATGCCCCTGCTTCACTCCTTACTCCTAACAGGAGAGCTGTGCTATGACTCAGTGAGCCGTGACTCTGCCTTGTTCCGTGTGTTAGAAGCCCCTCCTGAAAACTCAGGCTGTGTTCTTTGTTGATGGATAATATCTCAAAACTGAAGCTGAAAGTTATCAAGCAAAATATGCCTTCAAAAACTGTAGCTCTCCTTTAGAATAAGATCCTTCACCTGAAGTGAAATGCTCCCATACTCAAGTCATACTACACTTACTGGACTTTGTCTGCCATTTAAAAACCAGAGAGCAAACACATATACTGGTGAAAGGCCTAGTTGGGAGTTGATCCATATGTGCTAAAAACAAAAGAATTCTCACCACTACCTATGATAGGAGCACAGTGTAGTGCGGGCAGCATGCTAAGAAGCTTTGCAATGGAGCATACTTCCTACAGAGACAGAAACTGAAGGAAGTGCCTGGGTGACCATCACCCCAAATGCTTTCTTCGCTTCAGTTGGTCTCATTCCTCAGAGTACCAGTCTCTGGGAGGATTCTAGGAGGTGATTAGAAAACATTGGTGTGTAGCCTCTTGTTTTGAAAAGGAAAATGGAATGAATCTGGCTATGTCTGTAACTTGGTGAAGTCTAAGGCTGTCAAGACTGCTGTTTGGTGATACCAGATGATTTAGTGTGACATTCTCAAAGCTCTCCACAGCAGTTGGCTTGTAACAACTTGGCTAGTTCCTTAAATCAGCACTGGTGGGTAAATTTAGGGGTGAAAAGGGTCACTTTCAGGTCTTATGTCCTCTGTCAGCAGTGATCCTAAGAGAAGAGCAAGATGGGTATGGCCAGGCTCCAAGGATCTGAGCCTCTGGGGCCCTTGTAATACCTTCATGTGGAATTTATTTAGCTTTTACACTATAAGAGATCTTTTATTTTTTTACTGTAGTTATTGAATGTTTATTTTATAATAGTTGGGATATTTATTTATGGAAAAGCTTACCTAATGATTAGATTTTTGTCCTTCAAACCTGGATCATTCTTACTTTTATGTCAACTGACTAAAGAATATACTTTATAGAAGTAGTTACTTTAATATCTGCAAGGTGGTACTCTTTACTGAAAAAAAAACTGCTCTGTCCTTGGGGAAGACTTTAAAGAATCAAGAAAATCCATAAATTAAAGTTATCAAAACATTCAGGAGCCTTAGCTGTCCCTTAGATAAAGATACTTCCATTTGCAGTTATGGACATACAGTCTACTCTCTTGAAGACACGTCAGCCATTTCCCCAAGAAGGAATGACTAGAAGACCCATATATCTAGAAAGTTCATGCCCAATATTATATACCTGCTTATTGGAAAAATACCACAAATGACTCATACTATACTCAGTGCCTCCCCACATCTTCTTTCTTCATGATCCCCAGCTATGAAATTTCACATATTAGAGAGGATGTTAGAGAAAAACCTCTCTAGAAATATAAGGGAAAACCAAATGAGAAAAATACCCGAAAGTCATCTGTAGGCTAACATTTTATAAATAATTAAGAAATACAGAATCCCTCTCCAAGAGAATGCAAAGGAGACACCATAGTCAGAGCTGTTAGATCTCCCAGAGCAAACTGTCTCTGAAAGTGTTTGGCTGACCTAGACCTTCAAAGGGATTGCAATGGACAGTGGAAAACTTTGCCTATGACATTGGACAAGACCCCTGTCTTAGGTGGTCTTTTTTTAAATCTGCTTACATGTTATCATTATTATTGCATTTTTATTCATCTATTATCACCATCTACTCATAGTGAGTCTTTACTTTCTTTTATTCCCTCATTTTTCTGTATTAGGTCACAATAGACTCACAGGGATGTCTACTCTTTCCACTTCTATTCAATATGGTGATTCAAGTCTTAGCCAGAGCAATAAAATAAGAGAAGAAAACAAAAGGGGCACAAATAGGAAAATAATAAGTAAAAGTATTCTTATTTGTAGATTATATGATTCTATGTAGAAGATACCCAAGGATTTTACCAAAGAACTCTTGGAGCTTGTAAACACATTCAGAAAAGTGGAAGAATAGAAAACTAATTACACAAAAATCTGTAGTCTTTCTTCATACCAATGACAGAGTGAAAGATAAATGAGGGATACAATTCCACTCATAGTAGCTACATACAAACAAACCTGAAAATAAGCCTAATGAATGAAACAAGACCTCTACAGTAAAACATTAAGACATTGAAGGAAAAAATTGAAGACACTAGGAATCCATAGGCCTTCCATGCTCATGGATTAGAAGAATTGATCTTGTGAAAATGGTGATGATCCTACCAAAAGCAAAGTAAAGATCTGAAGAAATTCTAATCAAATATATAGAGAGGCATGAAAGACCAAGAAGAGCCAAAGTACTTATGGGCAAAACAAAAGCTGTGGGAAGACTCAACAAACTTCATTTCAAATTTTACTACAGAAACATAGTAATAAAAAAACATGGTACTGGAGCTAAAACAGACATTCAAATCAATGGAATGGAACTGATGACCCAAATACATGTCCACTTAACTAGAATGACATGATTTTTGACAAGGATGCCAAAAATACACATTGGAGAAAAGAAAGCACCTTTAACAAAGTTTGCTGAGAAAACTGCATTTCAGCATTCAAAAAAATGTAACTAGAATCTTACTTCTTCCACTGCACAAAACTCAACTCCAGACAAATTGAGGTCCTCAGCTTAAGAACTTGATACCCTGAAACTGCTAGAGGAAAAAGTAGGGAGTACTCTTCCATGTACAGGAGCAGCTTTTGAACAGCAAAGGAAATGGTGGAGCAGGTGACTAGGAAGCCCCCAGAGTGGGAATACCAATGTTTGACAGGTGTCCATTTGGCACAGAATTGGTGCCTAGAATGCATACACAAAAATAAACCTCAAAAACCAAATATTGAGACAATAACTCAATTTTTTAAAATGGAGTACAAAATGCAAGGGGAACTAGGGTGAATTGAAAAGAGGCCGTGGTGGATAGATATGATCAAAATATACATTGTATGGATGTATGGAACTTACAAAGAATTGAAAATATTACTTAAGACTTAAATAGTCTACAGAACTGAATGGAAATTCCCAAAAGAAGAAATACAAATCAGTAGTAAATACTAGAAAAGGTGCTTAGAATCCTTAGTCATAAGGGAAATGCAGACTAAAACTACTTTATAATTCCATCTCAACCCAGTCAGAATGGCTGTCATCCGAAATACAAATGGAGGTGTGGATACAGCGAAAGGGAAACTCTCATACCCTGCCATATGCCCCAGCTAATCACACTCCAAATGGACTAGATATCCTACTACAGAGATATTAGCACATCTATGTTTCTTGTGGTTAAGTTCACAATAATTAGAAAATAGAATCAATCTGGATGCTCAAAAGATTAATTGGGCAAGAAAAATATGATATGTATATGTAATGGAACATTTACTCAGCTATAAAGAAAAATGAAGTCATGAAATATACAGGTAAATGGGTGGAACTGGAAAAAGTTACACTCGGTGAGGTAATGAGGTAACCAAGGGCCAGAAGGGCAAACACGGCATGCTCTTTCTCATGTGTGGATTCTACCTTCAAATCTTTTGTCTTCTATTTACCTTATAGCACAAGTAGAAGCCAAGCAACTAGCAAGGCAACTTTTTTGGGGGGGAAACATTTTAAGGGATGGTGCATTAGTAGATTATAACAAAAGTAGAGAGGGAGAATAATGGGCCTGGAATAGCATGTGCATGGAGGGCCGCAGAAGTGGAAGGAAAGGTAGGGAGCCCAAAGAAAAAGTGTATGAAGAGCCACATTCAAACCTACTATCTCATGACCCAGCTAAAATATGCATATTGCTAAGTTAAATCCTAAACAGTGAGAAAAAAATAAAAACAGACAAACAAGCTTCCATTAAAAGAGCAGTGTCTGACTTAAGGATCTTGTCAGCCAGTAGATGACAAGCAACTATACAGAGGCTTGGAAAGGGGGCTAAAGTCCCCAGATCCCAGAGAAGAAGCAGCTAACACTGCTTCACTTTAGATGGAGCAGAGGCTGCCCAGGACTGACCAGGCATTTATGAGATTGTTTTTTAAAACACTCATTTCTTGTAATTTTACAAGTCCTGGGTGGGTAAAAGCCTAAGATGGTAAAATCTGTTGCAGGTCAGACTTTCCAATGTAAAAACCACTGTGGTTCCTTTTGATAATTTATTGACAGGGGTTTGTGAAAGGTGGGAAACTGTGAGTGGAGAGTGTTGATGTGGAGGCCAAGGTATTTATATCCACAAAAGAGAGTTTCAGTAAATAGAACCTTACTCAAAGGGTTCACATTTATCATTTCAACATCCATTTTCTTTGTACTTGAGTACAAGACATGAAGCTAAAACCAAACACTGCATGAGGGTGGTAAGATACCTTCTTTTCACTGATAAATAAAATTTGAAAGCACTTACAGATGTTTGCTTTTCATAGTTAGTGGTAAATTTCCCCAACCCTGACAGTGGCAGATATTAATTTATCCACTTATTTTAACTACTGAATATATAATTGATATTTTCACCCTGAACTTGGTGCCACACTGAAAACTCTTGTGTGAACAATCTTCCATTGAATCAATGTCTAATATTTGCACAGTTGAGTGTGCATGTCATCATCTATTTACAAGGTGGAATTATGTAATAACATAATTGGCTGTCATAAAATCATGGAGCTGGGCATGCATCAGTCCAATGGCATACATAACCCTAGCTCTTTTGACATATGGTCACTCAGTTCTGGCGTAAGCACTTCCAGTTTCAGGAAGCCAGCCTCACAATCTAAATAGAAATAGGTCCATGGCGTTGATCTCATCTTTATAAGCAAACCTTGTATGTTTTATACTGATCTACTGTTTGTGTTAGAAGCAGCTCTTTAGGTTGGAAATTACCTCCATCACTTGTATCACTCATGAGTAAGAGCAGAAATAAAGAAGTGAGGGCATCTAAGAAAAGATGCTGAATAATTGCTGGAACTCATAAAAAACCACTACCAATTAATCCAGCCTCAAATGGGAACAACTCCTGAAGATCTGCTGCTCTGAGCCGGTCTGTTTGAGGAATGTTCAGATCTTTCTGCAGCATGATCACCAACATCTAACACCATATCTGCTTCTGTGGTTTAGTTCTAATGAGACTGGGATATTGAAAGACTCCACCAGTCTTTAGATATCTGTTGGTTAAATAGTGAATACTAAAAGAAGCCTGTGAGTTATAAGAAAAGAGAAGTGGTAACTGTATGTCAATATGCCTATCCACAGGCTCCACCACGGCCTGTGCAAACTCCAACCAACTCCAGCACCTGATAAAGGGCACAAGCCTATGACCACAGGCTCCTCACCTGTTCCAAGGTCCCTGCTTCCTCATAGAACCCAGACTCATGCTGTCACCTGACTGAAATCATGGACCTATGACTTCACCTCTCCTCTGTCTCCTAAGTAAACTCAGAGTGCCTTTGGCATCTATCTGAGGTCACAAACCTGTAACCCCAGACCCTGACCATCCCTAGCTGTGAGCTTACTTTCACACACAAATGAGTTAACCAAGCCAGAATCACCTTGCCATCCTGCACACAATTCAGCAACAATCATTACCAATATGGAACTCCAAGCCTCACTAACAGAGCTTGAACCCTCTAATCCAGGTAAGTCCAATTCAAATACCCCCTCAGTGTGGGTTGACTAGGAACTAACACAAAAGTCTAAACCAGTGAAGGAACTCCAGATATACAAGGGCCATTGTGAAGCAGAAGGAATATGAAAAACTATGACATATATCTCTTTGAAAAATCAACCACTCCAAAGCAATGGTCCCCAATCAAAGCAACTTAGATGAAACTACAGACAAAGAATTCAAAGGACAATTATAAATAAGTTCAAATATTCCAAAGGGAATATGAATAGACTCCATAATGAATTTAAGGATGATAGGAATAACCTCCTCAATGAATTCCAAAAGAACCTCAAGCAGAGAAAGGAGTAAATTTAGGAAATGAAGTTAGAATTCAACAAAATGGTAAGAATGTTGAAGAAAAGCCAAACAGAAATGAAACTTGAATAGAAATTTCAGTTATACAAATAAAGAAGCTCAGTAGAAAGAGGTGAGTCATGTGGAAGACAGACATCAGAACTTGAGGACAAGAGAAATTTGGTCATTCAATCAAACTAGTAAATTCAAAAAAAAATGAGTGAATACAATGTGTAAAGTCTTAAGGACACCATGAAAAGACCAAGTCTATTAATTATATACATGGAAGAAGGAGAATTCCATGTCAACAGCATAGAAATTATTTTCAATAAAATCAGAAGATATGTTTCCAAGTCTAGAGAAAGAGATACTCATCTATGTACAAGAGACGTCCAGAACATCAAAGAGGCAGAAACAGATATGAAACTCTTTGTGTCATATGAGTCAAAATGATGAATATACAAAATAAAAAAAAAGCTACTGAAAGCTTCAAGAGATCATCAAAAGACCACAAGCAAAAACAGGCCATCAAAATAACACTTGAATTTTCAACAGAAACTCTAAAAGTCAGAGGGTTTGGAAAGATGTATTTCAAGTTTCAAAAAACCACCACCAGTAACAATTCTACCAGCAAATCTACCTATCAAGATTGAAGAAAAAAATAAAAGCCGTCTGTGGTAAAAATGGGAAAAAAAGAATTCATGGCCATTAAGATAGCTCTACAGAGGGTATTGGAAGGAACACTGTAGATTAAGAACACAAGTATGCCAACAGGTATGGTGGGGGGACCAACAGTTTATTAAGTAAAAGAAAACAACAAACACTGACAAATCCAGAAAATGGCAGGAATTAGAACAGGCATTTCAATAAGAATAAAAATTAATGGTATTGATTGCCCAACTAAAACACACAGAAATAAATCTCAGTGTCAAAGACAGACACTACCTTAGGATGAAATAATGAGCAAAGATATCACAAGAAGATGGAAGCAGGAAGCAAGCAGGTTTTTGGTTTTGGTTTTGGTTTTGGTTTTTTTGAGACAGGGTTTCTTTGTGTAGCTTTGCGCCTTTCCTGGAACTCACTTGGTAGACCAGGCTGGCCTCGAACTCACAGAGATCCGCCTCCCTCTGCCTCCCAAGTGCTGGGATTAAAGGCGTGCGCCACCACCGCCCAGCTGCAAGCAGGTTTTTCTTTTCTAATAGTGAACAAAACAGGATTAACCTAGAATTAGTCAGAAGATATGAAGGAGGCCACTTCATACTAATTAAAGAAACAATCCATGAAAAGGAAATGACAAGTCTAAACATATGCACAGGACGCAAGTGCTGCCAACTTGATAAAAAACATACTACTGGATATAAAGTCATAGATTAATCACAGCACAATAACAGGCAGGTCATACAAACAAAAAATAAACAGAAACATTGGAGTCAAAAGACATCATAAATCCAAATATGCCCAACACACAGTGGCAGGATATTGAGTTCAAATACTACAGAAAGCACATTCTTCTCAGCAACCCATGTGACTTATTCTAAAATAGACCTCATAATAACATACAAAGGCAGTCTCAACAAATACAGGAAAATTTAAATAACTTTTTGTGTCACATAATAAAGTTGGAAATTAACACCAAGAAAAACAACAAAACAATACATGAACTCATGGAGATTAAACAACATACCTACATAATAATGACTATATCATTGAAGAAATCATAAAAGAAATTTTAAAAATTGAGTATGAGTGAAAAATCTAAACACAATATGCCAAAAGCTGTCAGACATAGTGAAAGAAGTCCTAAGAATAGGGCTTGTAGCTTTAAGTGCCTATGTTAAAAAATATCAGAGCAATCTCAAATAAATAACTTATTGATGCACATTAAGGACTTAGGTAAATATAAGAACAAACCAAATCCCAAAATAGTAGATGGTAAAAATATTGAAGAATGGGGCAGAAATCAATGGTATAGAAATGGAAAAAAAAGTAACAAGAATCAATAAAACTAAATTTGGTTCTTTACAATGGTAATAAGATTGGCAAACTCTTAGTTGAACTAGTCAAAAGAAAGAGATATAATACCCAAATTAAAATTACATACAAAAGTGGAAAACATCATAACAGATACCAGAGAACCTTAGAAAGCCATAAAAATATAGCTTAAAAACATAGTACATAAAATTGGAAAATCCACAAGAAATAAGTGAGTTCCTAGATGCATGTGACCTCCCCAAGTAAGAAGAGATAAAAATTTAGATTGGCCTATAGCACACAATGTGATTGAAGCAGTAATAAAATTCTCCTCCAGGGCTGGAGATTATTCAATGGTTAAGAGCACTTGCTGTTTCTCCAGACCACCCAAGTCATTACAGAAATCAGTGTGGACATTTCTCAAAAAGCTAAAGATAGAACTGAGGATGACCTAGATATATCACTGCTGGGCATATGCTCCAAGAATTCCCTACCACAGAAGTACTTGACCATGAATATTGCTACTCTTTACACAATGGCTAAGAAATGGAATCAGTCTAGACTTCCATCAATGATGAATTGACAAAAGTTGGTACATGACTCAGTGGGATTCTATTCAGCAGAAAAGAAAAATGAAACTATGAATTTTGCCAGAAAATGGATGATACTGGAAAATACTAAACTGAGGGTAGCCCAAAGCCAGAAAGAGAAATACCACATGTTCTTGCTCATATATGAATCTTAACTTTGAAATTCTATGTCTCTATGTTTCTATGTTTAAATTACTGAGTCTATAGAGACCAAGAAGCAAGAGTATCCATGGGATCCATGTAGTGGGGAAGAAGTTTTAGGGGGAGGATAGTAAAATATATGCAATACAAATGTAGAAAGGGAAGTGACGGCTGTGGAATTGTTTAAACAGAGATAAGTGTGGGAGAATGGAGGGGAAGGCAAGGTTTGGTGAAAGGATCTACCAAAAGTTAGAATATATGGAAAAATCAATACAAGAGTCTGCTACTTTATAAGCTACCCAAAAACATATAACAACAACAATAACAATAAAAGAATTTTAATTATAATAGAGGTATCTTGCATGGATGGATATTGCTGTTCCCAAGAGCTATAGTTGTTTTGTTTTGTTTTGTTTTGTTTTGTTTATTTTGTTGTTTTGTTTTTAATATCAATTTCAGTGCCGGATGTGGGATACTCCTCTATGAGGTGGCCATGGAGACTCCAGAGATTCCCCAAACAATCGAAGCTATTGCTATCTGTGGTGGTTTAAATGAGAAATGTCCTCTCTAGACTCCAGTATTAGAATACTTAGTTCCCAGTTGGTTTCACTGTTTGGGGAAGTTTAAAAGGCATGGCCTTTTAAATGTTGTATGTCACTGTGAGGCAGGCTGGAGAACTTAGAGCCTCTCAGCGCTTCCAGTCTGCTCTCTGTTTCATTGTTGTATTTGAAGATGTGAGCTCTCAGCTTCCTGCTCTGGTCACCATGCCTTCCTGCTGCCATGCCTCCCCTCTGGAGGACTCTTATCCCCAAGGAACTGTAAGTTGTGGGTCGTGGTGTTTTATCACAACCACAGAAAACAAACTATTACACTATTGTTCTTGATTGTCTGGTGGAAGTAAATGATAAGACCCAATTGCTGAAGATACCACACACTGTGGGTACAACCCACAAACCCAAGCTGAACTAAAGTAGAAGCTTCCTCCGTACTGTTTCAGGTTCATAGTTCCAGAAGGCACCATGCAGGCTGTTGAGCAGGAGGAATTTATCAAGGTTTTCCCCAGCTTTGGATGCCACGTGACACAATACTAACCTGTCCGAAAAGATGTGTCCGCGGATGCAATACTGACATGGGTGTTTGTGAAGTAACCACCAGCTTTCTGAATGAATTTAAGGCTTGCTTTATGCCTGCTACTATAAATCTGGTCAAAAAATCTATGTCTGGGATATCACAGCTGAAGGGTAGAACTGACTATAACATTGCACTAAACAGCCACTGTGTAGTCAAACTGCCTTATATGTGTTTATATCCACAAATGTGTGGCACTCTCAGTTTAATCAGGGGGTGACAGTGAATGCAGACTCATAATTGGTCAGCCTGCTGAGAATAAGTGATTGCTGAGTCCATAGCCCTCATGAGATATCTTTACCACACCTCCCAAAGTTAGGGAACATGACAAAAAATGGGGACAGAAAGATTATAAGAGCCAAAAGATAGAGAAGAATGCTATGAAATGCTGTCTCCAAGCCTTGTAATCACAAACACATTGTAGCTCTGGCAACCTGCACAAATACATACACATACATGTGCACACACACACACACACACACACACACACACACACACACACACACACACGAGAGAGACAGAGAGAGAGAGAGACAGAGAGACAGAGAGACAGAGAGACAGAGACAGAGAGAGACAGAGACAGAGAGAGACAGAGACAGAGAGAGACAGAGACAGAGACAGAGAGAGACTACTGAAAAGAAGGAGGCCGCCAGAAGTTGGAAGGGGTAAGAGGTAATTAGGCTGCATACGGACAGAATACATTGTATGCATATATAAAACTGACAAAAAGGGTTTTTTAAAGAATACCAATGCATTTCTAATAGATTGTTAATATACCAAGAAGTTTTCTAATTTCACTGATGTTTCTTTGCTCAACAGATTACTATGACATATAAGCCAGACACAGTCTCTGGTCATAAATTGCCTACTGGTGGGGCCTGAACTTGTTTCTAGTTTCTCAAGCATCTGGAACAGCACATGTGACAACTTAATGCTAATTTTCATAACAATGAAGCTGAACCACTTTACAAGTTAATTGTCTACAAGCAATATATCATTGAAAAGCTGAACCACATACCACATAAAGGAAATGTCTTTTTTGAAAACCAGATGTGATAATGTCTGTTGAGTACTTAACTCAGAATATGTGTCACATTGCTGAGTGGTGTTTATGAAAATCTCATGTGATTCCTCATGTGTGTGTATGGAAAGTCTTTATCTGGTTTGTAGAACTCATATGCTACCATTTTATTTGTTTTGTTTTTACTATTTTATCTTTTTTAAAAATTGAGGTGGGGAAGAATCAGAAACCCATCTCACATTATAGAAACCAGTCATTGGAAGCCATGTTTTTATTCAAATACTAGTATAGGAATTTACTATCTTTGTTCACTAAGAAAACAAGATTTTAATTTTGTGAGTACCCAACAAAAATCAATAGCAACTTGTCAGCTAGTAGTGGAAAACTGGACATTTTGATGCAACTCAGGAGAACAACACGTGCTGCTCCGTGGTGCTGGGAAAATGTTTTTGTCCCTTCGGATTTCACTTTCTTTTTCAGGAGGAAATGAACCCTCTTTAAAGAGATACTTCATTTACATATGTCCAAGTCTCAGAACAAAACACAACATTTCCCCCAAGTGTCGGACAACATAATGATGAAATGCGATGGAGACCGATCATTATTTCAGGTGTCATATCAGGTACTTATATATCAATGCTCATTCATTCATATCTGATTAACCCGGCAGATTGCAGTAGGGGCATCTTAGATAGGCTCGGAAACAAACCTGTATTACCCGGATACAATCTTTGGGTGTCTCCAATGACCTCCACTGCTGCTTCCTGGGACTGTACTAGCCACTCTTCCTCTGAACTCACAGAACTTAGACCTGCTCCCCTTTGAGCATGTGGTGCTACCAGGGCTGTCATCCCTAGACTGTCCAAGGCTATAAGAGTGCTTGAATACCAACAATATGCACTCACTTCGGGTAGCCCTTCTTGTCTATTCGTGTTCCACACTGACAGGGAATTCATTGTTCTAGACTTGCTTTAGGAGTAAATATGCCACGTTCCCAGAGAACACATACAGATTCTTTATCAAGGAGTGCTGGGGAGTGGAGAGATGGCTCAGTGGTTAAGTGTCTGTACTGCTCTTGCAAAGGGCCAGGGTTCAGTCCTCTCTTGGCCCCGCCTTGTAGGTGTGACCATTACCAAAGCCTCAATGGGGGTTACAACTTCCAGATGAAAGCTGGGATGGCTACCCACTACACAAGTGAAAGATCTGTATGACAAGAACTTCAAGTCTTCAAATAAAGAAATCAAAGAAGATATCAGAAGATGAAAAGATCTCCCCTTCTCCTGGATCAGTAGGGTTAACATAGTAATAATGGACATCCTACCAAAAGAATTCTACAGATTCAATGCAATTCCCATCAAAATCCCAACACAATTCCTTATAGACCTTAAAAGAACAATACTCAACTTCATATGGGAGAAAAAAAAAACAGGATAGCTTAAACAATCCTGTAGAATAAAAGAACTTTCGGAGGTATCACCATCTTTTATTTCAAGATCTACTACGGAGCTATAGTAATCACAACCATCAGTAATTCTAGCTCCAAGTGAATCAACACCTCTACTGGCCTCCACAAGCACCAGGCACACACATGATGCATATATAGGCATAAATATATCTTTTAAAAAAGAATCTACAATGTCTAAGACAGCAAAAGCCCTGACTTTTCTCTAGTTTTAGGCCCTGCAAATACCCTACCCTTGGAAACTTATTTATTCTCCCAGTACCAGCAGTACTTCTGGCTACCCATACTTCATCCTGTACACATAGTTGTCATCTTCTACCTCTACTTCATTCTAAAAGAAGGGCTGACCATGGTCTTCTCCTGCCAGATAGAGAGGATGTCGGAGAGAGAACTAGTCTCTGCCCCCTCTGCATTTCACATTTTGTGAACACATTTCTGCTATTCCCTAACCAATCTTCCTCTTTTGTTTCACTCTGCTTTTCATATAAATCATCCATAGTACAAAGATTTCACCAATTTTTATTTTTCATGATTTAAATATTCACATTTAAATTCAATATAGTACCCACCAGACCTTTTTTGTATGTATTAGAAATCCATTCTAAAATGTATATGAATTCTAATATGGAAATACAAAAGACCTAAAATAGAAAAACTACTGTTAAAAAAACAATGAGAACAAGGTGGTTGTACTAACTAGTTTTATATCAACTGGACACAAGCTAAAGTCATCTGAGAGGAGAGAACCTCCTCTTTCTTAATTAAGAAAATGCCTCCATAAGATTGGGTCATAGAGAGGCCTGTAAGGCATTTCCTTAGTAGGTGTTTGATGTGGGAGGGCCAAGCCCATTGTGGGTGAGGCCATCCCTGGGCTAGTGGTCCTGGGTTGTATAAAAAGGCAGGCTGAGCAAGCCATGAGAAGCAAGCCAGTAAGCAGCACCCTTCCATGGCCTCTGCATCAGCTCCTGCCTCCAGGTTCCTGCCCTGCTCAGGTTCCTGTCCTGACTTCCTTTAATTATGAATAAATCCTTTCTACTTCAACTTGCTTTTGGTCCTGTTTTATTGCAACAATAGAATCCCTAACTAAGACAGTCGTCCATGCCTATAACACCAGCATGTGGAAAGCCTAATCAGGAGAACTGCCTTGATTTCAAGGCTAGCCTGGGATACATGATAAGATAAAGGCCAACCTGGGGTACAGAGTGAGATTCTGCCAACAACAACAATAAATATTAAGAGAATAAAGCTGAAAGAGTTCTTGATTTTAATAATACCTATAAGGCTATGGTAACCTAGAAAAATGTACAGGAATGTACATATGGGAACAAAAAATCCACAGGGAACAATATGTAATACAAATAGTATAAATTCCTTTGGAAACACCTAACCTCTAACATTTGTTGAAAATTATTAACTGAATGGAAAATGAATAAACAAACTGTGTTCTTTGAAAGACATTAGTATGAAGGTTCTTATCATGGAAGTTTGCCGAAACTGGGCTAAGGGCTGCCATTTGAGGTGGTGTAAGGACTCTAAGCATCAAGACTACAATAGGAAACATAAGAAGTTAGTCAGAGTGCCTGGAAAAGCACACTGCACTATCACATTCCAAATAACAGAAGCAGCTTTTCTTTCTCATTAGAACATTTGATAAAAGAGATACTTTTGGAGATCCCCGCTGCTGGGAGCAAATGGGGACCCCCTCCCCAAATGGCAGGATAAATGTCACTGTTTTGTGATCAGCTGCAACTGTCAAGAGGGTGTGAGGAACACTGTGAAAGGGTGATGGACCATCTTGCTAACAGCTCACTCACATCAAGGGAGCTTCCACCAGGAGGCATCAAACAGACTCCAACTGGACCACCAGTACTGCTGGTTCAAAAAAATAGTCCCTGTCTTTCTAGAAAGGCATTGCTTATTGTTTCTGTCACTCAGCTGAAGGCAGAGTTTGTTTCAATACATTCCTCCTCGAAAGGTGAAAAATCATTCCCTGCGGAAAAGCCAGAAGCAAGAAGGTCTCTGGGGGCATCATTGTGCAATGGAAAATATGAGATGAATACCAATCTTCAACTTTTAGTAGAGGGTAGGGACCGGAAAAAGGGTAAGAGCTAAGAATAGAATAACTGGAATAGTGTTTGAAATTTCCAATGAGACAAGTGTTGAACAGGAACCAATGTAAATGCTGCAAACTGCTGAGGAACTTCAAACCAAACTGTGGATTCAGCAATACCTTCATTGCTAGAAGGAATTGAGCCTTTGGGGTTTTGTTGTTATTATTGTTGTTGTTTGCCAATTTCTTCTCCAAATAAATGAAGATACTAAAGCATGGAATTCAATACCTTAATTCCACCAAACTATTTTAACTGCTGAAGTTTCCCAATATGCCAGGATTTTTCAACATGCCAGGATTTCTTAAATACTGTTAAATAAAATTTTCCAATTTTCTCCCTCTGTTAACACTATGGTCTAGAATTTGAAAGCCACTACCCAAATCAAAATATTTCTTAGAAGACTGAAAGACTGTGGCTGGAGAGAAGGCTCAGGGATAAAGAACATGTGCTGCTTTAGCCGAGGACCCAGGTAAGTTCCCAGAACCCACATCAGGCGGTTTACAACCACCTGTAGTTCATTCTCAGGGGATCCAACACCCTCTTCTGACCACCTGTACACATGTAGTGCACGTACATACACTCATGCATACACACATACACAAACACACAAAATAGACAAATCTTTAAAAAAAGGACCCACCCATCCCCCCCCCAAAAAAAAGATTGCAAAGTTGAATTCTGCTTTTGCCTCAAATTTTTTCCTGTGCTCATTGCATGAGTTGGCTGTTTGAAGCCTGGGGTTTATGCAGGGTCACTGGGCTCGGCTTGGGAGGAGGGGACTGGACCTGCCTGGACTGAGTCTACCAGGTTGATCTCAGTGCTCAGGGGAGGCTTGCCCTGGAGGGGGTGGGAATGGGGGTGTGCTGGAGGAGGGAGAGGGGGCTGGAGGGGGGAGAACGAGGGAATCCGTGGCTGATACGTAGAACTGAATTGTAATGTAAAATAAAATAAAAAATAATAAATAAATAAATAAATAAACTTGTACATGAAATTTTAATATCTAATGCAAAAATTTGTTGATAAAGGTTGTTTTTCTTAATAGTAAATAAAATGGCTAGTATGTTATAATAATTTTGCTGCTATGATTATTGATACCTAGGAGAAATTTACTTTGTGCTGAAGTATAAAAGTATTTGCAATGAATACACTTACACTACTGAATATAAAATAGTAAGTAATCGTTGAAAAAAGCATGAAAGAACAAAATAGGAAAAAGAATCTTTTAGTTCTACCGTTGGAATACCACTGAGATTTTCAGAGTACATTTCTTCCCTGAGTGCAAGGATGGTGTCAGCTTTTGATGTCCTTCATGTTATTATAATGTATGAAGTCCCACTCTCTCACTGGTAGATGTCACAGCAGTAACAAAGTCAGCCATGGGACATTTCCATGAGGCCATCTGGTACCCCACCTCTAACATAGCTCACCGGCAGTGGAAAGTGACACTCTTTCTCAGGGTACTGGCTTCAGCAACCTTATGTGAATCAATCAAATATATTTTAGGACTTCCCTAGGTCCACAGCAGACATGCCATGAAATACCACACTTATCCATAAAAGTAGCATTTTCAAACTGAAAAAAACTATAATAGTTGTTAGAATGCAACCTCATGGTTTTATCGAGGCACTCTTGGCTTATGTTGGTTACCTAGTCACATAGTTAACTGGGCTTGCTGATTGATCTGTAGGGCTTTCCACAACACACACTCCCTGTCCATCATTTGTCACTAAATTTAGTAGCTGGTGCAGGAGGAGTTCTGTAGCTCTCCCAGCCCCTCACACACTGCTTTATTTTTTAAGGTAGCTAGCTTTTGAAAGCTGTAAAAAGAAATGAAGCACTCACTATGTGAATATTCTATCCTTGTCTGTCTTGAATCCATGCACAGTCTCTGACAGATCAATACAAACATGTTCTATAGCTCTCTTGAGCCTCCTTTGAGGATGAGTTCTTCATTTTCTAAGGACAGACACAGTCTTTGAGTCTACTATATGGCAAAGAAGGGTTTTTGATAGCAAGAATAAAGGTCATTCCTAAACCTGATCAAGCCTTTGGTCCTCTGTCATTCCAGTAATCGCTACCTCCAAATAATCTGAAGTAAAAGACATGCTTTCACAGCAGAGAACACAATCCTTAAAGACAAGAAAAAATTCTGCTGCATGGGAGCTATCATAATGATGAGTCAAAGAAACAATAATGCTCAATTGTTACGGAGGACAGAAAATAATTTAAAGGATATCCTTTTTTTCACCCAATTCTCCCTCATCACATTCTCCTGGCATAAGAAGATTAATTCTGTTGAAAATGTATAGACCATGGGATAGAAGCTGCCATAAAAACTGTCTCCTACTCCCACTCCTGTATGCCTAGTCAGATCAAGGTCTAATAAATGGACAGCACCTTTGGGTTTCTTAAATAGCTCTCACTCAGTAGCCATGTTCTTGCCCCAGTAGGTAACACTATTTCCATTTACTACAAACATTCCTCCTAAGCCAGGCTCTCTGTACAGAGGAATGGAAAGATAGGGTTCCTAATGAGGGGAGGACACCTCATGACCTGGGAGAGGTGGCAGCCGTCAGTGGAGAGATAGAAAGCCACGAAATCAGATAGAGACTAGTCTATATGTTTGTCCAATGTTCTCCCAGGTTTACAGTGAATCCTGTGCACACGACAATTCTTCCTGGACTCAACTGGCAACCTAATTTAACAAAGCAAATGTGTGCTGTGATAGCTTAGGTTTGTAGAGCAAAACCCCATCTGCCCAAAGGTCTTTTCAATTAGAGCCTCACTTGTCCAGCACTTGGTCAAGAACCCATGAGCCATACTTGTCCCTAAGAAATGTAACGAGCTGGTACAAAGTTCAGACTTGGACTCTATGTGTGTGATTCTTGGGAGAGGCCCCATCCAAAGCAATTCATTTTCATCTTTATGTAATTTTATCCAGCATGACTATAAGATTTGTCAGTACACAAATAGATTAGAAATCGTGTTTAAAAAATAGATGGTTGACTCAGTCACCTGATAGTGAAAGAAAGAAAAACTCTGATGGTCATTATCCCATAGCTACCTAGATGTGGATTTCCTCAAGGAATGACACAGCAGCACACTCCATAGCTTCTTAAAGGAACCCCCTCTTTATTTCCTAGACTGAGACTGTCAGCAAATGTCAGGAAAGAGGAGGAATGTCTTTGTTTTCTTCCTGCATGCCCCATGGCAACTTACAGTGCAAATCTAATTTAATACAGCTTCATTTGAACATCCTCTGTTTCTCAGCAGCCTTTCAGTTCCCCCCCAAATACTTCCTGCTATTTTGTAATCATATTATGGGTGTCTGTCTCTTATACTAGATTATGAACTCCATTTAGCAGGGAGCCCTGGCTCACTATTGACTGTCTAATCCTAATTCTGTGATCCCCACATAGAAGAGGTTTGAGAAATAAATGTTGGGCAAATGAGGAAATATAACCAGAGAAGCATTTATTATCACATACCACTTTGGAAACATTTCTTTAAATTTAGGGATGATCCAAAGACAGACGGCAGAAGGATGTTTATTTCCTGGAAAAACTGCACAGGTGGGAGAAGATAACCACTTATTGAAGGTTATCATGCATAAGGAGAACAAATCCTCACAATAACATGGCAAAGAAGGTATGATCGGTCCTCACTGAATGGATGAAGATGCCGAAGTTAAGCAACTTTCCATTTGAAGCAATTAGTGGTAAAACCTGCTGCAAGCCTGAGGTCTGTATTGCATTGCTTTGATGAATAAAGCTTCAATTATCTTCATTTGAGGAATAACTCATGCATTATCTGGAATACTACACTGTCCAGAAATAAGACTTGAAGTCTAAAGGGTCTAATTAAGATAGGAGGAAGGCCTTGTTGACTGGGGCTGAGTCAAGTGTCTGAGACTCAAGACAAATAGACCAGGTTCAAAAGGCAGACAGAAATAATAAAAAGGCAGAATCAAAAGGCAAGAGTCCCTGCAAACAGGATCTGAGTCATGCTTCAGCCCACTGAAATCTAGCTGCCACCTCCAAACTTTCCCAAACAGTTCTCACTAAGGTCATCAATGACTTTGGCATCTCCAAATCCCATGAATGGCATTTGGTCATTGTCTTGCCTCACATCCCAGTAGCATTTGACTGTCTGGCCATTTCCTCCTTTATGAATCATTGTTTATCCTTGGCCTCCCTGGCCACACTTTCTGCAAGTCTTCCTCTTCCCTATCTGCTGCTCCATCTCAGTCTCTTTGCCACCTCATCATCCTCACCTCAGTAGTAAATGTGGGTGTTTTTTTTTTTTCAATATTAAGGTAAGACTTCCTTGTCTGAAGCTTCCTCCTTTCTCTCCTGTTGTCCTCTCATCTCTCTCTCAATAAACTCACTAATTTCCATGACTTTAAATACTGTTGACAGTTGGAAGACTTTAAGATGTTATGTCCTGCCATGGAACAATTCTTTTCTACACCATGAATATCTATTACTCTCATTTGCTAATAAAAATAGCTGATTGGCTGATGGCTGGTCAGGAAGAGATTGAGCAGGAAGAGATTGAAAAGATTGGCAGAAAAAGAGCCAGACTAGGAGAATGCTGAGAAGAGGAATGGTGGAGTCAGGGAGTCACCAGCAAACACAGAGCAGCAAGGTGAGAATGTCATACTGAGAAAAGGTACCAAGTCACGTGGCTAAACATAGATAAGAATTATGGGTTAATTTAAGTGTAACAGCTAGTTAGTAATAAGCCTGAGCTATTGACTGAGCATTTATAATTAATATAAGGCTTTGTGTGGTGATTTGGGAAGCAGCTGCCAGGTATTTGGAAACAGGAAGTCAGGACAGGAAACTTCCATTTACAATGTCCCATCCCACATTACATTCCTGGACATAAGACTTGATTTTCCAACTGTCTATTTGGCATTGCTAATTAAATATACCAAACTTCAAACTACATAAATTGAAATCATGATGGCAATCACGTTTTTGTTTGACCATGGTGCTAAGGGATGAAACCTAGGGCCTCAAGTATTGAAACCACTAAACCACATTTTAAGCCCTGATTTTTTTTCTGGTTGTCTCAATATTAAAAGATGAGCATGTCCACTCATTTGAATAAGGTCAGAAATGGCATGCATACTTATCACTGTCTGCCTCAAATTTTATCTATAAACCTATCATTTTTAATGTCTGAAGAGACTAGGCTCTGCCCATGTCTATCTCTCTCTTATAACATCTTATTTGGAGAAACTATTTTTAAATATTTTTTAGGACCACTCCCAATTGTTCTCTCTACTTCCACCCTTGAGGCCTCTGATACATTCCCGAATACATTCCCCATGTTGTCACTAAAGACATTTCTTTAAAATTCTACTCTGACTATATTATCCCACCAATTAGACTCTAAAGCTCCAGGTTTTTAACATCATCTACATTTCCCTGCAAAACCTGACTTGACCTTTGATTTATAGATCTATCTCAATCTATACCACTTCTGCATGTCTAGGTTCAATCACTAACTTTAACTTGGGCTCCCACTGTCTTCAGTGCTTTAATGTGTTCTACACTGTTCTTCATGGTCTCTACCACCATTCTTAACTTTGTTAGCACTTCATTTCAACTCAAGGTAGATTCTATTCAATGGATTTCTGGCCCCCGAAATACATACAGATAGTCTGATCCCCATAAGTCATTGGTCCATTAGTCACAGACTCATTAGTCATGGATGCTGATATGCTTTTAGAGTTTGATTAATGTTTTGCTTTCTCAGTGACCTATAAGTTGTAAGAAGACAAGGGCTTTGGAAATTATTCATCATTTAATCTCAGCAGCAAGTACAGTGTTTTGCACATAGCCAATTCATGAGTACTTGTCAAAAGAAGGAATGAAGGAAGGAAGTGGGGAGCTTTGGAGCACACATAACTGATGAGTCAAGCAGAAGCAGACAGTGTCTAGGTTTAAGGTGATATGAGTGCTATCTATGGACAGTGTGTATCATTTATTTATGTGCCAATGAATTATTGCATTCTTTCATTTTTTTGGCTTCATGAGGTTGAATTGCTAACAACAAATTTGAACTGTGTGGTATTTGCTGTTTGGGGCAAATCATGTTATTTTGTAATGACCCTCTAACTCAGAACTTTAGGTTTATTTCCATGATAGAAATTTGCAATGCTTTTAAAGTGGACAAAGCAGTTGTTTAATTCAGCTAAAATGACAAGTCTGTATAGAAACAGCCTTCCATAGATTTGACAGAACTTGATCAAGTCTTAAGACTGTCTCCCTGTTCCTGCCACTAGCTTCTCTTTCTCTGATGAGATGTCAGTAAGGCCTACATTCCCAATGGACTAAGATTTTGTGAACTGATTTATATCCAACAATTCTTCTTTGAGTAACAGTATTCAAGTACTAACTCATCAAACTCATTCATTCACTTGTGACATTGCAGTGAGATTGACCCACCTCAAGCTCCTAGGACCTGGATAGTCAAAGCACAGTATCACTTTATGTTGTGGAATAGAATATTTGTTTAACTATGTAAAGATGTGCTGCATTGGTTTATGCTGCATTTGTTTAACTACGTAAAGATGTGTTGCTATTTCACCTTGCCTTCCTAAGGCACCTGACTGATCTAATAAAAAGCTGAACAGCCAATAGCTAGGCAGAGGAGGGTTAGGCAGGACTGGTCGGCAGAGAGAAAATGGGAGCCAGCCAGCCAGGAGGAGCCAGCCAGCCAGGGGCCAGCCCTGGGGGCCAGACAGACAGACAGGGAGGAAGCAGGAAAGTAGGATGGACAGCACATATATGAGGTAAAGGAGTCTTGGGGCAGCATATAGATTAATAGAAATGGGTTAATTTAAATTTTAAAAAGCTAGCTAGAAACAAGCCTACGCTAAGGCTGAGAATTCATAATTAATTATAAGTCTACATGTCATGATTTGGGGGCTGGTGGTTCAAAAAAGCCTACTGCAAACTCATGTGAAGGTTATTTCTAAATATCAAGTTGACTGAACTAGGAAATACTTAGAAACCGGGCAAAGAATTATTTGAGGGGTATGCTCATGAGGGTGCTTCTGATACAGGTTTTTATGAATCAATGGACTCAATGGGTTTAATGTGAGTAGCCACTATCTATCAGCTGGGGCCCTACAGAGGAAAAAAAACAAACAAAGGAAAACTGAATATGTCTATGTTCTGAGCTGGGACATTCTCTCCCTCTGGATTACACAGTACTACAGTAATCTCCAGGTTCTCAGGCCTTTTAGCCTTGGGCTGAGAGGTTCACAATTAGCTTTTTGGTCCTGGTGGCCCTGGAGTAGACCATTTTACATCCCAGGGACTCTAAGTTGTTGATAGCCCATAATGGTTAACCACTGTCAACTTGACTGGATTTGGAATAATCACTTAGGAGACACACTTTTGGACATGTCTGTGTGGGTTTTCTAGAGCAGTATAACTGAGGAAGGAAAACATAACTTGAAAGTAGATGGCATTATGCCATGGGCTGGATAAAACATGCCAGATTGGTTAAAAAGAAAAATGGACAAACACAAACATAAACACCAGCATTCATCCCTTTCTGTTTCCTGACTGGGGATGCAATATGACCAACTACCTCATACTCCCACTGACATGTCCTCCAACCATGATGGAATATATCCCTTCAAACTATGAAGCAAAATAAAGCTTCCTTTCCTTAAGATGTACTTGTCAGCACGTTGGTCACAGCAATGAGAAATGTCACTGATGTTACAACCTGCCGTGGGATTTCTCAGCCTTCAAATCCTATGTAGGGCAATTCCCAGAATAAATCACCTCCCCTCTATCCATCTAGCTATCTAGCTAACTAACTATTGATTGATTTATCATCTATCTATCTATCTATCTATCTATCTATCTATCTATCATCTATCTACCTATTTACCTATCTACCTAGTACATACCTACCTATCTACATACCCATCTATTACTTCATATATGCTGATTCTATTTCTCTGGGGAGCTATGATCAATCAGAGTGATGACTGTAGGCCCTAATGTGGTGATATTTTATTTGTGCTTTAATAAATAAAGCTTGCCTGGAGATCAGAGGAAAAAGTCAGCCATTATAAGTAAACAAAGATGTCAGGCAATGGTATCACATGCCTTTAATCCTATCACTTGGCAGGCAGGGATCTATCTGGATCTCTGCGAGTTCAAGGCACACTGGAAATAGAGTCGGGTGTGGTGACACACACCTTAAATTCCAACACTAGCTAACCATGGAGGTCTGTACAGACAGACAGGAAGTGACAGAGCTGGGCAGGAAGAGGAAGTGATATAGCTGGACAGAGAGAGCAAATCAGATGGCAGAACAGCAAAGCATATAGGCTTGGGCAGACAGGAAGTATATTGCATTTAGAAACTGCAGAGTTGGTGAGGTAAGGTTAGCTGTGGCCTTCCCTATTTCCCTGATCTCTCAGGTTTTCACCCCTATACCTGGCTCTGTGATTTTTTTTTAATTAATAAGACCATTTAGAAATTCATCTACACACTAATGGTTGCCAAGTAGGTCAATAGGACTCAGTACAAACCCTTCCCACTAAAGTGGGAAATAGAAGTCCTCCTTCTTCTGTTCTCAGCTTAGCAGACATGAAATACATGTGTGACGGCTTGCTGCCTCCACAAGATGAACATGGAAACAACACACAGAGAAGCCACAGGGTGGAAATGCGATGATACCAGTAGACACAATGGGTGTGGCACCATTGCACACTTAGGATGGGGAGCGAGATTTTTCTATCAAGAACCACCCAGTAAAAATTTCAGATTTTGTGGGTCATTCTGACTCTGCTCTGACTTCTCAACTTCATTATCACCAGTTCAAAAGTAGTCATGATAATGTGTTAATTGGTGAACATGGCTACATTCAAACAAACTTAATTTGGCAACAATAAAATATAGAAATACCAATAATTTTCATATGCCTTTATCAGTATTCTCTTTTTGATTTTTCATAACCATTTGAAATTAAAAGAAAACATTTGTATTTCTCTAGAGGAATGTTAACTATTTCTCAGGTCCCCAATGTATAGGCTTTTCTGCCTTCATTCACTCCCAGCTCTTCAGTACTTCACTCCGTGAATTCTCCCTATTTGACTCAAGCCAATGGGAGTTCTGGGATTTGCTTTATTTCAAATGAAAGAACCACAACCACATCCTACATGCTCAGTACTTATTACTTGAGACAATAAAAAAAACCAATGCTTGAGTAACTCTTTTACACTTACTAAGGGGAGTATTTGATTACATTGTAGGCAGCAAACTGTACTAAAACTGGGACTGAATATGTGGTCTAGCACCTACAGGAAGCACTCATTAATAAAATTATCAAAATACTGAGTAACAAGTTTCCAGCTTACAAGAGAGTCAATACAAAGAACTTATATAAAAATACGCATTTCTGTTGTCCCTTCCAGGTTAATCACATATGATTAAACTATTTCAGACTTGGGTTAGGTCAGAGCTCACTGGGTAAAATGCTTGCTACAGAGGAATAAAGATGTGAATTTGGATTCCTGGTGCCCACAAAAAAAAAATTGGAGCATGGTGGCATGTGCCTATAATCCTCATGCTGAGAGTGAGGAGCACCTGAGAAAGGTAGATGCTGGGCACTTGTAAGATCATGGTTCAGTAAGAGACCTTGTCTCAGAAATAAGGTGGAGGATTGAGAAAGACATCTGAGATGCAACTTCTGACATCCACATGTACCTACTGTGTACAAGAGCACCTGTGTACACACATGCATGCACTATACACACTAACAAGAAAGAATATATTCAATTTTACTAATACCTTTCTTGACACCCCCATGGCTTTATTACTAAGTAAGAATATGCTGTTAAATTATTTTACATAATGCTTTCATTCATCCACTCAAAATTCAAGTTCTGAGTGAATTTTCTACTTACTTTCCTCTACCTCCGTAATTCTTTGTTGTTGTTGTTTTAACATGCTTAATTCTTTGACAACTTCACATGTATGTAATGCTTTTTTATCATATTTACCTCCACTGCCCTCATCCTCAGTTCTCTTCCTCCAAGACCCCTTTTCATTTCCGACAAGGTTTCTTCCTACTTCACGACTTATTCATTTATTTATTTTATTCCTTAACAGTTTCATACATGGAGATAATAAGTTTTGTTAATTTATGCATGAAGTCACACACAGAGACACATACTATCATTACTGTCTCCCCCTGTCATCTGCTTAAACCCTTCTTCTCCACAACTTCTACCCTAATTTTATGTTTGTTTTCTGTTCTTCTTTCTTCCTCCACTGAGTTTAAGTGTTCTTGCATGAGCATGGGTTAGGAGTTACTTACTGTAGCTTGGGCAACTTGTCAACGGCAACACCACTAAAGATAAATGACTTTCCCTTCCATAAGCACCATAGTTCCTCACCGAGGGGTGGAGGCCTCATGATCTCCTCCTCCGTCCATGATGGAATGCTGACCTGTTGACCAGCTCAGACTTGTGCAAGTCCAGTGCCAGTAAACACAGTTGCTGGGAGTTCATGAGTGCGACAGTCATGCCCTGCCCAGAATGCAGCGTTCCACAGCACCCCTCCCTTCCTCTGCCTTTTGCCTTCTTTCTGCTCCCTCTTTCCTGAGACTTGGAGGAGGATGTCGGCTGAGCACTGAAGAGCCACTCTTTCTTAGCACTTCAGAAAGTTATTCACACTTCTCCGGCAAAGGCTGATAACTAGTCTGTGGATATAAACATAAATATTCAGAAGGCAGTTTAACAACATATTCATTTAGGAAACAACAATAGTTGGTTCCACCTAAGACTTAGGACTTCACCAGCCATGGGCTTTTGATCAGGTTTATACTGCCAGGTGTAAATTCCCTCCTGTGATCACCAATAAGGAAAGCTTATCTAAGTAATAAAACATTGTTGATTTTAAGAATACTTATATTATAAGAGTTAAAAAGGGAGCTGTGGACTTAAAACTAGTGGGATATGGCCTAGAGAGATGGCCCAGTGGTTAAGCATACTTACTGCTCTCACAGAAGATCCAGGTTTGCTCCTGAAGCCACATCAAATGGTTCACAGCTGCCTATAGCTCCAGTTCCAGAGCATCAGATGCCCTCTCATCTCCAAGGGTACATGAAGGCATGTGATGTTAATAAACTCATTCAGGCACATGTACACACATATTAAAATAGATAAATAATTTTTAAACTAGTGGGATGTAGTTGAGAAACTAATGCATCAGCGTCCTGTGCAATGGAAATAGTTAAAAGTCTCAGTGAGTTCTCAAGGTACTCACCAGACAATTTGGCTACAAATTTCTCATTTTTTGCCTCTTTCTTGAGAGTTACTTACAAACACAGGTACTGTCAACAATCTAGGACATAACTCTGTAAAGCCTGCCCAGCCACCCCAGACTGCATGCCATCCCCTGGGCTCTACACTGGGCCCATAGACCCTGCAGCTATACCAGAAGCCTGAGTGGTCCTAAGGACCCCAGTGAAGACATTGTCCAACACATGCTAAGCCCCTTTAAGCCTATGCAACAACCCCAGACAGCACCTCCACCCCCAGGCCCCATATCTCAGCATACTACTTCAGAAAAAGTCTTCAGCTTTACCACAGACCAGGCCAGATCTACGGACCCCAGACTTCTGCCTTAGCAGAGGCCAGGCCAGATCTAGGGACCCCAAGTCTACAACTTCAGAAGAAGACTTCAGCTTTGCTGAACCACAGGCCAGATCTAGGGACCCTAGTGCAGGCAGGTGTACTGGAGGCCAGGCTGGTTCTAGAGATCCCAGACCAGATCTAGGAACCTCAGTCTGCGCTCCCTCCCCTGGGATCCATATCCTGGTCTACAACTTCAAAAGAAGACTTCAGCTTTACCAGAGGCCAGGCTAAAGGATCTAGGTACCTTTACACACACACACACACACACACACACACACACACACACACACACACACACAACCCCAGAGGACCTGAAGACATGCTAGTCACAAGAACCCTTGGCCATTTAGGCCATAAGACCATAGAGGAAAGAGAAACCAAGGAACAAAACACCCATCTAACAAAGACAAACCTAGGAATCAACACCTAGACCTATAATCATATCAAATCTGGATGCCTAAATACCAGTGTAAGAATACAATCAATAACAAAAAGGGCAATATGGCATCACCAGAGCCCAGTTATCCTATAACAGCAAGACCTGAACAATCCAACACAGTGGAAGCACAAGAAAATAACCTTTAAAAATACTTTATGAAGATGATAGAGATCCTTAGAGAGTATATAAACAAATCCCTTAAAGAAACTGAGAAAAAAATAAACAAAAATTGGAAGAAATCAATAAATTACTAAAAGAAGTCCAAGAAAAAAAACAAATAAACAGATAAAGGAAACTGTTCAATGTTGTGGAATATAATTTAAGATGTGTTACATTCATTTATGCTGTGGAACATTTGTTTAATGATGCAAAGATGCTTTGCATTCTTTTATGTTACATTTGTTTAACTCTGTGAAGCTGTGTTACTTTGCCTATCTGAAAGACCTGATTGGTCTAATAAAGAGCTGAACAACCAATAGCTACACAGGAAAAAGGATAGATGGGGTTGGCAGACAGAGAGAATAAATAGGAGGAGAAATCTGGAAAGAGAACTTGGAGAAAAGGGGAAAAGGAGAGGAAGACTCCAGGGGCCAGCCACCCAGCTACACAGCAAGTCATGGAGTAAGAAGTAAAGAAAGGTATATAGAAAGGTAAAAGCCCAAGACAAAAGATAATTTAAGGTAAGAAAAGCTGGCTAGAAATAAGCCAAGCTAATGTTGGGTGTTTATAAGTAATAATAAGACTCTGTGTGATTATTTGGGAGTTGGGTAGAAGGCCCCCAAAGAATAAAGAGGGAAAAAAAAACAGCAACAGTTCAAGAACTGAAAATGGAAATGGAAGTGAAAAAGAAAACACAAACAAAAGGAATCCTGGAAAAGGAAAATCTGGGTAAGCGAACAGGAACTACAGATGCAATCATCACTAACAGAATGTAAGAGATGGAATAGCAAAAATTGAAGACATGAGAAAGAAAATAAATTCAGCCAAATAAAAAAGTTAAATCTAAAAGATTCTTAACACAAAACATCCAGGAAATCTGGGACACTATGAAATGATCAAACATAAGAATAATAGGAATAGAAGAAGGAGAAGAAACCCAACTCAAAAACCTAGAAAATATATTTTACAAACTCATAAAAGAAAATTTTCCCAACCTAAATAAGGACATGCCTATAAAGGTACAAGAAGCTTACAGAACACCAAATAGGTTGAATCAGAAAAGAAAATCCCCTCTCCACATAATAATCAAAGCACTAAACATACAGAGCAAAGAAAGAATATTAAAAATGGCAAAGGGATAGGCCGGGCGGTGGTGGCGCACGCCTTTAATCCCAGCACTCGGGAGGCAGAGCCAGGCGGATCTCTGTGAGTTTGAGGCCAGCCTGGGCTACCAAGTGAGTCCCAGGAAAGGCGCAAAGCTACACAGAGAAACCCTGTCTCGAAAAACCCAAAAAAAAAAAAAAATGGCAAAGGGAAAAGACAAAGTAACATATAAAGGCAGACCTATTAGAATCACACCTGACTTCTCAGTGGAGAACATAAAACTCAGAAGGGCTTAGACTGATGTCTTCCAGATTCTAAGAGGCCACAGATGCCAGCCCAGACTACTATACCCAGCAAAACTGTCAATCATCCTAGATGGAGAAAACAAGATATTTTATGACAAAGTCAAAATTATACAATATCTGCCCACAAACCTAGTCCTACAGAAAGTGCTAGAGGAAAATCCCAACCCTGGGAATTTAACTGCACCCACAAAAGCACAGGCAATAGATAATCTCACACCAGCAAAACCCAATGAAGGGAAACACACACACACAAAACACCACCAACAACAAAATAGCAGGAATTAACAATCATTGGTCATTAATATCCCTCAATACCAATGGATTCAATTCACCAATAAAAAGACACAGGCTAATGAATTGTATAAGAAAACTGGATCCATCCTTCTGCTGCATACAAGAAGCACACCACAGCATCAAAGACATTACCTCAGAGTAAAGGTTTGGAAAGTATTTTCCAATAAAATAGACCTAAGAAGCAAGCTGGTGTAGCTATCCTAATATCTAACAAAATAGACTTCTAACAAAAATGAATCAAAGGAGATGGTGATGGGCATTTCATATTCAAAAAAAATCAAGCAAGATGATGTCTCAATTCTAAAAATCTATGCCCCAAATGTAAGGAAACCCACATTTGTAAAAGAAACAATAGTTAAGCTTAAATCACACATAGAAACCCACACAATAATAGTGGAGGACTTTAATAACCCACTCTCACTAATTAACAGGTCATCCAGACAGAAACTAAACAGAGAAATAACAGAACTGACAGATGTTATGACTCAAATGGACCTAACAGATATCCACAGAACATTTCACCCAAACACATAGGAATGTACCTTCTTCTCATCACCGCATAGAACCTTCTCCAAAATTGACCATATACTCAGCCACAAAGTCTGAACAGATACAAAAAAAAAATTGAAATAACCCCCTGTATCTTATCAGAGCACCATGGATTAAAGCTGAATTTCAACAACAGCAGAAAGCATGGAAACTGAACAACTCTTTACAGTTACCAATGAATCAAGGAAGAACTAAAGAAAGAAATTAAAGACTGTCTAGAATTCAATGAAAATGAATGCACAACATGCCGAAACTTATGGGACACAATGAAAGTGGTGCTAAGAGCAAAGTTCATAGCACTAAGTGCTTTCATGAAGAATTTGGAGAGATCTCATGCTGCCAACTAACAGCACACCTAAAAGCTCTAGAACAAAATGAAACAGACACACCTAAGAGGAGGAGAAGGCAGGAAATAACTGAGGGCTGAAATCAATGAAATAGAAACAAAGAGAACAATATGAAGTATCAGTGAAACAAAGAGTTAGTTCTTCAAGAAAATCAACAGAATAGATAAACCCTTATCCAAACTACTTAAAAGGCAGAGAAAGAATATCCAAATCAACAAAATCATAAATGAAAGAGAAACATAGCAACAGACTCTAGGTCATACTTCAAAAATCTGTACTCCACAAAATTAAAAAATCTGATAGAAATGGACAAATTTATTGATATATACCACTTATCAAAGTTAAATCAAGATCAGATAAACAGTTTAAATAGACCAACAACCCCCAAGGAAATAGAAGCAGTTATTAAAAGTTTTCCAACAAAAAAAACAAAACAAAACAAAAAACAAAACAAAACAAAAAAACAGAGCCAAACAGTTTTAAAGAAGAATTCTACCAGATTTTCAAAGGACAGCTAATACTAATACTCTTCAAATTACTCCACAAAATAAAAACAGATGGAACATGGCCTAATACCCTCTATGAGGCCACAGTCACCCTAATACTCAAACCACACAAAGACTCAACAAAGAAAGAGAATTATAGACCAATTTCACTCATAAACATTGATGCAAAAATACTCAATAAAATACTGGTAAACTGAATCCAAGAACACATCAAAAAGATCATCTACCAAGATCAAATAGGCTTCATCACAGAGATGCAGGGGTAGTTCAACATATGAAAATCTGTCAATATATTTCACCATATAAATACACTGAACACACAAAAACAAACAAAAAAACCAAATCATCAACTTGTTAGATGCTGAAAAAGCCTTTGACAAAATCCAACATCCTTTCATGATAAAAGTCTTGGAGAGATCAGGGATATAAGGAATGTACCTAAACATGAAAAAAGCAATATATATCAAGTTGATAATAAACATCCAGTTAAATGGAGAGAAACTTAAGGCAATTCCATTAAAATTAGGAACAAAACAAGGTTGTCTACTCTCTCCATACCTATTCAATATACTACTTGAAGTTCTAGATAGAGCAACAAGACAACTAAAGGAGATCAAGGAGATACAAATTGGAAAGAAAGAATCAAATTATCATTATTTGCAGATAATATGATACTATACACAAGTGACCCCAAAAACTCTACCAGGGTACTCCTACAGCTAATAAACACCTTTAGTCATGTGGCAAGATACAAGATTAATTCAAAAAATTGGTAGCCCTCCTATATACAAATGGTAAATGGGCTGAGAAAGAAATCAGAAAATCAACACCCTTTACAATATAGCCTCAAATAATATTAAATATTTTATTGTAACTCTAACCAAGCAAGTGTATTGGTGAAATTATTAAGGCTATTCCACCTAGTTAAAAGGGAGGTTTATTTTGTTTATTTTGTGGGGTAACTTACAAGTGAAGGCTACAGGGTCTGGGAAAAGTGCAGTCCAGCCGTGTTCTCTGGAGAACTCTGCTCGGTCTACCTTCAGCATCCAGGGTCCAGGAACCAAGAGAGCCAGCACATTGGGATCTCAGGTCTTCAGGGTCCTCTCTTGGCCCTGCCTTGTAGGTGTGACAGTTACCAAAGCCTCAATGGGGGTTGGAACTTCCAGATCAAAGCTGGGATGGCTACCCACTACACAAGTGAAAGATCTGTATGACAAGAACTTCAAGTCTTCAAAGAAAGAAATCAAAGAAGATATCAGAAGATGAAAAGATCTCCCATGCTCCTGGATCAGTAGGATTAATATAGTAATAATGGACATCCTACCAAAAGAATTCTACAGATTCAATGCAATTCCCATCAAAATAGCAACACAATTCCTTACAGACCTTGTAAGAACAATACTCAACTTCATATGGAATAATGAAATACCCAGGATAGCTTAAACAATCCTGTAGAATAAAAGAACTTTCGGAGGTATCACCATCCCTTATTTTTAAGATCTACTACAGAGCTATAGTAATAAAAACCACATAGTATTGGCATAAAAAGAGACAGGTGGATCTATGGAATCAAATAGAAGACCCAGATGCATATCCACACACCTATGGACATCTGATATTTGACAAAGCAGCTAAAATTATACAATGGAAAAGTATCTTCAACAAATGGTGCTGGTCTAACTGGATGTTGGCATGTAGAAAAATGCAAATCAACCCCTATCTATCACCATGCACAAAACTCAAGTCCAAATGGATCAAAGACCTCAACACAAATCCAGGTACACTGAACCTGATAGAAGAGAAAGTGGGAAATAATCTCAAATACATTGGCACAGGAGACAACTTCCTGAACAGAACATCAATAGCACAGGCACTAAGATCGACAATTGGTAAATGGGACCTCATGAAACTGAAAAGTTTCTGTAGGGCAAAGGACACCATCAATAGGACAAAATGGCAGCCTACAGAATGGGAAAAGTTCTTCACCAACCCCACATCTGACAGAGTGCTGATTTCAGAAGTATATAAAGAACTCAAAACACTAAATATCAACCAATCAAATAATCCAACTTAAAAATCTGGTACAGATCTAAACAGAATTCTCAACAGAAGAATCTCAAATGGGTAAGAAACACTTGAGATATTCAATAGCCTTAGCCTCCAGGGAGATGCATTAAAACCACCCTGAGATTCCATCTTACACCTGTCAGAATGGCCAAGATCAAAAATAAAAGGGACAACTCATGGTGGAGAGGATGTGGAGCAAGAGGAACACTCCTTGATTGCTGGTGGGATTGCAAATTTGTACAGCCACTTTGGAAGTCAGTATGGCGATTTCTCAGAAAACTAGTAATCACCCTACCACAAGACCCAGTTATACCACTCTTGGCCATATACCCAAAGGATGCTTAATCATACCACAAGGACACTTGCTCAACTATGTTCACAGCAGCTTTATTTATAAAAAACCAGAACCTGGAAACAACCTAGATGTCTTTCAACTGAGGAATGGATAAAGAAAATGTGGTACATTTACACAATCTAGTATTACTAAGCTGTTAAAAACAAAGACACTGAGAAATTTGTAGGAAAATGGATAGAACTAGAAAAAAAAATTATCCTGAATGAGGTAACCCAGACTGAGAAAGACAAAAATGGTATGTACTCACTCATAAGTGGATATTAGCTGTAATAAAGGATAACCATGCTACTATCCACAGTCCCAGATATGCTAGGTAACAAGGAGGGTTCATGATGGGACACCCAGATTTCACTGAGAAGGGGAAATAGAAAAGATTTCATGAGCGGACCGAGGGTGGGTGGGGATGGGAACGTGAGTGATCAGGTTGAGGGGGGAAGGAGAGGGCAAGTACTGAAAGAGACTACTGAAAAGCAGGGGGAGGTGACGACACCTTCTGGGGTCAGGTAAAAACCAGGCTCAAGGGAATCTTCCAGCAATCTACAAAGAAGACCCCAGCTTAGAGTCCTAGCAATAGCAGATAAATAGCCTGAACTGGCCATCTCTTGGTGCCTTACCCAACTGTCATCAGAGAAGCTTCATCCAGCAACTGATGGAAACAGAGGCAGACCCACAGCCAAACATTAGGTGGAGTTCAGGGAATCCTGCAGAAGAGGAGAAGAAAGGACTGTAGGTGCCAGAGAGGTAAGGACACCACAAGAAAACTCACAGAATCAAGTAACTTGAGCTCATAGGGACTCACAAGACTTAACCGACATCCAGGGAGCCTGCCTGGGACTGAGCTAGGCACTCTGCATATGTGTTACAGTTGTGTTGCCTGGTCCTCTTGTGGGACTCCTAACAGTGGGAACGGGGGCTGTCTCTGACTCTGTTACTGGCTTTTGGGACCCTATTCCTCATGCTGGGTCGCCTTGACCAGCCTTGTATTAAGGGGAGATGCTCAGTCTTACTGCAACTTGACATGCGCTGTTCCTGAACAGAACCGAGGAGGAGTTTGTGGTTGGGAAGGCAAACTGTGGCAGGGATGTAAAATAAATAAATTTGTTTTTAAAAAATCGAGGACATGAATAAGATGACCTTGAAGTGAGGTACATTAATCTCTGAAAAGATAAGACATACACAAGTCTAGTAAAAACACTTGATCAAATTTGCCTTTGAAAACGGACAGTAAATGATTCTCACTTTTTTATCACTAATTATGCTACCACATGATAAGCTTTTACAAATAAATATGTCTGTAACTTTTAAAAAATAAGTTATTGTTGAGAGGGTAGACATGTTTCCACTTTCTCTGTTTTGTTTGTATAACACAAGCCCTGATGGTCACTAAATTTGGCAGCACGTGTTTTCAAATTATGCCTTTTCAGATCATGATCTTTGAAAATCTTCATAAATTTCCTGTAGGTTAAGCAGAGTGCCTATTGGCTTTGACAAAAATGTAGATGTCTATTATTTTACACTGAACAATCTTCTTCATACAGCATTTTTTAGGGCTTCTGTTATAGAAACCATGTGTGAACAAAAATAATAATTAGTGATAATAATAATAATAATAATAATAATAATAATAATAGAAGAAGGAAAGGTCTATACCTTTATTATGAGAATGAACTGATGGGGAAATAGCAAGGTTTGGCCCCTTTCTCATTTCATCTCCCATCACAGTGCAAAGTGACTGTAAACACAGTAATGCACGAGGAACAGGCACAAATACATCTTCTAAATAGCATGGACTGCCTATTGCTTATGATGGTCATTTTGACGATTATTAATCACTGTTTGACTTGCCAAGTCACCCAGAGCACATGTCTGATGGTGCCAACTTGGCTTTTGGCACTTGGCAGATAATGCAATGGAAGCCCCGCCACACAGTAACACAAATACTCCACACATGATGCACATAACAAGAACATACAGACACTTATTTGGCATGGTATGGCAACACAGCATGGTCATCTATACAGTTAGGCTGGAGAGCCACACCATCAAGAAATTTTAAAAACCATAAAAGTAAATCTTGCTCTAAGTGAGTTTGCAATTTTCTGCTGGGCTGTGTTCATAGCTGTCCTAGGCACCATGAGGCCTATAGGGTGTGGGTTTGCCACCACTAACTTATGTCTCCTGGCAACCATCTCTCGGGCGTTCTAGCCTTCCAGAAGCTCACTCCTACAGCATTCAGCTTTTGTTAACTTTCCCAAGGAATTCCATCTGCCATTTATCTTCTTCCAGCGACCTAGGCAGATCTGCCTGTTTTACCTTCCCCTCATCCTCTCTTGGTTGCTAAAAAATCTTAAAACTAATTTGCACATTGGTGTAAACCATTCAGAACTGCCAGCGCCTTACTTGCGTCATACAGATAACAGCCCACCATAGGATGCATCAGAGCCACTAAAGCCCCACACTAGTCCTGAGGCCCCTGCTGAGTCAACCCCTTTAATAGACCGCTGAATTTGGAGAACTGCATGGGTCACCACAGATGAGAAGTTCATAGAGTAGAACTGGACGCCAAATCCTACTGGAAGGCCCTCCACATTTCCCATTCCATGAATACGCAGAGGTGGTTTTCACAGCCAATGACTCCGGCCATCGCCACTACACCACCGCGGCCCTGCTCAGCCCATACTCCTACAGCACCACTGCCGTGGTCAGCAACACCCCAGTGAGGTACCTGGCCCAGGAGGACCAGGATCTTGCCAGAGCCCATTTGCACTGAAACAGTGTTCTTGCTCTATAAACTGTGTTAGCAACTCAGAAAGATGCCATGAAACATTCTATTAAACCACTTGTCATTTCACTCAAAAACAAGGGGGAAAAAACTTCCCTGTAAACTCAGGTTGTTGGGCCCAGTGGATGGGAATCAACCACCACCGTCTTCATGCTCTGTTTTATGTCTGTGCTTCCTCTACTGTCTTCCAGTCCCTGACACTCACAGGGACCTCAGCAAGGTTGCAGTTCTCTGAGTCATCACCGACTGGTTTTTTTCTTTGAGTCAAGGCAGCTTCTGTTAAGTAAACCTTCACCCATCCTCCTTTAAGTAAGCTGAATAAACACATTTGTCCACTAAGCTAGACTTGAGTCGAATTGCATCATTGCATCACAACTTTCAGGTAGCTCAACTAATTGGAAAATCCCTTCTCCTCCGCAACTGTTACTGTTTATGTAAGTGGGGAAGGGACCGTGGTAGTCTTTTAACTCTTAGTAGCTTCCTGAGCCTGCCAAGTTTTGTTTACATTCTGGTCTTGTCTGTTGCTGAAGCATCTCTGCGACGTCTTGTGGGACTGGAAGTGAGGTCATCACTCAGCATACAGGCCAGCTTCTCATCAGGACAGGGATGATGTGTCTTCCTGGGAGATTACAATGGCAGATGTTAAGGCCTGGTGATTTTGTGCAGTGTGTGTGTGTGTGTGTGTGTGTGTGTGTGTGTGTGTGTGTGTGTGTGTGTGTGTTTGGGAATGTGGTAGTTGGACAACTGTTACAAAGTAAACTGTTGTTCTAGGAGTAGGCTCTAGGTCTCTGTGTAGACACTTTTACATGTTCTTAGGTCTTTTCCATATTCACAGACATTCCTAAGTTTACCAGCAAAAAGAACAATTTGCAAAGTCACCATATTTCACTGGCCATTAAGTGTGTGTGTGTGTGTGTGTGTGTGTGTGTGTGTGTGTGTGTGTGTGTGCATGTGTGTGTATGTTCCCATGCAAGCATGTGTATGCATGTATGAATGTGTGTGCATGTTGAATGTATCCATGTGATGACCAAAAAAGTAATCATACAAATGTTTTCTTCTCTGATGTCCTAGAAAGAAAAAATAAATAAAAATGTTTCATGCATGAGTTACAAATTCATACTTACATTTTCAGAGAGCTTTGGGTTTTTTTTTTACTGTCATACATAATTATATTTTGATTTTTTGTTGTTGTTGTTGTTGTTCTTTCTCTGCTGTCTTGGCCTTTATAGTTTTTCTTTTTATTTAAAAATTAATTTTTATTATTTTAAATTAAGCGTATGTGGGTGTGCACATGAGTTCAGGTGTCAGCAAAGGCCAGAAGAGGATGGCAGATCCACTGGAGCTGGAGTTACAGGTCATTTGTGAGCTGCCTGGCTCAGGAGGTGGAAACAGAACTGAAGTCTTCCGCAAGAGAGGTGTGCACCCTCAACTCCCGAACCATGGCTCTGCCTCCGTCTTTTGGAGTTTTTCATATATGGAATTTACACTTTATTCTTTCAGGTATGTCTGTGTATATCTGTGTGTAACCTAGGATCTTACACATGTCAGACATACTAGGTATGTGCCTACCCCTGCATTATATTGACAGCCTTCTTTGTGTTTTTTCATGTTGGTTAGATGATACATGGTTTTTGATTTGGGGGTTTGGTGTGTGTGTGTGTGCGCGCGCGTGTACACGCGTGTGTGTGCGTGTGTGATAACATTTACTTAGAGTGCAAAAATTCATTTTTAGGTCTAGTTAACTACAAATATTAGAGGTGCTATTAGGTTATTAATTAGTATATTTGTGTGCCTTTGTGCTTAATTACATTTTAGTTCTGCTATCATTGATTTTAACTTATAGTAACACTAAAAAAAAAAAAAGGAGTGATTTTGTTAGAATGTTTCCAAGAAAAAAGCTATGCAATTCCATTCATATTTAGCCTACCTGTGATTTTGGAAAAGTCTGAGAAAGTGTATCTATCCAGCATCTCCCGATTTTAGTTTACTGGTTAGCATTGCATTTTTAATGTTGAATAGGATGTAGGTGAAAGAGTCACTGTTCCAGTCAACTAAGGTGACTTCTGCTCAGTGGCATCCCCATTTCCTTGCTAACAAAGTATAGTCATGCAGAGAAATAGTGGACATTCACCATCTCTAAACTGCCTGCCTCTGATGTCATCTGCTGTAAAATCTAACCCAAGGAGATTATTCAAAGCCTGAAATGCTAATAAAAATTACTGATAAGCTGTTTTTAGAGTTTGGTAAGATTAAACATTGTTTAGGTAAGTATGTGTCCATCATAATCTCACTCCGATCCCTGGGCTTGGCATACTATGTTGTAGACAAGACAGGTAGGTATAGCAGCAGAGTTTGCATGCTTTGAGACCTGTTAGCTCTCTAATCAGCTGCCTAAGTAAAGCCTGCCTCACCCTGAACTCATGACCTACTCATTGGTAGTTGGTTCTCCTCCCTAGATGCTGCAGTGTGAGGGCAGGAGCAGACTAGCAGGAAGCAGTTGAGCTTGTGTTTACTCTATGACTCATTAAGTTGACTCCTGAGTATTTACCCAAGAGAAATAACAACATGTCTCCACACAAAGGCTTGTATGTGCATGTTCGTGGCAACTTTGTTGATAATTAGAATAACCCCAAACTGGAAACTATCCAATGTCCAGCACTGGTAAATGGGTAAACAAAGGGTGGTTTAGCCATACTATATGGCAATAAAAAACAATAAACTACTAGTAAAGGCAACAATGTAGATGAATCTCAATTCATACACAAAATATCACATGGTGCATGATACTTTTTTGAATATGTATTTTTTTATAACTCTAAAAAATACTAATTCATGACAGAAAGTAAATCAGTAGTTGTGTGGGGTCAAGAGCAGAGGGCTAGGAACTCTTAGAGCACGGAAAAAAACTATTGTGGGTGATGACAATACTTCACATGAACCTTGATTGTGGTGTTTATTTCTCAGGCATTCAGAATGTCAGCTGTACAGAATTATTCACACTAAACAGAGGTGGCGATGTATGAATAATACCTCAGGACTGGGCTGTAGCTCTACAGAACAATGCTTTCCTAGTGTGTGTTAAAATAATGATCCCCGACAGGCCATGGTGGCGCACACCTTTAATCCCAGCACTCGGGAGGCAGAGCCAGGCAGATCTCTGTGAGTTCAAGGCCAGCCTGGTCTACATAGTGAGTTCCAGGACAGCCAGAGCTTTATCACAGAGAAACCCTGTCTCAAAAATAAAAATAAATTTGAAAAAAGATAGTGATCCCCAGCCCACTAAATAAATAAAAGGAGTAAACAATACCTTAAGTTATTGGTTAGTAAATACATGAACAAAGAGTAACAGTAAACTATAGGGAAATGCAAATGAAACACACACAAAAATCATTTAATACCTGAATTTTACTAGCGCATGTTTTGATATTTTTTCTCTTTTTCTGGTGCTGGGAACAAAACCAGGACCTCTCAGGCTAAGCATGAATTCTACACTGCAGACTCTCTGTCTAAATTTTAAATTTTTAAAAGTGCAGACCTTTTTTTTTTTAATTCTTCTCTTATACAATACATCCCAACCTCAGTTTAAAAGTCCAGATCATTAAGAGAATAGAAATAAAATTATTTTAAAATCAGAAACAAAACACTCAGGGGGTATTTGCAAGTGCATAGAAGTGATACTAAATCTTATTCATTTGATTTTATTTGGAAATATTCACATCATTAGCTAGGTAACTAGGAAAATAATCATATATATACATATATCATTTACTTATATATTTGCATATTATATTTATATATAAAATATTTATATAATATGTATTATATAAATGAACTATTTCAGGTGAGAAAATAAAATGAGACATCCTGAAGCCCTGGTGCATGATGAGTGTGTGACATGTAGAGGAAACCCTGTAGCTGTGGAGACTGGCCCGGAAGAATCACATGAAGGTGACAAGTCATTTGGAAATGGCTAGAAAAGCAATCAGCCTTGGTGGGTGGGACTTTTCACCACATACATTTTATTTTTTTTTTTTTTAGACCAAATGAGTGTATTAATTATTTACATTTTAAAGTTAAATCAGTAAAAATAAGTGGGTACAGTCGAGTGGAAGCTAAGGCCTTTGCCAAGGGGACATGACCCTCCCTGGAGGCCAAGCCACACCTCTTCCCTTCCTCCCTCATCTGCTCCTTCACATTTTGCTTGCTGCTAGAGGTTTCCCACCCAGCCGTTCCTTCCACTCCCTTCCAGTCAGGAAGAAGCACTGCTTCTCCATCCTTTCAGAGGTGCCTCTCAAGTCCCTAGACTGAGAATTCTAACTTTTGTCAGCCTATGAAGTGTAGAGTAAAAGGAAGACAAAATGCAAAGAGAGTTTTCTGAATGTGAGATATGATATGATACAATCAATACACTGCAGTCTTTACAATATAATAAATGTATGTATATAGAGAGAAT